>NC_136599.1:17029626-17044626 GCF_910589615.1 Taurulus bubalis | reverse complement strand
TTTTAAATTGGATTCCTCTTGCTGCCAGTACTTACGCTGGACAGCTGATGAAGGGGAAAATAGGGCCCACTTTGATTGCATGTTGCAGAATCTTTACACAATAATCCCACTCCTGCATATTATTTCCCTGCACAGTTGAGCCCTAATCTGCACTGAAGGATGCCTCTCTAGTTACATCTTGTTTTTTTCTAAGGAGATCCTAATAGTGTGGTTTATTTCAATATTCATTGAAAAATATAATTTTCTGTTTTCCTTCAACTGTCAATTTGAGGGTATGAATTGGCAATTATGGAGTCCAATATTTCTCGCTGCCCTTCTTGAGTCCTTGTTGAATAAACTGGCTGAAATATTGAAACTTTGTCACTTAGATCTAATATAAATCAAGATTTAAACCCAGATGTTTTTTTCTTCTTTCTTTTGTAGAGGAGACGGGAAATGAGTTGCATTTAAATTGTCTTGCAGCCATCTTGAAACAATTTTGCTTTTCTTGTTCCTTGCCAAGATCGAGTACATTTTATTGTGTTTGAGTGAAATATAATGTGCTCCAGTCTCATCTAGTGAATTGTGCCATCTATGTCCTCTACAATTAACAGATGTAACAACTAAAGAGCGTTGGGCCCCATTTTGGCACCATCATTAAGCCCAGACAATTAGCAGTTACACACATAATTACAAAAAAAATCAAATTCAAAAGCCAAAGTCAACAACATTTTCCACCTTTCAACATGTCACTTTGACCGTGGCGCCTAAACTGACAGCCCTCCGCTGCTCCCAGATTACCAAACTGGCTGCAGTTTGTTTGGGAAAGTAAAGCACATAGAGTACACATAGCGTGCATTGTTGCATTACAGTTTAATACAATATTAAATGCATTACAGGCACAGTACATTCTCTGTCAGTGTGACATAAATGATGGCTTGACTTATTTCTTTTTCATGCCATCCCAATTGTTATTGAGTTGAATAAATAATGCTAATAGATTTCACCCTGAGTAGAGGGCCAGTGATCGAGGGTCACAGTGAACATAGGTAGGCTGTTGGTCTATTACCATACCTGGTTTGAAGGTAAGGGTAAGGTTCATCATCCCAGATATTAATAGGATGCGGTTTGTAAGTGGGGTTATGTGACTCACCTCTCGGACAAAAATGACAATGACCAAGGCCTGCATAGAAGGTAAAGGGATTGATGTGGTTATAAATTACTCTACGGCGCCACCTAGTCGAGGCCTTGCCTACTTTGTCATCAGTACAAGGCGATAAAGAAGGGAAATGAGAGGAGAGTCCCCCCTTTTAATACATAAATGAATACTGAGATGAGAGTGGTCATTATTTAGGGCATTCCATTTTCAAGCAGTTGTACTGAACCAAATGACATGTAGAATCTCCCTCGCCAGCGCAGCGGGACAAGTTGAACTCGACTTCTTAATAACCCATTGACCTCCATCTATTTATGACCCCCGCCATGCCATTTTTTTTCTGACTACGATATCCAAAATGTAAGTAATCTTCACTCAAGGACAACTTCATAATTCAGGCCTTGGGACGACAGTGAAAAAGGCATTCACCTTTTACCGCCCAAAATATTTTAGTAAGCAATTTCTATAATTGGCTGTCCGGCCTAGGTGTTGACCCATAAAGTCCAGAAGTGCCAGAATTGGAGAAATGGATTTAATGTAAGAGCCTTGCTGCCTCTTTGCCCTTTAAAAATACCCAGAGAATATGAGCCACTGAAAATAGAGCTGTAAATAACCTGACGAGCAATGGGTTTTCCTTTAAATAAATACCGATCAGGTTTATGTTGAAAGACAATAGAAAACGTAGCCCAGATATGCAGTTTACAGTATTTATAGCTGTAATATCGAGGTGCCAGCACCGTAATTTCATGCCCCAATGAGAATGGCAAGGTCAAAGCAAATGCTTTGGCTGAGCATCTGCTAATACGGTGACTCATAAACAGGCACTGCGTGTATCAGGTGCACCAAATAATACAGTATAATGAAATACAGAATAGCTTTCCATTATTGTTCTTTTTTATGGTGTCGTCATTAGGTGTAATTTATGTCTTAAAAAATTCATCTCCCCACACGTCGATCTGAAATGGGGGTCCAAGGGTCATTCCACAGGTTTTGCAACTCATAATAAATTTCACAATCCCTTTTTTGTCTTTTCCTTTTATATGTAAAACTCACTTTCACCTTGTTCCCTTTTCTTTTGGATCTAAGGGCTCTTTCATTTGCTGTTGTTCTACAGATCAGAGCATACAACACAACTTAGCAAGCTGTAATTTGACTAGTAAACAGCGCTAAGAATTTCCATGTATTCTATTACAAAAATCTTTCATTTCCTGCATAAACAACAAAGATGTGAACAGCTATTGAGGTGTACATACATTAATGCTCTATAGCAGCATACATGTGGATTTAACAACAAAAATAGATTTCAAGGTGAAAGGAGAAAACCTGAAGCGTGTTTTTATTTCTTCTCATTCAGTGAAACTGAGATCTTTGCATGTCTCACTCAATAGTCTGCCACCGTGTAGTCTGCTGTGGTCAGATGAATCAGGAGTCCAGGGACACATTATTGCTTATTTGACAGTGCAGTCTGACTGCACAAACTCAGCACATGGCGCTCACCACTTCCTGGCACTCAGGACCTGCTGTAGACTACAGGCCGGCCAATATTTGCCTTCAATTATTCAACCATTTTCATGGCCATTTGAAGTCCTCTGAGCATTTAAATAGGTGACAGGAGGGACCTCCTCTTGGCATAAACTGTGTGGTAGATTATCAAAGGATTTCTTTCTGCTTTTGGGCTTCGAGGATAGTTTAGAACGGTATTTCTGATCAAGGTTCAACCATCTATTCGGATTCTTCAATTGGAAGGAATCATTTGATTTGGTTATGGTATCTTATCCACCTTTTTAAAAAAATTGAAAGTTCTGTTTTACATGCTGGCACAGTTTATATTAATAATACTCCACAAAGGTGTTATTGTGTGCTTCTCTTGTGAAGACCACTCTGGCGTCAGTACCAGCTATATCAGGATCTGGCTATGTGCTCTTGCTGTTAATGAAAACGTTGAGTCATCCCCTGAAGCACTGCAACGGAACCTTTTCCAATTGCTCGATTTCTCTGAAAGGATGGAGGAAGCGTATTCTGAGCGTGTGTAAACTCTACATCCTGAGGGAATAGTTCAAGTAAAAGGCTTTCTTACAAAGAGAATTTTCTGTCAATAAGCAAGGGAAATGGATAAAGGAAGTAATAGTAAGATGTTAGGCAGAGATGCATTGTTAGTCCACGATGAGCAAAGACAACATAATGCTACAGATTTTGCAGATTTTTTCTCATAAGCTAAATCATGCTCAGCAGTGTCGAAGAACTTCTGTATTTAACAGTTTGGGTTGTTTGTCTTCAGCTTTCTCCTAATTGTTTTTCTATGAATTGGTTAATATTGTTTTTGAATGTAGTTCATCAAAAGTTGTAATTATTTTCCTTTTGTTTAGACCGAGTCGCTCATTAAAAGATGAGACCCACAGCAATGGTAGCATATGGCGCCTGAAATAAAATCCTTTCTTGCCACAAAAGGAGATGTTCATATTAGATTTTTTTTCCCCCTCCCATCAGATTCTCCATCAGGGAGCCCTTTGCAATTTAATCATCACTAAAATCATTAAAAAGATCTGAAGATTAAATTATATTGGCATTTGCAAAATTATGTAATACATTTACATTACAATGAAGAAATTAAAATAATGCATTTTCGCTGTCTGGGGTGTATGAAATCTCCACATGGGAAATATAACTGGAGAAGTGGACAGACTCTTATTTTCTTTGCCTTTGGTGGCAGTTAATAGGCTAGCAGAGTTTCAGATTTCATTGTGTGAACCTTTCCTCACTATCTTCCTTTGATGGATGTCCCTGAAACAGTAACTCTCAGTGGAATTTCTGAATTATGAAATGAAAATGTATTTTTGTGAAGAGGGAAAGTAAAATTGAATGAAGATTTGTCATACTTTCTCTAAATTGTACTTAAAAGATTTGTGGGCAGCTTGGGAAGTATTTAAGCATACATTATGATAGCCGAGGAGCCATTAACACGCCGTCACTGCACCCCCCTCTAAATGTCTTAAATGTGTGTGTGTCTTGATTCCAGGGCTGACGGATGAGGAGGTAGAGTTGGCCATCCAGCGCTCTGGCAGCACAGAAGAAGTCCTGCCTCTGAGCCCCGTGGGGCCCCCACATCCACTCCAAGCACATCAGCTGGCTCTTGCACCACATAGTGAGTGCACACACCCTTTTCTCCCCGTTGATACCTGGTGCATATAAATAGTATCAATGTTTTATGTGCATATTTTATGTCTCACCTGGCGAAAAAAAAAAGTTTAATTTAAAATGTAAAGCCAGAGAGAGAGAGAAAGAGAGAGAGAGAGAGAGAGAGAGAGAGATCTTCCATTTTTGTTTTTATTAATTTAAACCCATTAAAGAGGATTATTATTGGCAGCTCACCAAATAGCAGGATCTTAACAAGTGTTATAGACATGCATGCCATACAACATTGGCCTTGATTGTGAATTCAGATACATGGATGTGACATTGCACAGCACAAGCTCATGAAGTCTCTTGCCATTCTGTTTCGAGAGGTTCTCCACTGGCAAGACCTCACATCCGCAACCTGTATCTTTTTTACCTCAGGAGGTTATGAGTGCTGTCCACTGATTTACCAATGCAGAATGAAGTCCGCGTAATGCTTAACCCATATGACAATGATTCCAGATGTATTCCACCCTCATTTATTACCACACTGTCCTTGACTCCCCTGGCATCTCATGTTTTGTAATGAAAGTGATGTTGATGGGATGGCCATGTAGTTAGGGAGACTCGCCGCTCTCCGTCCATAGTGGGGGGTTTTATATCAAAACGGCTATAAGGGAGCTGCATAATGAGGAGAGAGCGGGGAGTCTTGTATGGGGGGTCATGCTGAAAAGAGGGGGCTACCTCTCTTTGATGTCCTTGTTATGGGGACGGTGCACGGAGACCCGCATCCATCTCTGTCGAAGTAATGGATACTCTGATCTCTATTTCCACGCGGTAGAAGGACAGGAAGGCCTCCACTGAACCCAATAAATTTGAGAGGAGATTGGAAAAACGGGGGATGGATACCATAGTTCCACAGCTTAAGTGACCAAATAAAAAAAGGAAGATGGCAGAGTGGAAGTGGTAGAGGAAAAAGAGAGATAGAGGAAGAATGAAAGGTCCTAACGGGGGGAAAAGAGCAAGTGAAGACCCCTGCATCCCAGTGATGCAGTGAGGCTTGTTCAGGGTCAACCACCTATCCCAAGGACTCCCAGGCCTTTCAGAAGCACAGTATTCTGGGATAGGTGACAGTCTGTCGCAGCTATAATGTTGATGAAGACCCAAATTTATGTGGTTACCATATGGATGCTGGAGAATGACTCAAAATTCTTCGATAGGAAAGGTTACAGGTTCATCCCTGAATGCCGCAGCCGCAATGAAACACGGCCTTGAGTGAGGAGAATAGAATAGCGTTCACCTTGAATCTATACCATGTAGTCCAATATGACAACGGGTCTCATTTTATTTGCATGTCAAATCACACAAGTGGTTAGGCTCAAGATCAATCTGGTTTACTTACTTCAAGCAAGTAAACATGTACCACATAACCCATTAGGTGAAATCAGACCTGTAATAGAATATCAGTGGCATACTTTAGTGGCCTAGCCGCTAATAATTTCATATTCATTTGGGCCCCATCAACAGTAAATAGGAGAAAAACTCGCACAGTATATTTCCTCCAGACCTGTTTGTTGTTTAGTGACATTTTCAGTTGAATGCCTCTCTTATGTGGGGAATTTCCACTTTGACAGACAGTTGGCCTACCCAGATGACAGCTTGCACAATGACACACTTTCACATTATCTGTCACTCAGCAAGGCAGTCAACTTCTAAACACACGAACTCACACACACAGTTACCTTTCAGCCAGCTTTAGTTGTTTAAAGGTTTATATGCAAACACTGTATTAGGCCGAACGTCAAAAAAGTGGAAGACAATGGTGTTCTTTCTGGAAGAGCAGAATGAAGTGCTTGTTTACCCTTTATAGTTCAGACATTTCGCGCAAACGGGTGGATAAATAGATGGACTTTGGAACGTCACCAATGGATCAATTGTATTGTATGGTGCTCGTTAAATGGACAAGTAAATTGCAAAAAGACTGTACCATTTCTTTATCTAGGAGGACCACACATGGGATTTTCTATTTACTGCAAATTGTGTATACTTTATATCAAATCTAATCATTCTGGAAACCTTGTTTCTGGGTTTTTGACTAGATGGTGAATGCATTTTTTTCAATTGATTAAGGCAGACTGGCTTTTTTATCATGAGTGGACTCTTATTAAAACCTGCTTGTGTTGTCTAATCTACGACAAAGAACATTTACACAATTAGAACAGCAATACGTTTCATTATCACAGTGAGGTAATGCAGTGCAGACCTTTTCTATTAATTTGTATCTAAAGTATGCAACCATGCGTTATATAACATTGACAAAAAGTGACCAAAAAAGTACAATAAAACAATCTAACATGCATTCAAATATGGTGAGCAAAAATGTATGTAGTGTACAAGATTTATGCTGTACTTTGGAGCTAAAACTTCAACTTCACATTTGCTTCAAGTGATGTATCCTCCTCTCCAGGTCCAGCAGGCTACAGATGGAGAGGCTACGGTGCCCTCACCATCATCATGGTGGGCATCGCCTTCGGCTTTCATCAGCTCTACAAAGTAAGTTACATACGGCTCCTCCTGCTCTTTGGGCTATGTTTCTCCACTGACTTTGTTTTCACAGTTAATCTTTCTTAAATTTGTGATACAAATTATCCTTTGCATCCTCAGATCTGTCAGTACTGTCTCCCTGATATTACATTAAAATTGGTGGGCTTAGCAAGTACATCATTTATGATGAATGAGGGTGCTAGAATAGAAGGCGCCTCTGCAGTATGCAACATCACTCTGGTCTTGTTATTAAAGCTACCCTGCTTTACGTCAAAGCATGATCTCATTTGAACCCCTTCTTTTTAACTTAACCTTCCCTCCTCCTCTCAAATATTTTTTTTTCCTTTCAAAATATAGTTGCTAACACAGCACACAACCATTTTTTTTGACGTCCTACCGTCTAAAAATAATCACCCTGGTTTTTATCGGGCTTAGCAGCCCTTGAACATGAGCTCATGAGGCCCCTTGTCCCCGGTGACATTAATCCCATAGTGGTTGTTAGTAGTAGTCTGAGTGGCATGTGGAAGCCATTACTCTCGTTTTAGAGGAGGACAGGAGCTTTAGCAGTAGCTCTCGGCCCGGATGACAGGCCATTCTCCTCTGTGTGTGCAAGAGAGAGAAAGGGAGCGCGTATCATGTACTTGCATATGCCTACCTGACCCTGTCGGACATATTGGCTTCTCTATAGATCCTGTTATGTCCTATTATTTCATCCTTCTTTACACAGCCTTTCATAAGGCTGCACATGCACATACACGGTCTCCTGTCATTTGTTCCAATGTCCCTGCGGTCTTTCGCTGATGAAAACACGCGCTGTACCAGTCCACTGTTCCCTACGTGCAGCAGGGTTTGCCAGCCACCAGTCGTCTGGGAGGTGGGATTCCCTGGCGGGACGGCACAGGTTGCTGTCATGTCACCGGAGCGTAGCGCCAGTCGCACCATATGTCCAGGCTTCTGCCCATACTTTATTTATGTTATGGCACACCTTGTAAACACCACACTCACAGCAACCCACTTATTAATTACTACGTGTTGACACTCATTTAATCTTTTTCTCTAAAAAGTGTTTATTACTTGCACGGGTGTGGCTGCTTGCCACCTGAGTTGGAGCGAAAACCTGGCTCAGGCAGCAGAGGGCTGCAAACTGGCTACAAGGGATTAAGGGATCCTCATTCAACAAGACAAAACAACATGTATGTAATTTAGTGTGCTCCTACAGGATCTCATGGACATTAACTTTATTTGGTGAGCTCTGCTCCACACACACTTGTAAAGGATTCATTGAGACACTCGCATGCAGTTAATCTGGTTAACACTAGATAACACACATTTGACTGTCAGACATGCATACAACAAACAGTTACGTTAGTTATAGATTAGTCTGATCATTTAAATTACCAAATGAAGTGGCTGCATCTTCAAATTGCTTCAAATTGAGTTTAAAACTTAAATATATTTAATTTACTAATTGTTTTATCAAAAATGTTCATTCATTTTCTAATCGACTAATGGGTTGATCACAAGATGTGTGTAAATGCTTGGATACTCTTCATGTTCCTAACCAGGCAGTTTAGACAACGAGGTACTAGTCCAATAAAACAATGCCTTTGACCCTCTGCTGCCAAGTCTAGGTGGCCCTGTCTTTGCCTCATCTTCTGCCCATTCCCACCAGAGCAAAGTGTGATATTGTGCCATGCTTTTAATTGCAGAAACACATCCTTCCCCTCATTATGGGCAGCCGAGAGGACAAGAAGCATCTGCAGAGGATGGAGAGCAACATTGCAGCAATGAGTGGCACGCTGACACAGACAGGTGAAGATTAATATCTTCATCACTTTCTCCCTCCTTAACATTTTCCCTCATTTATCTGTCGCCAAAATCGGGGGCCCCCGCACGTTTTTAACAAATGACGCCGCTGTCATTTCGCTTTAATTTGAAATTGCTTGTTTACTGTCAGGCTCGGGCTCAATTAATTACGTTTCGCTGAAAAGCTCTTAACCTCGGAATATTAATGAGCAGTTGGGAAATGACAACTTTTCTCCCCCCTCGCCTGCCCATCCTCTCTCCTTCCCCCCATCCATCCGTCTCCCCCTGCACCAACCTCACTCCCATCCAAACCTCCACCACCATCATCAACATCCACCCTCTTCCCGTAGGTTGCGAGAAAGTTCATTTTAATTTTCTGTTTGTGTGTTGGGTGTGCGTGCGGCATGGCACTGTGTGGCGTCTGGGCTCAGCACTGGCCCTAGTGTGATTAAGTGCACAGTGACAGGTGCGGCTCCCATGTTGGACAGGTGAGGAATCTCAACCTGGCTGTCAGACATGGAGAGAGAGAGAGAGAGAGAGAGAGAGAGAGAGAGAGAGAAGCAAGGAGAGCTCTTCGTCAGTATAATTAAAAATCCAGGGAGGCGTAAATGAGAGAGGCACTCAGAAAAAGTTTGGTCTCGTTAGCAGTACCGTTGAACTGGAGTATGTTTTCACCTGAAAGGTAACGATTTCCATTGAGATAAGTAGACTAGGAATAAAGACAATATAAATATAATAATTTTCAAGATACTCAAAGCTGGTTTACACGACAGGTTAAATAAAAGAACCGGAGATGAAGTGACATGACATTAAATCAAACATTAAATCAGTTTTTGAAAAGGTGAGTTTTGATTCAATTTGATGTAAATGTAGAGCTTTGATGGCATATTACATAATGTTTGCTTGAATTAGGAAATAATGAATCAAAATGTCTTATATCAATCAAGTGAATTCCCCTTTTAAATAGAATAAAGTCACATTTCAAGTGTACATGAGTTGTGTGCACCTGTCTGTATGAGATATCAAACAAAGTAAAAGGAGGTTTGTATGCCCAAAGATAGTTCCAAGTCTGGTAGAAAAACTGCATGAATCATGAATGTGTTTGCAGGGTTTTGATCTGCAGAGAGACAAACGGGAGCCAAACAAATGTTTCTACCACAGGCGGTATTCTTAACTTGAATCATAAATATGACCTTGTCAGTTACAATACAAGCATCCTTTGTTTGATTTTCCCTTCATCTCCAAATTAAAACAAATTACGTGTGTTTGAGTTGAGAGCTCCTATCACGGACCAACATAGAAAATATGGCTGTTATCGTTCTATCCAGTCACACCCATGCTATTGTTTTCTGGCTGGCTTCGGTAGTTGGAGGGCAGCAGTTGTGTGAGATCGCGTGCAAGGTGTGTCACCCTGAATCTGATTAACAAATATGGGCTCTTTTATGGTCATTTTCTCCCAACTATGCAAACACATTTCCTCCGTCTATTTCTCTGCCCATATTATCTGCCCATCTACTTATCACTCTCTGGACATGTGCCAAGTTACAAACCCTGTTTTGCTTGTCGGTATAGACCGGATCCTCCTGTGCGTTAAACACCTCCTGTGCTTTGCAGCGAGTAGGTGAGACTCCAGTGGGGGGAAAAAAACATGGGTCCTTTCTTCAGCCAGTGTGGGGAACTAATTTGCTATGACTGCAGTAGCCAAGCTGCTATTGTAGTTAATGACTGTTGTAGTTAACAGTTGGGGAGAGGGGTTGCAATTACACTGAGAGTTTTCTCCCTCTGCTTTCCCTTTGTCTTCCTCTCCGTCTCGCTCCCTCTCTCCTCGCTGCACTGAGTAATAGCGACCGACTGCCTCGCTGCTGCCAATTGCTTGAACCCCCTTTTGTTAAAGTTCATGTATTTCTCTATTGCCGGGCGCAATGAGGTGATGTATCCTTTTGAATGGGGACCACATTAGTCTCTCTTGCCAGCCCCAGCTCGAGAGTAGGGGCCTTGACTCCCATTATGATTTGCCTACAACTTCACACAGACAATTAATGAATGGATCTTGGAACTACTTCAGCGCACCCAGACTGTAATGGAATTGTGCGGCTGTTTGGCCACTCTTTGTCGGTGGGAGCCATATTGGTGACCAGCTGGCCATTAAAAACAGAGACAGGCCTGGACATATGTAGTGTACATTATATCGCAGTATTTACTGAATAATTTACTGAATACACAATGTGCACCCTCCTCACAACAGCTGCAAGCCTCACACATCATCTTGTCTCCTATTCTCTCTTACACACACACACACACACACACACACACACACACACACACACACACACACACACACACACACACACACACACACACACAGCATCTACAGTCTCCTTCTGATTCATGCCTGGCCAAAGTCATTGACTTCATTATTCTTGGCTTCATATCTGTGATAACTGGGGATATGCATTTTTGTCAAGTGTCTGAACAGTACAAAGGAGTCAACTTTGTGGAGAGACATGAAAAGAATTGGACTGTTTGGCTGAAGTGGCTGAAAATGCGGTGCCAGTGGTAATTCAGGAGGCACACAGCATTACAGGCTGGCAGCCTGACACACACATCTGGATAAGCTGTTTTGCGGTGAGCTGGAATCGGAGACTAATAGGGCAGCTCTCGGTTTAGCGTGCACACCCTGTCATAGTAACACCTTTTTTTAAACAGGGATGGCCGCGGTATTTTAGCTTTATTAACGTTTTCAGAAAGGCTGGTCACACGCGGGAGCTCAGACTGAGTAACTAACTCAAATTGTTTGCACAGTGGTTTTTGGCCCGAACCGATGATCCTGCTCAGACTTGTATTCCATAGGATTCTGCAAGCATGGAAAGATCAAACGTTTCTGCACCCCACCTATATTGATACAACCCCACCCATTTAAACACAGGTGTCACTGCGAGATATTAGCTTCTTTGAAAGATCAAATATTTTGTCTGTGTTGTTTTTTCAAAAGAAACACAGCCTCCAAGCCGGGCTCTGTGTTTGGTTCTGGCCCGGGCTAATGTGAGAGGAGGGTTCTTTACATCCCGTCCAGCCGGCTGCAGCTCAGGCTTTTAACCATTGGCCTGACAACCTCAGCAGTGGACCGCCACAATATCTGTTGATGTTAATCCTATTAGGCTTGATTTAACACTTTACACGCCCATGATTTATATGAATGTTTATTGGTTTTCTGTAATATAATCAGCTCGGGGAAACTTAATGCATTGTTTGGTAATACACGCGTGACTGGAAGCAGGGGGCAACAAACTGTGCCCAGTGTTATTTGAAATCATACACCCTCGTCCAACACCAACACTTGAACTAATTCAATCTTCAAAGTCAATGGAAAAAGAACAATATTTATTAGGATTAGGGGGGACATTTTGTCTGGCAGCCTCCTCCCAAATGAGAGCCTTGTTTTTTCCTTTGTTGATCGTTTGAGGATTTAAGATGCATTAGAAGGCAGTGTCTGGGTGGATAATGGAAGGTTAGAGACTGTTATTTGATTTAAGTTCAGGCACTAGAGATTAATATCTCCATCCTATGTCCCCTCCCACCCTCTACCTCAGCACCTCGGACCAAAAAGCTGCGACTTAAGTTACCGGGTATTTGCTTTGATACAATTCTTAGAGGACCCCTTTGATCAGTGACACAAGTTGAGTCTCATCAACGCTTTAAAGAAAATGTTCAGTTCTGTGGCATCAAAACAGCATTGTCACGCAATCTAACTTCCTTTTTAATTTGATAAAAAGTTTGCTGAATCTACTATCTTGTTCCCACAGTCAGCCAGCTGCAACAGACCCTGGTCTCTGTCCAGGAGCTCCTGATCCAGCAGCAGCAGAGAATCCAGGAGCTGTCACGGGAACTGGCTGCAGCAGAGGTAGCTACTAGCTCATCAGCAGCTACGCACCCTAACCCTAACTAACCAGCACACACCGTTTTGCATGGAATATCAGTGATTTCAGTTAAACCTCTGAGATTTTTTATTCAAAAATGTTGTTGTTTTTTGCATCACTTTATCCTACTGCAGATTTTAGTTGTTGTTATATAATTTAGTTACAGCAGGTATTGGCACATGTGTTGCTGTTTGAAAACACCAGTACCATCTAACTTAATCATTCCAATAAATTACATATTTGTGATATTATATATTTTCGACAAACAAACAACAATGAGCTGAAATTACTTTACAGAAGCTGGCAAGAAGTTTGTCTTTAGTGTAGTTTGAACATGGAAGTAACGGACTGCACCTTCAAGGTCTGTTATCTATGATTTAATGTTTTTGAGAAAAGCTCGACAGGCACTAACTCTGAAATAGCAGAAGAGCTCAGTAAAAGTAAAGTTGCCAGTTGAAATCTCCAGATTGATGAGGAGAGAGAAATGGTTTCTCGAGGCCTTTGCGTAGTAAAATTTCTTGCACTGCCCTGAGTCATAACTACCTAAGACGGACAGCCTTATTATACTGTATATCATCAGAACAAAAGCTGCAAAAAAGTATGGTGCATCTCATCATGAGACCATAATCTTTAACCATATTGTCGTTCCTCCTCCGCTTGATGTTTATAGACCCTTTTCATAATCTACTCAGAATTGTAAGTGTTTAGGTGAATCGGTTTGAGTGATTGGTCTAAAAACTTATGTGCAAGAATGAAATGTTGCTTGCTTTTTATAACACTGCTCATAAATCGCTTTATGATCTCTGGGCTCTAAAAAAAGTGCCTTGGAAGAGACAATCTTAGACAATGTTTTATGTCCACAGCTTGTTAAGCACATGGGTGTTTCACTGTAGCATCTGGATATCGCAGGAAAACATATGCGGACACATCTGCTTCTGCGCAAACGAGGAAGAAAAATATGAATCTCTTCCCTGGACGAGGTTCATCAAAAACTGACGACTCATAGCTCATTTTGTGCTGTTTCAACTTCTAAGCCACACACAGTCTGTCTGAGCGCTGTAGAAAGCAGCGGCGGCTTGAGTCGGCATCTGTGATGTACGATCTGGTTTGACCCCACGCTGGTCGGAAATCTGAAAATTATAAAAGGTTTTCTGTCAGCCAGGCTGTCGGCTCCCTTCAAACAATGAGTTCCCTCCAGCTTTTAAAAGACAAGGGATGTTTTCTCCTTTCATTTGTCATTTCCAAATCACAGATTGGATTAAAAAGTATCTACTTCATTTGCTATGAGTGCCTTGTTGGACAGCGGTAGTGTATAAAAAGTATAATTCACATCAAAACACCCATTAAACAAATCATAAACTCTGCTTTACAGCTATAGTGTTGATCTTAAATTTTCCCTGCGAGTCGGCACAAGGCCCTCTGTTGTCGCAGGCCACAGGGGAAATTGGGAAATTGTTTTCAGGTCCATGATGTTTGATGAGAAACACATGTTGGAGCTGGCGAGCTACTTATCATTCACCGTTTGTGGCTTTCGGGGTTTGCCTCACCACGCTGCTCAAAGTGCGCCACGCTTACTAATTATACCTCTCAACGCGGAAATGTGCCTTTAACCCGAAACACATGGAGCCTCCTAGTTCCTCAGCTGCTAAGAAAACATTTTCTCTTAGGTTTGAAAACCGCTCAATTGCGGAGTGCGTTTACTGTCCCTAAACTGGGGAGCTCATTATGGAAGTGAGTTTAGACAGACTGACTCACACACACACACACGCACACAAAAACAGAGAGCACGCGCTGATGCTGCGAATTTCCAGACATCAGATTCTGAGTAATTCCTCTCTTTTTCACCATTTTCTCAGTTATCACAACTCTTCAAAGACATGCTGCTGCGTTCTGCCACTGGGGTTAAGGATAGATTTGCCCGAGGATGATTCAGCCCTGATGTTAAACAGCCGAGTCTATTTTTGCTCCATTATCATTACAAATCTGCCTGTTAACTGTGTTTTCCCTGCTGTCTCAACTCACTGATCGTTCTCTTTATTAGTGGATACTACATAGAAGATTAGAAACCGCCTCCTTGCTTGCGCGAGACGAACTGCCAGTGGGAAAGTGCATAAATAGAGTGAAATCAATTGCACTGTACCAGTGTTTCCACTCAAAAAAACTCCTCTAGGGATTTCCTTTTGAAACTAATTCCATCATAAATATACATGCGTTACACGAAAACACACTGTCTGCCGGCAGAGTAACTGTGAATTAATTTGCCTTCAGACACTCTTAAACAAGCCTTGTTAAAGATCTTATCTTGTTGCTAATGGTCCACAGGCATTTATCTTCATTTAGCCAGATGCGTTGCCGTCCTTGGGTGCTGCTAGAGTTGATAGTCTTTTTTTTTCTTTTTTTCTGCTTGTAATTCTTTTTTCCTTTTTTTCTTTTTCTTGAAGCACTTAGTTAACCAGCGGAAAGAGGCCGACCCCTATCACACCC
>NC_136599.1:16529626-17024626 GCF_910589615.1 Taurulus bubalis | reverse complement strand
AGTTAGTCAAAAACAATCGTCACGTAACCGTCCTTACACAACCACGTCTACTGTGCAGGACTCTGCTGCTGATGACCTGAAAGTTTTTGCTTGTGTCTAAATAAATAAAAGAAAAGAACACAGAATGTCACATTGCTCTTCCAAATTGCTCGCACACTGAAAACATAATCATTAATCTCAAACATGTTTAATCTCACAGGCACTGGAGGTTATAATACTGATTGCAGCATTTATTTTACTTCACAACTTGCCTCGGTCGATTAGCATACTGCAGGCATCAGCTGGTCTTCTGTGTTTTAATGCTGTTATTGGTAAGCAAAATAACCATACATGCATAATTGCTCCGACGCAAACTCAGTCATTTTATGGGTGCACAATGACACGACACAGAAATGACTGAGCGGAACTGGGAAATGAGCTGTGATAAAATATAGAGACTTTTCAATCAATCATCTTATTTGTAAAATCCTATCCTACCCACCTGTAAAGTATTTTGTGTTAAAGGTCTCATTGTCTATTGCCAGACATCCCCTCGTTCTTCCCATCTTTGTTCCTCAATCTGGTCGGGCGCAGCCCAGCTCAGTCAGGTCCATTAGCATGCATGATTATGTATCAGTGTCCATAATGAAGCCTGAAGTAAGAGTGTACATCAGAAAACCAGCGAGGACAAAAATTGCCTCAGAACTGTCTAGTTGAGCATGTTTTGTTCGCCTCGTACATTCTAATCAGCAACAATATCCCTTTGTCATTTGCTTTCCTGACTTCATCCTGACTCTCACAATGAGTTTTCTGGCAAAGGCTTGAATCACAAACTAAAGGCTCTGTATCACCATCTGTCTTCAAGCGTGTTCCCTTCCTGTTCAAATGATCCAAATCATCTCCAAACTGTTGTTGTTGTTTTTTTAAACACTAAGAAGTGCTTATCCCATTACGATTCAACGGTGTCTTTTAGATCTTAAAAGCTGCAGTGGATGTAATTAAAAAAAAATCTAAGCGCATCTTCACCAGGTGTGACAAACATCTGGTGGTTTAGGGGGGGAAAAGCTATTTTCTGTGCTGTAATTATGAGAATTTCACAGGATGCTTTGTGTGTGGCTGCATGCTAAAATGTGAACTAGTGTTGAAGATGTGTGAAGATTCAACCCCTTAGGAAGCTATGTATAGTTTTGTGGTTGCAGTATGTCCAATTGGCTGATCGTGGGAAAGCTCTTTTTTCACATTTTGATCACAGTGAGGTTTTTGATCTTCCTCTCTTGTTTGCCCCCTCCCCCTTTCCACAGGAGACAATTCCCGTCCACTCCCACTATTCCTAAAATCCCTGCATGGCAGATTCCCCTGAAGTCACCCTCGGCGCCCAGCTCGTCACCAGTCAACCTCACCAACAGCAGCAGCGACATCTCCCCTGTCAGCCACGAGTCCACTAGCTCCTCCCCCATCAAAGATGGACCCCACAGCCCCCAGGATGCACTGGGAGGGCCTGATGGAGTGCATGGTATCAACAGAGAGGACAGCACTGTGGGCGTGGGCTCAACCCTGGTCCTAGACCTGAAGGATCGCATGGAGGTACAAGGGGAGGAGGAGGAGGAGGAGGAGGAGGAGAAGGAGAAGGAGGAAGAGGAGGATGATCTCAGCCACGTAGAGGAGGAGGACGGTGTAAGCATACAGACAGTGGATCGTCGAGGTGGGGATGGACAGATTAACGAACAGGTGGACAAACTGAGGCAGCCCGAGGGTGCCAGCAATGAGAGCGAGGTGGATTAGATAGCAGTAGAAAGCACAAAGACACTCTCCAAACACCGCTTCTCATCACGGCTTTGTTTCATTCTGCTCCTCTCTGCTCATGCTTGTTTTTTTTTTTTTTTTTTTTTTAATCTATCTTCCCTGTCTGTTTTCACTTGTTTCTCCAACATCTTAATCTTGAGCAAAATGAGGAGTAGGCGTGAAAACTGACAAATATTGGAGTGTCTAGTTGACACACGGCTTACCTCCATTTACTTTTCATCATGCAGACTAAATGACTGCAGGCTGAGCCAAATACCGTTTCTTTGAAAAGAGAAATGACAAGCAACAGTCAAATCAGAATGACTTTAAAAGGCTGTATGCCGTACTAACCGCGTGTGACTGGCTGCTTTTAATTTTATGATTTGATCAGATAGTTCACAGCTTTGCCTTGGTGTCCTTGTACTAGTACTACGGTTCTTATTCAGTCCAAAGAGGCCGTGCTGCACAGAATATCTCTCCTGCACAGTGCAGCTGCAGGTCAAGAGTCATATGTTGACACTTCAGTCTCAAAGTTACCGTGAGCTCCCAGAGAAGCATTAGCAGAGTTTGTCTCCCTGTTGATGGCAATAGGAGAGGACAAGCTCTTCCAGGGCTGGAGCTTTTAGCCTCTTTTATGTGTCCTTTCGCATTGGTGTCAGTCTGTCAATAATTCACAAGGCCAGCAGGGTGGCATTTGGGTGAAATAAAAGCCCTGAAATTCGAGATTAGAATGTGATGACGGGCTTTGTTCCATACCGGTGTCAGAGTGCTCATATGCTCAAAGGAGGAGAAGATAAATGTCCCCCCCTCCTCTTCCCTCCCTCCCACTTTCTCTTTTCACTGTGGGACTGAATTGTGCATATTTTGCGAGCGTGTTCACGCGTGGCAGGTGAGAAAATCCAGACTGTCTGCTGAGCTGTTTCTGCATCTCCAGCAGGGCAGCTGATTTGGTTTGTGAAGTATGTTAATAATCAAATGATCAACAAATAACAGATGTATTAGTTCATGCAGCTTGAAATGTCAAGGAGGCTAAAAGCGGAAATCTAATACAGAAAGCCCAGTTGCATTGTATTATTTTCCGTGACAAACCCTGCGGTCCAAATTATGTAGGGCCTCCTACAGTGAGTAATCTTTACAGAAAACGGCGCCAATATTTTATAATTAAGCTGCAGTAAGACAACAAGGGCTGCCACAGATGGAAGTTGCACAACTTGTATCGCTTTTCTCAGTGTGGAGGTGGATGGGGGAAGTTAGAAGAAAAAAACATTGCCCCATGATTGAAAAGGAAAGTAATAAATGAATACTTGACTTATTGAATTACTCACTCTGTACTCACTGTCTCCAGCTAACAAGAAGAGCCCATGAGTGAGAAGAAGGGATATCAGCTCTGGTGCCATTTCCATCTGCGTCACATGGCCTTCATAGGAAGACAGAAAAGGTAGAGGGGCTCTGCTCATTTCTGTGCGACACCTGTCTTAACCTACAGATTAAGTTGGGCGAGGTTGATTGAGTTTCTGTTCAAATGAGGAGTCCACAACACTGCAGAATGCTGTAAATTATATCTTTTTTAGATTTTGTAGAGATTAATTTGTATGGATGAATATGGTCGAAGAAGTACATAATCAGGAGGTTTAACTTATGCTTCTTAGCCACTGTAGAACCAGTGATTGGTCCTTTCTGTAACCTGCTGATTACTGTCTGAATGTCAGCCGAAATTGTACAAAAGTGTAATAAATCTGCTTTACCTCAAGAAGATCTCTTATTTTTAAGCCCACTGGACACTCAATGCATGCTGCTGATGTTACTATTAAAGCCAAAATCTAGTATTAGAGGGATTTTAAATGTTTATATTTTGCATATCTCATATCTGAGATGTTTGTTTAAATGTGGTTGTATGTGCAGGATCTGTGAATTCTAAAAAAAGTTGATATATGATCAATATATATTTGTGGTTCCTGAGCTGTAATTTGTCTGCCAGATACAGATGAGAATCCTAAAGA
The DNA here is from genome assembly GCF_910589615.1 of Taurulus bubalis. Lineage (NCBI taxonomy): Eukaryota > Metazoa > Chordata > Actinopteri > Perciformes > Cottidae > Taurulus > Taurulus bubalis. The sequence continues at coordinate 17,020,865 of NC_136599.1, read as the reverse complement.
TACTTTTCAGAAAGCCTTGACGTTGTTTTAAGCTTTCTCTCTGGAATAGATGACTGACATAGTTACACATTATATGTGTCAAGTGTTGTTTATTTGCGTAGGTGGATCGTCAGAATCTTTTGGTTTTTGTTGTGGGAGTAGTGCCTTCTCAAAAAATACATTGAATATGATGAATATAGCCATTATAGAATTAAATGTAATTCTTCTAAAGTGCTTTATTTTGAAATAAATACTTGTTGCTTGAGCCAGGTTGAGACAGGCAGAGAGGAGGAAAAGAAAGGAGAGGTTGTTTAATGAATGCTGAGACAAAAGGTACGCTGGAATGTCACCAGGATGAAAAAAGGGACTGTGTGAACTTTATATATAAATAGCTTTATATATAAATAAATGTATAAACTGGTGTGTGAAAGTGACCTGTTGAACTAATAACACGATAAGTCTTTTGCCACACTTGGTGAGGTTGTAATGCTCAGACCCCAAAACAGAATTGCTCAATGAAGAGACTGTTTGGCTAACCTTGAATTCTTACCACCAGTGGTGCAACAAAATGTAATTGTTAAATGTTCAATTGTAACCTAAATCAGATGGGTTCATCCTCATTAGGCTGCAGCTCCCTGTGGAGCCACGCAAGGTATTTTACAACACATGAAACATATGCATTAGTTATCCAAACCTGTAACGTTTAATGGGAGTTTATCCAATAGTAAAACAAATGAAATGTTGGACTGAGTGCTTATTCCTAGAGCTACACCTGAAAGTCATCTCTGCACCATGAGATGGACAACTGGTCATGTTGACTTTCATTCAACTGTATCTTAATGTTTAGTGGAATCCGTCTTCCCTTCCACAAGCCATGTCCTGATGCTGCTTTAGATGTAGCCACAATGCTAATATGTAGGGAGTGTACGGTATGAGACACATAGGATCCATAGCATTAATTCATACTAGATGTTCCCAAAATCATACCGAAGGAATGTGTATATTCCATCATAAAGTGAATGTTTCTGAATTGGAGCACAATTCATATTGAGTAACAATCCTAAGATTCTCATCTTCAGTCATTTCTTTTGAGGTACATTTTAGAGGGTGGATGCTGTTCACACAGGTTGCTGATAATTCCAAGAGATTTCTGGGAGCATTGACGCCGCAGCTCAAATCACACACTGCCACGGTGTGTTTTCTTGATGTGCAATGTTCTGCCATCTTTCTGATACAATATCCCACCATAGATTCTTATCCCCGTCCCAAAATAAAAGCTGGACTGTAAAAGCCAATTTTTCCACATCCAGGGAATTCTGAATATTGCCCTGCATTATCAAGTGTATGAATTTAATTTATCAGGGTCTAAATGATCAATAGCGTTTCACATATTGATGAGGTGTATAAACTTCTCTGAGGTTCGATACCACATCCCTTTGTAATCCATTAACCTCTCCCTGGAGTTCAGGCCAACCTTAGATTTATAGGGACCTACTGTAATAAATCCACTTGTACATCATTTAGTGTCTTGGGGGATTTGCAGTGCATTCCTGTCCAGAAAGCGCCATCTATTCTACCCTCACATTCTCATCTACATTTTAAAAGTCTTAACAACATCAACTAGAGTCCGCATACCCTTTCAAAACCCCTGTGGCCGTATAAATGCACATCCTGGGTAGAGCTGCTGTATCAGCCAGTAACCAGCGCCTCTCAGTTTGGTAGTGTAGGGCCGGATTGTTTGTCCACACCAACACCTTTGGTTTTGACACCATTTGGCTCCCTGGATGGGAGCCTTAACCTCATCAATCTTGTTGCTAAACGGAGAGCACTCAATAGGGTAGTGTATCGACGCGCTCTGAACTCCATTGTTCACTGGAACTGAGCACTCAGCAGGTTAGAGGGCTGAGTGTCTTCTTGGATCAATGCAATGGTTGTTAGCTGGTAGCAGCCAGTCAGAGGGCCACCTGATATGCATCATCTCTACCCGTTTGAAACTCCTCCTTGAGTCCGTAAGCGTTGATCCCGGTCCCGCTTTTGTTTTCCCATCACACTGACTCAGGACAGTTCACATCCCAGCAGCATCGGTTCAGTACTTGAAGCTTCAAGCTCCACCCAACGCGTCTTCGTGACATCTCCCTCCAAAGGGAATTGGTCCTGTAAAAGATTTGCATTGGAAAGGTCACGGACAATGCAGGAAGAGGAAGCCTGGGGAAGAAATGCTCCTTTTTCCTCTTCCCTTTGCGATAAAAAGCATGTGGCATGCAGCTGGGAGCAATCTCATGTAATACTTGATTTGTGACACGGCCTGTGGAACTCTACCGGTTGCCTTACCCCTCTGGAAATATCCTTTTACTCCTTGGGAATCCTCGTTTGGACTGATTTTATCAGCATCTGCAGTGAAAATCTGTTCACCGCCTTTCAAGGCAAAGGTCAAATGGTGACCATTATACTTGTGTCATTGTGAGCATGTTAGCGTGCTGCTATTAGCAATACACTGAAGTACAGCCTCACAGAGCCGCATGCACGGCAGCAGACTCTTAGCCCTGTTGGAAATATAGTTGTGGCTTAATATTTCAACATGCGCGAATGATTCAGTGGGTTAGCAGGCCGAAACCTTTCTCTGACGGATGCTTTTCCTCAATAGTGTGATCAGCTGTGAAAGTGAGGAAGCATGGGTCACCTCCAAAAGCTCTCGGCGGCTGTCTCTCTAAGAGCAGCTTACCAGTTCTGAGCAGCCGCTGAACACTGGCTGCTTCCTGGTGAAAAGGAGAACATTTGACAAGCCAAGGTCACCAGGGGGCTTTGCCTGTATAAGGCTTCAATCGCAGGCCCCAGCGAACACTGCAAAGTCATAAAGCACTTTGTCATCACTCGCTATATAAACTCTCAACAATCAAGTGGGATCACATTCCCTCCCTCCCTCTCTGTGTGGCCTGTGTCACTTGATTTTTCTCCTGGCGCTGTTTCAAATCCAAATGGAGTGTGTGGAGGGCTGTCGTGTGGAAAGCTGCAGGGCCTCTTTTGAACCTGAAGGAAAGCTTTAGTCCAGTTATTGGCAGGTAGAGGAGAGCGCTAGTGAGGAGCAGTGAGGGGAAACAGGGGCAAGCTGTAAAAAACAAAGGAGGTGGCTACAGGCTGGCGGTATTTATGAATGATCCAATCAGGAGCCATCAGGAGCATGGTGGCCATGAGAACACAAAGGGAGGTAAAATAAATAAATATATGAACGCCCTTGTCCTGTGCTGGTGGAGAGCAGCGACGCCGTTGAGAGGAGATTGGATTATCCAAGGGAAGGCCTGTCAGGCTGCTGAGGGACCACGGCTGCAGGCAGCACAAGGGCAACAGGTGCGGCGCTGGCCAGCGTTTGTGCAAATTAGACTAATCACAGGGTCTGACTGTGGAACACCTGAATCATGCTAGCGGGCAGGAGAAGAGAGCGGGGTGGGCGGGGGGATAATATTAAGGGGGATAGAGAGTTCAAGCACTGACTTCTTCATGGCTCTTTGAATTCACAATGGGGCTTCCGTTAGCACCGCTACTCAACTCTTATAAAGGTAAAGGCTAATGTTAGCACACTAACACCCTCACGTTAGGGGTCCATTAGTACGTTAGAAGGTATAATGTTGACCATGTTCTTTGTTTTAGCATGTTGGCGAGCTAACATTTGGAGCACAAGTGCAGCTGAGTTCTTCAGGGATTCAGTCATCATGGCAAAATAAAACATTTGAGCTGCTGATGACACAAGTAGAAAAGTCCCCAAAGTGTTTAGAAATACATCCTGAGGGAGAAATTCATTTTAAATGTATTTTGTAGCCCTATGGTGACTATTTATACTTTTCTAAACCCTGAAATTGTACATCATATATTTTTTATAAGATTTCCCAGACCTTTAGGCCCCATAGATTTCCAGCTGTGTTGGTTGACTCACCGGTTGCGTATAGGCCAGCCACCACGAGCCTCGTGTGAGATTTGATGGGTAAAGTAGAGTGGTCCGTGAAAAAGGGGGAAGGCTGCACATTCACCGACCTTGTCCTCCAAATTTGGCAAGGATTGTCACGCCGAAATACAATCCACATTTTCATGCCCTTAGTGAGGAGGAGAGCGAGCGAAAAAAATAATCCCAAAATCCCCCGGTGGACACCCAATGTCTTGTTTTGGAGGCTCTGCGGTACTCACAGAATTCTTCTGGTAACAGAAACCCACAGTGAATGATGGACGTTTTCTAATATTAGCATCAGCAGAATCTTCCCAACCTTTGCTTCTTCCATGCTACAAATATCACATTGCTGATGTATTCCATATTAAATTACTGAGTTTTAACTGAGCGGGGCTGTGCAGTGTCTGTTATCAACAACCATAATGTGGAAGATTAGCACACACATGAGGCCCACCTGTTGCCCAGCTCTGTTTTATGAAGGTCACAGCTGTGACACTGAAACCGGTCTTTTTAAAGGTTCTCGTGATGAGAGAGGGGGTGCTGGTGTTATTCAAGAGTCATTCAACAGAAATAAAGCTGATCGTAATGCTTTGATTTTAGATGTAGTGCAACAGTGTAACCGACCACTAACAATACAAAACTCCCAAACTTGAACCGGCTGCAACCTGCGAAGAATGTTCTTGAGTCTCCAACACTTGCTGCGTTTTAAATGCCACAGTTGTCACGTTTCTATTTCACCACCACACTATTTCAAGTTCCCCGATTCCCACTGAGACACAAATGCTTTTTTTAAACTATATCTTCACAGCAAAAATACAGCAAAAGAAGTCATAAGAAATGTCTTTTTACTCTTGCCACATCTTTATAAGGGGAAGAAATCAGTGTGGGGCAAATACTACTCTACAATTGTCAGACTAGACAATTATGAATTAACCACAGCAAACTATTTTGTTGGCAATCATTCACCAGCTGCACATTGTGTTGTTACTTAGCTGCTAAAGCTCAGTCTGCGGAGAACAAACGTGATTGAAAACTGTGCTAGTGATCACTGTTTTTCTAAAGTTTGAGAATGGCCAGTGCATTTAAATAATGGTCCAAAGTTGAAAGATAATAGTACATCAATAGTATCTCCATTTATGTTATAGACGCATAGAATACCTCCTGCATCTTCTGACCATAACTTCGGTTGTTTCCTCATGTATGCATGGGGGCCCTTAATATGAGCAAAACTGATTAGGTGTGTGTGTGTCTCCTCACATTCAGAAATATGTGTTTGTGCAAACAGAAAGGAAAAACCACTTTAAATGGCTTCAGGGTAAAATCATAATTTTCCTCCAAAGACATTACAGTTGAAAGGCTTTCACAGCATTAACATGAGAATGAGTCACACGGCGCCGTTGCCAGAGTCAAGCGGTTTTACAGTTCTGTCAAACGCTGTCCGTTGTGTGTTCCAGCCATCGTCGCAGAGCAGAAACACCATGTTGGACCGTTCCAGCTTATTGTCAGCCAATATGCCAGGCTTTTTCCCTGAAAGAAAATGATCCCATTCCCCTCGGACTCACGTCAAATTAAGCAAATTTACAGCTTAGCACTTAAGAATTCTCCGTTTGCCAAGAAAGCAGCAGCGGCGGTGCCGCGCTGTGGCAATTGAAGTGGAATGAGAATTACTCTGGCCTCTGAGAGAGCGCTGGGCCATTAGATTTTTTTTCAATTTTTTCCCTCCAAGCGCTCCCCTTTTGGTTAAAGACTTATAAAGTGATGAAACACTCCCACTCGACTCTGGAGACCTCTGGTCCAATTCTGAAGCGAACTACTTGAAGGGTAATGGCCGTGTGGCCGCGAGCCAGCGCGGATCAACCGTTTTCTACACTTGTTTCTGGTCGCTGTCTGCTACTAGTTGTTTGTTCTGCTGGCAAAGTCGTGTTTAACTCTGGGGGATGACTAATCTGTGGCAATGGGCAAACTTGAGGCAAAGTAAAACAAATAGAACACAATGTTTGGTATTTCTTGGTAAACATTTATGCAACGTGGCTGACAGGAGGCTCGTTTTTCACAAGCTGTTTAAAGGGCCCACGCTAATCTTTCCACTGGATTCTGTTTGTGTTTGTAAGATGACAACTGCGTGTTTACCAAATAACATCTCCCGTGTAACATTACACTGCCCGCCTCCCCCTCTCTGAAAATGTGTTCACTTCAGAGCTCGCAGAAATACAGGAACTGTGTTTGTTCCCAACTCGGCACACCGGCCCCATTTGAACCTGTGGTCAGACAGAGACATGAACACACTGACTTTTCATTGAGAATCAGACATCCGTCAGCATTTACAAAGCACCAGGTGTTAAGCACCTGATCGTCTCATCTCGAGGACGAGTCGAGTGTGGGGAAACGATGTGTTGTGATTTTCAGGAAATGTAATTTGTAATCTAAAGTGCAAAAACGAAAAGAAAAGCTGCCTTGAATGACCTAAAACACCTCTGCATGAGGGAGTCATATAGATTAAGATTGTTGTTCTCATAAACTATGATGAGCATTTCTGCCTTCTATCAAACCCTGACCTCGCTGGAATTTTTTATTTTTTTTAGCAAAGCGAGAAACACAATGTGGTTCATTACCTTGACAATCGGATCAGCAGTTTGCTCCACTTCTTTTCCGTGTGACCACAGTTGAATCCAGTTTTTCTGGTTTTTGAAGTGAAACGCGGCTGTTGTTTGTTTTTTTACTAACTGTATGTTCCATCAAAACTGTGAAACGAATACTTTTGTTATCTTTATGTCCCAACAGAAGAGAAATGTGTTGAAAGACAAATATGCCTACATGCACCACCCTTTAAAGAATGTGAGGTGTGTTAGTGGAAAAAGGAGAAGAAAAAAAAAAGTTACCCGACCAGAAACAACACAGGTGTTGCGCAATGTCTGATTCAAAACCTGCCGAGCGCACACAGAAGTAGATCTGTGCTTCACGGGATCTACGGGGTAATTATATATTTCAATATTTGGAGGAGGATGAAGTCAACACTCTTCTGAACAGTGGTTGCTATGTTGAAAAGCTTAACAACGGCCCGGTGCTTTTAGTGTGGTTGGATGTTAAACGTGGAAAATATAAAACGGAAGGAAATCTCTCGTTTTTGCAGATCTTTGTCGACCAGCTTCGGTGTTAGATGTTTAAAACCATCTCATGTTACAGCTCAGACTTTCCTACGAATGTTTTTAACTGCACGTCTTCTACAGACGTGGCAATTCTTGTTATTTGGGTCACCGTTAAGTACTGAATGTATATTTACATTTTTATATGGCAACATTTTCTGCGTTGTTGCTGTATATAGATTCTCGTTCTTTGTTTTTTTATACATATATATTTAACAATACAGGGCACCTTGCCTTAAACCCACAGACCTAAACACCACACTTTGATCCCCAAACAAAGACTTCCTCAGAGCCCAGTCGCACACGTCGAGCAGCAGCATATCTAAACAGAGCCGCATAAGGCAAAGCCACATGTTCCTATGGCCCTGCATCCAATAAGGTCTTGTTAATGCTAAATTGGATGAGTGTGTGTCCAATTCTCCATTTCCTCAGAGGTGTCTCAGCAGCAACAGCTGCTACCAATGGCAAAGCAGCTTTTTTCACACAGCCCCCTTTTCCGCCGTGTGACTGAGGTCTTTCCAAAATAAGCACATACACATGCAAAAATAGATAAATGGACATCTATTGCAAAGGGCAGCGGATTTAAAGTGAGGTCTAACTGGGGCAGAGTGCTGAAAGAGACGAGGAGAAGCATCTCATCCAAAAACGTGAACTATAAACGGGCCAATGAAGCAGTAAAATGAGAGGTTCAGCCGTGTCGTATACACATCATATACGTGATGTAGTGTGTGCCTGTGGGGCCGATCAACAACACGCCAGACTGTCTGATGACAAAGATACGACAGACGGCAGGTCATTTATTTTATGCAAAGGAGTCCTCTTTATTTATTTGTGGATTGAGCTCAGCAATTTTGTTAGGATCCCTCAAATCAATGTTTTTTAAATGTGGACCAGTATAAAGATGGAAAAGACTTCTGTGCGTTTGCAGTCGAGACTACGATTGTAGAATTAGTTTTTTTGAGGATGTAAAATACTGTGTATTGATAATATAGCACCTTATCTTGTAAATGTAAGTTCAACTGCAACGATAATAATTACATAATTAAAACATTAATGTTGCCGTAAGGGTTTCATTGCTCTTTCTAAAAAGCTGGAGCACGTTCCTTGGTTTTCTGTTTTATATTCTAAACCAAGAGTGTGTCTGCTACTGGTCGATTTCATAAAGATAAAATAACAGTTATAGTTTTTGGTATTTGAGAGGATGCACCTTCCCATTATTGGTTTCTGGTGATAAACTTAAATTCCCGATGTTCAAGCATTGTTTTCCCAAAGGTAAAAATAATAATGTTAGCATTCAACAACTACAGCTGGAATGAGGATTCACCGATAGGTTAGTGGCTAAGACTCATGGCACGTGTTGTCGTAGAACCTCACAAGATATTGTGTATTATCTTGTTTCAAATAAGAGGGACTTTAATCTTTATACCAACTTCCAGTTGCAGATACGCGTTTAGCTTAGAATGCGCACAGAGAACCTCAGAAAACAGTTAACAGTTTATTATTTATACAGGTGGCAATATTAGCGGCAATATTAGCAATATTCACTCTCTTTTAGCTTTATGTTGGTCTCCACCAGCTTCTGATCTGCTAAATGCTCTATGTTCAAACTGAGCGCTAACTTTGTGTGAGCAGGCTGTGTGCAGTGGGGTTATCAGAACCAAGGTTATTTTTTCTTTTTTATTCACATTTGCTAGTCTGGTCTCAGTCCATCAAGTATTAGTGACATAATGGGGGGAATTGGGGAATGACATGAATATCTTCCCAAAAAATCTAAAAGTTTGAATCATGTGAGTCTGGAAGCATCGACCAGACTGGGGGAAAGATGGCAGATTAACAAACCAGTGAAGAGTCTGTTTGTTTGAACAGCGTGTGCCTGGAGGCAGCTTCTGCAGAGAGATGAGGACAGAACTGAAGTGTGTTGTAGCAATCACATCCCGCTGAAGTATCTCCGTCTCAGGCCCGGCGCTGCAGGTGCTCCGTCATGCCGGCAGCCGTCACTGTAAAGTACAAACAGTCCAAACCGACTCAGCCAATCAGAGCTTGCGTGTCTTGACTTTAATGGTCTGGAACCATTTTGTTAATTTTCTGCAGATATTACACCTGCATGCTCAAACGTATTCACAATGTAGCGATAATGACGTTATAACACACATTATCACCTTTTTCCGTTGGCTTCATGTCGCTCCTGTAGCGCCATAAAAATAGATATGCAAGGTATATTGACCCACTGTTAGTTATCTGCATACATCTTCAGTTGAATAATCACTATTTAGAAATATATTTTATTAACACTTTATTTCAACTCAGTATTGTGTATATATATTGATGTTTTTGCTGTTATGTATAGTCTTAGTTGTTTTATTGCTCGTACATCTGATATTTCTCTAACTTACAAATACGCAGATTTTATTTAACAAAATAAATGATCGTAAAATGTGTTTGCTCATTATCATAAATGTAATCTGCTTTTTTATACTATCATCTAAACTTAAAATATTTTATTTTTGGTTGTGTGTGAATAATGTTTAATTTGCCTTTATTTCTGTGCGTCCTTTTTACTTTTTGTTGCAACAACGACGGACCGTCTTCCCAGGTATTATAATAATTATAATAGCTTCATCTCATCGTGTACGATCACACTCTGTGGCTTCTTGGCTGACACATTTTTTTTCAGCTCTCCCTCTCTGGCTATAATACCGCATGACTCCACAACAGGCAGGCGGTGAGTCCAAGGCAGGCAAATCTTCATAAATCCTTCCACAATGGCTACCCTCTTCAGACTCCACTGTACAAGATCTGTCTTCATCTGAGAGCGCACAGGCCCAGCCACCTGCTTTTCCTCTGTTCACCCCCTCCCTCCACGCTTTGTGAACTTAATAAAAGCTGCCATTAAGCAGTGCTTCATCTGTTTGGGCCCTAATCTGCCTTATAGGCGTCATGTGACCACATATGCAGCGCACACCTGTCGTGTGTGTTCCCAGCCCCAACCGCCGCCTCTCCACGCTGCTCACTCTCTCACTCAACCTGTTCCTGGCACATCAACCCACAGCATGTCAGCGATGGCCGGCATGTATGCACACATTGTTGGCACTTCTAATATATATATATATGTATAGATATATATTCGGCCTGGTGTTGTGTTTTGTGTAAAGGTAGAAAGTGTGCATCTGTTGTCACATACTCTTCTTTGACATTCAAAATGACATCCACACTGAAAACAGGCCTAAAGTCGTTCAGTATGTTTTTATTTCACTGAGTGAAAAGCTCAATCTTTGCATAAGACATGCAGAAACAGAAGAAAAACATAAATATAGCACAATGAAGATGAACAGCACTGTATCATCATGGAAATAAGCAATACGACAAGAATGAAAAGCAGTGCTGAGGGCAACAAATTCAAGTAAAAAATTGCTTCATTGTTTATTTTTCATATAAAATGTCTCATGAGTCTAGCCAAATTGAACGCAAACGGGAGATGGCTTTTAGTCCAAAAGTGCAATATATTTTACAAAGTCTAAAATGTTGTTTATCCACTACGCTGCAGTAAGCAGGAGGCTTTCATATTACATTTCTCCCAGCAGTGGAAATTCATCTCAGTTTATTTCTCCACCACTTTTTTATACCATCCTTTTTACTCTGTTAATTAAAACAGTAAAATGATCTGTCGTTTCGGCAGCAGCCTATGCACGATTTGGAGGTCGTTTCCGTCTGGTTTTTGTGTAATATAATTTTCATGTTTATTCTTTTTTTTCTGGTAGATTATATACAGGATGCCAGCTGGCTGACAGATGGTGATGCCTTTACCCAATTTTTTTCCTTTCTTTTTTTTTTATTAAAAAAAAAAACATCACAAGGAAGACAAGAAGGAAGGACAGGAACAGCTGTAGACGAAGGGACACAGAGAACCAGCACATTGGCCACTGGGTGACATGAGGGAGTGGGAGGAGAACCCAGCACATGGCTCAAGGCAAAAAAAAAAAGGATCTAAAATAAATAAATAAATGTGCCCTGTTAACACTGAACAAGACACAGAGAGCCATCTTGTTAGCAGTAGCAGGCCTCTAAATCTCCCTAATGGTCCTCGGCTCTGATCTTGTTCTCGCACCAGAATGTCAAGCATGAACAACGGGTGACCCCAACAACAAATATTGTTGACTCCTCTACCTGCATGAATGCAGATGTTTGTTTGTTTGGTTTTTTAAACATTTTATTTTGTTGGTTACTTCAAATTCTGTGACAGAAAAGTGCCCCAGTTGGATTTAAAGCGGAACAAAGCAGGGAAAAGGCGCAAAAGGTCATGAAATATGAATCAAAGCTCTGAGCAGCTGGGACAAAGCCACAGGCCTGTGTTTCGTGGCCTGTCTGTCTCTCTCACAGGGAGACACACACACACACACACACACACTCTTACTTCAGTAGTGTCACTGACAGATAGAAAAAGACAGAGAGATCGCTGTCCTGACCTTTTGCCCCGCTGTCGTCCAGCAGCACCGTTCCCCTCCACACAGGACCCACAAAGTCCTCAGGCTGAAGCACTATCAATCACTACATGTGTATAGTTATAATAATTATAGTTTCTTTATTTTCAACTTTTTACAAATCCTGCTATTTCACACCCTCACACACTCACACATACACACATACAAACATAAACTGAATTCAAGTGCACAATGTCTCCCAGCCCCTACAGTTATCTGATGAGAAAACAAAACCAACGGTGTGACGCTTCTCAGCAGAGTCCCGGGAGACAGTTCAGTCTGTGAACGAGGCATGCCCACAGCAAAGTAAATAGAAACCAAGAATTTCAATTAATGAGAGAAAAAAAAAGCACACGCATAGATAAATGACAGTGAATAAAATTAGTCGTTGAATAAAACAGAAACATCGATGAATTCATTCAAATCAGTGTATTTTAGTTTGAGCTTCTGACATAGTTTAGAAAAAGAAAAAAAATATATATATACTGCAAACATCATAACGGAATCTGCCAATGCTACAGTGTGAACTACTTGTTCCAAAAGATATGGGGTAATTAAAAAAGGGCACGCACACAAGCAAACTATGATGAGGCTATTTGAATTTTTAACTTTTTATTATTCATTTCTCCTTTTAACGGTTTTCTTTTTAAAGGAAGCTGTTCATGAAGGAGCATTTTGTTCATATATAGTTATTTTTTACAGAGGAAAATACTGTACAACCTTTTTTTTTCTTCTCAAAACAATATCTGGAGGAATATCATCTACACACATTATTCCCTATTTCCAATGCCAAGCTCAGAAGATTATTCAGGATCAGTGTGTCCACTTCTCGGTCGAACATATTCGCTCAATATAAACTTTGACAGATTTATAATTTAGTACTACAGTAAGTGAGCATTGCATGAACTTCTTAAGAATTCATTTAAAATCACAGTCCGTATTAGTGTTTCTCATCAGGGCGCTGTTTTTCTGGTGCACCCATTTCATTTTTTTTTAAACTGTCGAATCACGGAAGCAAAATAAAAACCAGTCTTTAAATAAATCACAGAACAACAGTTCTTTGTCACACTAACATCTATTTGTGCATTAAAGCAGAAAGTGAACTAAAACATCTTTAAAGCAAAATTCCCTGTTAAAAGATATTTATCATATTTTTTTTCAGACGGTAAAAATGAACCTAAAAAGTGCAATAACACCCTAGAAAATTCTCATTGGAAGGTCACATAAATATTAAATAAAAACCATTACAACAGGAGCTAAACCACAGCCATAGTGAATGGAAACAAAATGCCATTGAGACATTTTCGGTCTGTAATTTTTCAAACATAAAACACACTCTCTGACGTCCCCCTCGCTCTGCATCTGAGTGACTCATTGCTTTCTCTGGTCGGTCTGACCCCACACCCCCATCCGTCTGACCCCGCCCCCCATCTGTCTGACCCCGCCCCCCATCCGTCTGACCCCTCCCACCCACCCCCCAACACATCCTGACTCTCCGGCCGTTAATCAAAACCTCGCCTGCTTACAGATCGATATGCTTCGGACTAACAACACAACAAAACAACATAATAATGCAAAGATGCAAATGGTAACAAAAATATTTTTAAATATGCTTATGAGTTATCTATCATCATTGTAATCATCGTGGTCAGCTAATATAAAAGTGCACTATTCACACACAAACTTGATTCCTCTGCAGGGGGGCAAAATTACAAGGGCTGAGCTTGGTTTTGGTGCTAGTTGAACGTTTCTAGCAGAATGTCGGAGAACTGTTGAAGACCAAGTATTTACTGGTCGATTCCACATGTCATTGAGAACAAAGAAAAGCATCTGAGAGCGATAAGAACAAGCAAAATGTAACTCCCGTTTCACTCAGTGTGTCTCATAATAATAATAATAATAATAATAATAATAATACAGAAAAAAAGATCAAATGTTTGAATGTATCCTGTTTCCCCTTAGTGATCGACCTCCCTTTTTCTATGCGTCCACGGCCCTGCAGTTTATGTCGCCTGTACCAGCAATTTCCTTTTGTATATCGTCGTTCGCACACGCACACACACACACACACACACACACACACACGTACATATATAGTTATATAGAGAGATTTGTTTTTGTTTTTCTAACATTTTTTTTTATCCACACAAAAAAGTGAAAAAATTAAAATAAATTAAAGTCAAACATGCACGCACACAAAAAGACTGATGTGTAGTAAAATGCTTTACATTGCTGCCCTGTGTGTAAACCAGGGCCTAATTCTGTGTCTCCGTTCATATTTTTTTTTAATGCATAATTGAATTAATAATGTTGGTCATCTTGTAAACATCATAATAAATCATTTTGGGCCGTCATTTTTTTTCCACGCTGTTGTTTTTTGTTGTCATCTAAAGTCTCTTGACATGATAAATGAGGCCACTTTCATTTTTGTTTGTTCATAGTACACAGAGTATTTCTTCAGTCCCTACAGTCACTGGGAGTTTTTCTCTCAATTATTTTCCAGTTGGGAAGTATCAGTGTGGTTAAGAGAAGCATCAAAACTCTCGCCATTGTCCTTTTCAGCATCAGGCTCCGGCATTGAATCATCATTCGAGTCACTGTTGAGCTCTGCCTCATCCTCCTCCTCTTCATCTTCATCCTCATCTTCCTCTTCCTCCTCCTCAGCATGCGCCTCCTCCTCTGGCGACAGGTCGTCCTCCGCCTCTCCGGATGTTCCCGTGGTGTCGTCCTGAGCTGCCGGCAGACCGAGCGGGGGCGCCGCGTTGTGGCTGGATCGCATCGCCTCTTGGTGCATCTTCTTGCTGAGGTCCAAGGAGTCGCTGAGACCCAGACCGGCTGCGTTCTTCAGGAAGAACAGGGAGCTGCTGCTGTCGGTGCCCAGGTTGAGGGAGCCGTCCAGGCTGATGGAGGACGGTGGGTACAGGTGGTTATACTCTAACCCGAGACCACCTGTTGGATAGAGCATGGAGGGAGCGCTGCTGTTGATGCTGCGGGACAAACCGTGGAGGGTGCTCGGTGAAGAAGAAGAAACACTCATGGAGATCAGAGGGGCCGTGGACACGCTTCCTCCCAGGTGGTGCACCACTTCCTGCTTGGGCGACACAGACGGCAGCTCACCGCGCTCCTGCTTCTCGTGCTTTCTCTTGTGGGAGTCCATCTGGGACATGCCCACCACCGTGTGCTTACACTCAGGGAAGGTGCAGTGGAAGTGTGAGCACTTGAGCTTATATTTGCAGTCGGGAACCTCGCAATCGACGCTGGAGCTGAACTGGCAGAAGCCGGCGGCGGTGATCACATCTTGCTTGCCGTGGTGCTTGCGGTGGGCCGTCACCTTGGTGCTGTCGGTGCAGCGGAAGCCGCAACGCAGACAGTGGAAGTGGGTGCTGTTGCCTGAAAACTGGCAGTCGGGGAAGTTGCAGCTGAGGGAGGATTTGAAGCGCTTAAAGTCATCCAGGACCAGGTTGTCCACGCGGTCGTGGTGCTGCGCGTGCTTGTACATGTGGGTGCGGCCGCAGAACTTGTAGCCACAGTTCTCACGTGTGCAGTGGTAGTGGGTCACTTTCAGAGAAAACTGGCAGCCCGGGTCCTTGCAGTTCTCGTAGAGGTCATAGCGCCTGAAGCCCTCCAGCATCATCCCCTCGTCCAGCATCTTACGCGACGAAGGGGTCTTGCGACGCTTGCCGAATGGTGACATGTCCTCGATGATCCAAAAGCGCTTCTTTGCCCCAGTGGCCGTGGGAATGGAGATGGTGTTGCCTGAAACAAGGAAGGCGGCACATTAAACTATAATCACTTGGTTCACAAAGTAAACTACAAGCAAATTACACCGCAAGACCGTCCTGGTTGAAACTCTAATGGGCGACCCTACTCAGCCAGAAGTGGTTCACAGCTGAGTAAGCACAGAGAGCCACAATTTGTTTTATTCCTAATTCCCAGAATGATTAAAGGAGGGGGAAATGATAGATTGACTTTGGAACATGACACTTTTACAGGGTGTCTCCGGCCTCCAAACAGAGGCGGAGCTGTGGGTCTTAACAGACCCTCTTATCTCCATGTTGTTTTACGAGGGGCACCCACCTTTTGCTACACCCTAATAATGTGATCCCTGTTCTGCAAGACAGGAAGCAGTGGGCCTCGATAAAACTTGAGGCGTGATTAAAATAAGTCGGCTGGTAATGCAGCCTTGTTAATGGGAGCTAAACAAGGGCCAGGCTTCACACTACGGGGGCCAAATGTACTGCTCTGTCTCATAATCCTGGTCATACTACAAGTAAAAACACACGCAGAAGGTGTAGGGGGGGTAATTATACACATTTGTTATGATATCCTCTCAGTAAGCATGCACATTTCTTCACACATGTTTTTTCTTTTTTTGCATGCTGGAAAGCCCTTTGCATTTCCCCATCTTTCCACAACAATAATGCGGAGAAAGACTGGATCACACAGTTAAATACTGCACAGGACTCAATTGAGAGTGACAGCTGCAGTGTTGGTTTGCACCGGGGATAAGTACCTGCAGCATCCTGTACTATAGGGACGTCATTTTTAACCGGAGACGGAGTGGCAATGATGGGGCTGAAAGCTGGTGTGTTGGTTGGCATGACAACACTCCGAGTGGCTCCCAGAGAGGCGCTGAGCAGAGAGTATGACAGACAGGATGGAGAGAGGAGGTATGGGAGTGAGGACAGAGGAGGTCGGAGGAGAGCAGGAGAGAGGGATGGGGCCTGGGACTGGAAGCCAGGCTGAAAAGCATAGGGAGGAAGAGATGGTGGAGGTGGAGGAGGAGGTGAAGAAGGAAGTGCATTTTGGGTAGCTTTAGTGTCAGCAGGGGTGCTAGGAGCAGAAGTGGTGGTGGGCCATCCTTGTCCTGGAGAGACAGGTTGACCAGAGAGGGTGAAGGACAGACAAGAAGGGAAGACGCACACAGAGGGTACACAAAAACAAGGACCACACACAGACAGAGGGATGGGAGGTAAAAAGGGAAAGATACAAGATAAGAGAATGATACAAAATGAGGCCCATCCCAGACAAGTAACCCAAACACCGGCCAAAACCACAATGATGCGAGTAGTGGATAATATTGGTCACACATGGAGAAATGTGAAAATCACAGGCAGGCTCAGATTTAGAAAAATAAGCAGAGGAGAATTCATGTATTCAGTAAGAGGGAAAGGAGACTGTTTCTCCTTTCCTTTCCTTTCCTCCCACAATTCAAACTCCTAAAAGTGCTAAAGGAGACATAAAGCCACGGGGATGATCTCTGGCCAAAGGAAAATGTAATAAGCTACATACAGTGCAATAACTCAAACCACTGATGTACAAAATGGAAGTTTTATGAGGATGACCAGGCAAACTGCAAAAGACCTTGTCCATGACTCAGAACATAAGAATACAGCATTGTCATCAACCTCATAAAATTATGAATTTATGTGTCATTATGTTATTGATTGTCAAACTACTAAATCACAAAATACATGATTGAAGAATGAAATGACAAGTTGCCGGTTTCTTGGTACGGTAGAGGAATGTGGACTTGAAGCATGATGTATGATGCGGAATGTCAGATTCCCAAACTTGAATTCACCTTTTAGACTAAGCCACAATAAAGATCTACATGCTGACACTGATACACCCGACAGATTGTTGATGATCTTTTTTTTGTGCGTATTCTCACCTGATGGAGAGCCATCGTTGCCTACAGGTGTGCTGGTGCCGCTCCGGTCCTGGTTGGAGGACTCGGAGGAGAGGCCCAAGGGGCTACCCCCTCCTCCCATGTAGTCCATGTAGTCATCAGTTTCGTCCATGAAGCTGTTGATACCAGAATGGGTCCCCATCATGCCAGACCCGTCTGGCCTCATTGGCATCTGGAAAACAAATCATCTTTATTGTAAGTGGTGTGCGGTCAGGGTAGGCAGTGCCTTACGTAAGCTAAAAAGACATGTTGAGACCGAAACTAAAACCACTTCCTGAATGCCGGAAGTGGCCAAAGCCATGATGGGAACTCATCTGGAACTCGCGAAAGAAACGTTAACGTATATTTGCGCACGCGTAGTAGTCGGATCTCACACTGCGTTGAATCTGTCGCTGAATCGGAGACGCTCCGATGACGCAGATCACGCCCTGCGATCACGTGACATTCACTCCCTCTCGCTCGGTTTGGCGCCACGTAGTACCAGTAGCGGCTAGCGAGATAGTTTAACTGTGACATTAACAATTAACCAAGATCTCTGCTAAAGCATGACAATTTCACGGTCAGGTCCACTTTCAGATCGCCTTAAAAAACCTCAGTGATATGACGTTTTGTACGACCGTAATAATAGATAGTTAATTAGTACGCTTGGTGCGCCGCTGCCAGACGTACATAGTTCGTAGAGTGCGCTCTTGCACTTTTTGTACTAGTGAATACATTGTTTTTCTACTTTTTGATTTTCTCTCTGGGTGTTTATTGTGTTGTATGTCTGCCTAACTAATGTATAGTTGTTTTAGACTAAATTATACATGCATAATGTAGACATATACATATGTTACACTGATAGGTTGCTGCCTAGTCTGGCACAGATTTCACTACACTCTATCTGAAACAAACATCTTAGGCTATCGCCTGTCATTAATGCAGGTGTTGGCTCTTGGCATACGACCAAGCATTTCTAAAGACTTCAAAAATCTTCTGTCATCATGTAAAAGTTCAAAATGAAAAAAGAACCAACAGAACTAGAAAATCCACATGTTTAAATCCACTTACGGTACATGATGTACTACAAGAGGTTAAGTTAGGAAAAGGAGTATACTCCACGGTGAAAAATGTCATCAAAAGAATGTGATGAGTGATTTATAACTGACTGGTATGACAGGATATGAGCAGTACTTTCTGTTCTGTACCGAATGAACTTGTTCCGTTTTCAGAATTTGACTCATAAAAAACGCCAAAAAACAACGAAACTAGGTACTTAATTAGTCTTGTAGACTTTGGATAACAACACATTATTGAGCTGAACCATTAGAAACCCAAAACAAATTAAAAAAGAAAATCATGTGTATATATATATATATATATATATATATATATATATATATATATATATATATATTATATATATATATTATAATCAGTGAAAATCAGCAGTAAAACACTTTTATATTTTCCCTTTCCCTTTCTGCAACCAGATTTCCAAAGCAGTGCTTGTTGGGAAACAATTCTCTTGCAAAAGAAACAACAGCAACTGTATTTTTGTAAGAACATAAAATTGAAGTGTAACAAAAAACAAGATCAAAGTAAAAAAACGATGGGCTTTGACAATAGGACACCAGCTCTAAACTTCTACACCCCATTGAACACAATACATTCCCCATTGAATCACTACGTCAAAGGGCGTGTGGCGTACTTGGCTTTGTTTGTCAGAATATGTTTTAATAAACTGCTCAACGCCTATTTTAGTTCACCGAGGAGTTCAGCTTGTATTTTCAGACAATTACACGTTTAAGGTCAACATGTGTCATATGTCACAGTTTGCGAACGTACCTGGGACGGGACTCTGTCAAAGTTCTTCCCGAGCATCCGCCTCATGTGTTTGCGTGCATGTGAGGTCATCTGATGCTTGAGCAGGAAGGAGAACTGGCAACCCTCGCGGATGCAGTGGAAGTGGCTGTTGACTTGGTTATACTTGCAACCTGAACAGAGAAACCAGTAACAGTTCTTAAACTCTCCATTTGCAGACTAATCTATCTCTGGCTCATTGTGAGACGTCTGAGAGCAGCAACTGCGCCGAATGCAATATCATCAGTGCGGCGGTGTTGATGATTAGATCAAACACAAAGTGAAATATTTTTAGTTTTTCTTTTTTAATTTCATGATATAGCGGCGACAAAAGAGGGATCGGTTTCAAAGTGTTTGGGAGTGTACATGTAGGAGGAATATTAGATCACTCCGGTGTCACACTGAGCAAGTCAAGGCTTCTGTGCACTAAACCTGTGGAGCTCTTTTATTACACTGACATGCTTTATTCAATTAGGAATTTACATAAATAAATTCTCATTTTCTGTGGGCCAATAATGCACACACCCCTGCAAACCAAAGTAAATATACAATTATTACCATATTAAATTCATTTTTCAAAGTATCTCCATTGTCATTTTTCCTTTTGTTCTCCATTGTGCTGCTGCGTTGCTCCATATTCTTCTGTTCTTTTCCAGTGTTTTAACCGGTCTAGCTCTAATTGCTTTATGATTTCAAATTAAATGAATGTTCCGTTTTGTGCCTGTTAATCAAATACCATTATATAAAAGCAGGCAGAAATAATTGAAAGAGTAGCATGCTGGGCATGTGCTAGCATGCCAGTAACCATGGCACCCGGTTTAAGAGCACAACACGGCCGTGTCATCAAATAGCTTTTGCACACACAATGTTTTAAACACGCAAAGTTGAGCAAATAACAGTAACCCCTGTGACACGGAGGGCCTTTTGTGAGGCAGAGACCAGGTAACATCATCAGCGGTGTTCAGTTTAATGTCGCTGCCATGGATACTGGCAACCCATCAATTCTTTATGACGGGAGTGCTCGCGATGGTAATCCTCTCTGTGTTTCCCACAGCCCAAACAATACCGTTGGCAGATCGGGCTGGGGACAAAAAACAGCTGTTTAGGGCCTGTATTTGTTTGCTTTTGTCTCGGCGTTCTGAAAAGCTTGTGTAACCGCTTGAAAAAAACAGATCACTTTTAATTCATTTCTGTGTGACGGCAGCGGTGGCTGTGAGGCGCAGCTTCAAAACACAAACAGGCTAAACCAGACAAGCCGGATAATTAACAAACGCAAACCTAATTGCTCATTTCTGACGGGGGCAAAAGGAAGACCAAAACAACCTGGATGTGATTGCCCCCTTTGACGGCGTTGCTCATATACTAAAGGCAAGACTACCTTTGGGACATGAGGTGCCATTGTGGATATGCAAAACACAGCAACACAACCTACGAGGCGGACTTCTTCCATGCCTCTTTATCAACTCACAGAGCATGACACTGTGTTTGCCAACACTGGTCTCTCTCCCCTTTGTAAACACAGATAATATATCCTTGTGTAACATTCACCCAAAAAAAAATCAATACCTCTTTCTCAATTCAAAACTTTGTAATCCACACATTGCTCCAGGTAGAATATTAATAAAAGCTGCAGTGTGACAAAAATTCAAACTCTTCTACTGAACTTATGTTATATCAGATGCCATGTTTCCTTACCCAGCCTCCCACACTCCTCCCTCTTGGTGAAATATTTGAAGCCATTGGCGGCGCGGCGTTCTGCCTTTTCGTGCTTCTTGATGTGCCACGGCAGCTTGGTGGTGATGTTAGTGACAAAGACGCAGCCGGGCCGCAGACAGTGATAGTGGCCCCTCATTCTGAACTCGCAGTGCTGCAGACGAAACATAGAGTGTCCAATTTCAGTCAAATATGTTTGAGAGCCTGACTTGATCTTTCTTTGTATCTTTCAAAGGTAAAGTTAACACAACACACAGTTTCTACAAAAACATAAGCAAACCTCACAGCCCTTTTTTCTTTCTGCTCAATTGGAAGATCCCACATTTCAAAGCACGATGACTTTTTTTCAGGTTTCCCACAAACACCCCTCCTTTCGAACATGTCTGTACACCACCATCTGTTTGTGAGGCCCAGATCCCAAAGGACTAGTCCAAATATGATCAGCTCAGTTCATGAGATGGAGACTAAGGGGCGGAGGAGGGAAGAGGGAGAAGGAGGGGGAGGTCTAGGGGAGGATAGGGAGGGGGGACTTTTTGTGAGAGGGGTGATTTTCGACACATTAATGAATTCATTTAAATGGTTTTCCAAATACGGGCTCATGAGAGCAGGCAGGGGCTGCCATTTAGGTTTCATTTGCAAAGCATTCCCCTGATTTTTGCCCTATTCCAGACAGCCTTGTTTACTGTGCAAGTGACAATGATTTATTGGGTAATATCAGCTAAATTGGCCTTTTCTGAGAGGAGAATGCGGCAGTCAAAATGACATCATTGACATATAAACAGGCATTACTGGGGTGAGTCGACTGTCTTTTTCAGCAGAGATGGAAGACGGGGAGCGGCGGTTGTGAAAGCCTTGAGTCAAATAACCTCAAATACTGGTCTAATAGATGGCATACTTCATGCTTAGAAACCTCGGGGAGATGACAGTAGGTGATTCAGCTCCTGGCTGAGTTCTCAAGCCTCACTCACCTGGTTGGGACAGAGACACTGGAGAGAGAAGTAGGCAAACTGGTCGCGGACGTTGATCAGGTTGTTGTTGGGGTTGATGTGGTCCAAGCAGTGGGACTCGGCTTTGCCGGACGTCTTGCACACATACTTGCAATTCCCAAACAAGCAGTGGAAGTGGAACTTGTTACTGTATTTACAGTCGGTAGTCAAACAGGGATCACTGGATTAATACAAAAAAACGGAAAAATTCAGTTTATGCTTGAATAAACGTACGGTGCTGGAAGTTAAAGGGAAGGAGATAAAAGTTGCTCCTACTTTTCCGGAAACTGCAGGAAACCAGGTTTGACCTGGGGTTTAGCATTCTCCAGGGAGGTGGTGGCCAGAGGGGAGTTGGCTGGCAGGTTGGGCATCGAGGCCGACATCTGAGGGATGCTGCCAGTCAGCTGCTTCCAGGCCAGCAGGGCGGGAGGAGGAGAGCTGTAGCCACCAGAGGAGGTGAGGTGGCCCACATCCATGGAGGGATTGTTGGCCATGGAGACGGGGGCAGCGGGCTGCAGCGAGGCTCCCTCGCTGGAGTCCTTGCCCTCACCGAACTGAGGCTCTGACTTCACTTTCAAGGTGGCACGGAGGTGGAAGCTGAAGAACAAGATTTAAGCTCATTTTTATGTTGATCAATAAAGCCAAAAGCTAAAACGCGGTAAGGGTATATTTTTCAGATTATGAACCAGGGGAACACTCACTTAGCATGTTTTATGGCCCCATCCACAGTGCTGAAGAGTGCTCCACAATCCTCCACCAGGCAGTGGAAGTGCACTTTCTGGAGGAAGTCACACTGAGCCTCACAGAAGTCATCCGTGTCGAACCTTAACAGAGACAGACAATGAAGACTGTCAATTTTACCGCCTACCCAAACAAACAAAAAAACAGCTGCTTCGACTCGTGATCTTGACAGTAAATCTTGCGCATCTGTGGTACTGCAAGTCATTACAACTTTGTATTTTTGGGGGTTTTCAGTGATGCAGTATGGCAGGAATTGTATTGACAGAAAAAGGCCTTCCACGTACAGCACTTTCAAACACTCTGACTGTATTCTCGCTATCGAAACAAGAGTCAGGGCGAATGCACTGAATCCTACTACAGTGACTCTTTGTCATACCTGCGGAGGTATGTCCTCCAGATCTCGGTGGATTTTTCTGGCATGGGCCTCTTCAGCACTCTGTTCAGATACTGCGCTGCCTCCGAGGAGTTGGCTTCCTGGCCGGCCTCCAGCTCCGTCTTCAGGTTCATGGCGTTGAACAGGGCAGGGTTCACCTGCGACATCTACAAAGACACACGGCACATAAACAGTCCGCTGCTGGGTTAGCTGAACATACGGAAGCCGGGCACTTGCATATGTTAGTGAGAGGGTGAGAGTTTACAAGCATGCACACACACAAATGTTTTTGGCAAAGCAAAAAAAGCACAGCCAGATTTACAAACATTCAGGCTTTTGCTTGAGTGCAGGCCAAACGTGTTTGCCAAGTGTCCTCTGGGAGCAACTGTTAACCCTTTTATGTGCTGGGGTGACTTGGATCAAACCCCCGAAAGCTGACATGACATGAGGAGCTGTTGGACAACAGGTCTTCAACCCCCTCCACTGTCTGGGCTTAATGACTGCTTTGAGGAGAGCAACTAGACGCGCGTGTGTCTGTGTGTGGAGGGGAGGCGGGGGAGGGGGGTTATTTGCCAGTTGGCAAGGGTAAAAAAAAAAAAATTGAACTGATCTTTTATTACATCATCAATGTGATTGAAACCACCTGGCACATTTGTATAAATCAGTTGAGATGCATGATTAAGATGATGTCCATTTTAATCTTCACCACACAAAAAATATATACTCATTGAAATTTCCATACGCCAACATTTAGACCTGGTAAAAAAATGAGGGGCAGTGCCCCCCTGTTTTTTTTTTCTCCCCTGACTTTTTAATCAAATAATTTACAAAGTCTATAAATAAATGTAGAGAGAGGCGGGGGAAGAAAAAGTATAAAGGAGAAAAAATGGACGGCGAGTTCAAAACAGCTCATCAAAAAACAAACATCTCTATATATCTGGCATGGCACCCAGCTACTGCTTCATTATATTAATTTGTGAGAGGTGCAGTGAAAATTACACTGTATGAAAAATGGCTGGAAAATTTAAATGATACAAACTCATCTTATTAGCGGTGAAACATTAAAAAAGAAAAAAACAAGCCCCTCCGTGTCCCGCTAATTTGTCTTGGGATGAAAGGCGTTTGATAGATGGATCTTACCTTATTCATAAGCGAGGATAAAAGAGATGTATTCCCTGGTACAGGGTGTCCGTTTGATTCATTACTGGAACAAGGAAAATGAACAATGTTTAGTCAAGATTTGCATGAGAACAGTAAATATTACTATTTATCACGCAAGGTGTGCCTGTATAATGAAGAAGAAAAATGCTGTCTTCTCGTGAAATATGCTATAGTGTGAGTTGAAGGGAAGATTGGAGTTGACGGTTTATACAAACATGCTTCTCGTACAAAAAATTGGAGAAATATGTTGAGGCTTTTTTATAAATGTATGCATGTATAAACAAGATATGTTTGCTAAATAATTGTGAACATAACCCTGGTTGCCGAGACTGCAGAAACCTTAGTTCCTTGCTCATTCATTTGTTTTAATACATTAAGTGAATCAACATTTTTCATATGGCATTAATAACCCTTTATGCTCCAGGCCGCTGTGTACCTGTGGTCTTTCTTGCTCAGGTCCAGGCTGTGCTCCTGCGTGGAGTTGACGTCTATTGGCTCCTGCTTCACTTGAACCAGATTGAACTGGCTCGCTAAAGCCGACTGCCCATTCCCTGAGGATCAAGGCAGAGACGCAGATGAGAGAAGTGACAACAAAGTTATTGTTGGTCAGCATTATTACCCGATGATGAGATCCAATCTGACTTCTGTCCCGGCCCGAAAAGAATACTCCGAGTGATAATTATTGCGAAATTATGTCGGGCCGTCAAGCCTTTTAAATGGTGATTGAGAGGCGGGAGATATGAGGGAAAAAGACTTATTTTTCTGCAGCACTTGTCACAACTAATTTGCCAGGCTGCCTCTTAACTGGTCATTAAGTGAGATGCTAATGCTGAGGGAAAGTGGCAGTCTCAGATTGGCCGACCCCCCTCCCCCCACCACCACCACGTTCCCACCTTCCCAGGCTGCTCGTTGGCCTGACAACGGTCGGCAGCCAATGCCACTGAGCGTACCCACAAGGAACAGGGGTGCGATGTCGGTCAGATTGGAGCTGACAGACAATCAGATTGGTTCAAATAGCATGACCTCTTGATCACATTCTCCTCCAAATAGGTATTCAGTGGACGCTGTGAGCGGGGACAGGAGTGCTGAAATGAAATAAATAAAGACCAGGGGACGACATGGGCTAGAAATGCTGACGGGAAGGTGAATCCTGCCCCACCCCCTCACCCCACGATCCCCAAGGGATTGAAATATTAATTTGTCCCGGGGCTACACGGAGAAAGCTTGGCTTTTTGGTAGACAGTAAGTGTTTTATTTTATTTTTTTAATGTGTGCGGGAGGGGTGACCCTGATGTAGCCTCTCAGACACTTTAAGACTGAAGAGCACCAGCGGCCGTGATTGGTTTGGTGAGGAATCTGTTGTTTAGGAATCAGGGCTGGTGCTGAGGGATAGTGACAGGCAAGGTCGTGGGCAACCAAGTGTGTGCCCTTGGCCCTCAGCCTGGTGAGGCTCCGCTCCTGTTTTCTCGCTGGGGAGAAAACAAGGCGAGCCTACGTAAGGGGGAAGCCGACCACAGACCCCCCGCCCCCCTGCTACAAGATGACCCAGAGACATATCAGGCAGAATAGGAGTAGAAAAGCCAGTCTTGGGCCTTGTCAGCTGAAAGCTGGGAGACGAGGAAGTGTCAGTATCAGTTCAGTTTGACAATGGCTGAGATTGGAGGGGCTGGAGGTGGAGTTGGGGTGGAGCTAAAAGAAAACGGCAGTCAAACAATTTTTGCGTCTGGTTTAAGGTCACTGAACGCTCACCACGTCGACGTCCGGCACCCCTTCCCTCGCCCCAACTTGGAAAGAGTGCACCCAAAATGAACTAGCCAGACAGATCCTGCCTTGTCATTGACAATCAAATCAACTCCCAGACCAAATGAGAGCGCATTATAACAAGAGCAGCAACTCACTATATGATCACCAGGCCGATTAAAGCATTCCTCTACTATATCAATGGATGCATTTACAGTCTCTCATTCTGTTGCACATCATGAACTTATACTTTTTTCTATTCACTTCCCAAAGAAGGAGAACAAATGAGTATGACTCGAAGCAGCTTCTTTCTGGAAATTATCCAGGAATTATGTATCACCATGTAATTACTCCGGATAAGATACAGAGCTTGTGAAAGATCATTTGTACTCTGTGTCTAATTAGTAAACCCTTCAGATGCTTGAATCCCTGGGAAAAACACTTAGGGGTAAATTAGAGCGGAACATTAATAAAAAAAAAAAATACTGAAAGCAGAAACGGGAAAAATACACAATTCACCACAAAAGAGGTGAAGTTTCACAACCCCATGAAGAAAAAAACACTGTGAAAAATAGCCAGAAACACTGTGACTTTTCTCACACCTTTTCGACAGAGAAGCACAAACCACTTCCTCCTCATTTTAGCCATAAATGTCCTTTTCACACGTTTTATGAAGCAAATATGAGAAACGTGTCTGCGCTCAACTTTTTTTGACCATAAACTACGTGCGATTATTTCAAAACGGCTTTGTTTTCCAGCAGAGCGATCTGACACGCAGCCTCTCAGTGAGACAACGAGAGGGGCTGCGAAGGCACCATCTGTGGGAGCCCCACCCTCAGTGGGGGCCTTCCCGGTGTTCAGACTACCTGCTGGAAGCCCAGAGGTGGAGCTCCGCCTGACAGCCTGGGCTCAGCTCGGCTCCCCGGAGCAGCTGCCCCATCTCTCTCACAGGGCCTGTCCTGCTCCAGGAACACCACCAGGAATTGTAATCCTTCCCAGTCCCAACATCCGGAGACGCTCCCCCTTGCAGCCCCATTTACAATCCGCACCCCACCTGCTCGGGCTCAGCACAGGAGGCCCCACTGCTACCGGATGCAAGATCTGCGCTCTGCAGTGTATTACCAATTTAATGCTTTAACTTCGTTTTCATTTTCAGAAGCTTTGTTTAGAGCAATATGATAAACATAGACAAGGCAATTACCTCCAAAATTTATGTGAATTGTGTTTATGCTAAACAGGTATTGACATGTTTTTGTGGGAACAGAAGGTTTCTAGAAATTCAAAAATTGTTTCTTTGCTGATGCATGCAAGTGTGTCTGAGTTCTCGTGACAGAGAAAAAAAAGCCCCTTTCTCAGCTCTGGTGCATTGAGTCATTTCTGCCTGAACGACTTCAGTTTTTTTATCGGTTTGCATAGAGGATAAGAAAAAAAAAGAAGAAAAAAACATCTTTTTTTTTTTTGTTCTTGCAATTTCTGATCTTAATTTCATTCCACCTCCATTTGCTTGGAACGGGCGCAGACATAGATAAGAGACCAATGATGAGGAAACATGTTCGACACAAGCCCCAGGAGCCCCCACTCTGAACATCATAAGAGACTTTTACAGGCTCTACTCTCCCCTGTCAGCGCATTTATCTCCAAATGGATTGTGGGTATCTAACAAACGATCAACACAATAACAAGCCCAGAGCAGAGGACTATGCCTCCAGTATGCCCCTTTAAGCCTGAAAGCGGCAGTTTTTCTGCCTTTCTTTCCACTGTGGTACAGTGATAGAAATGACCTCTGAGTGCACTCTCTGTGCTCTGGCTGGAGCCGAGCGAAGTCCACACACAGAAAAAGGATGTGGCTTTTAGTACACATGGAGTATATTCTCTTCGGACTCTGACATAGTTTAAAAGGTTATTGTTTGTCATTTATTTCAATAGCCGTGTCTATAAATGGAGTAACAAGCAAAGTTAACCTTTACAACAGACTACCAATTTATTAATTTGCAAGTGTGTTAAGCTAGTTCAGTTACAATGTCACGGAAAGGCAATATTAGGAGGGCTGAATTAATTATAGTTATTTTTAAGATGAATCAATTATTGATTGTGGTCTTCAAATTGCCAGTTTTTTCTCCCCACCAGTCCACATTTAAAATATTATAAAGCAGATCCAAACAATTATTTGATTACCAACATTGTTGGTGAATTGTGTTTGAGTTCAAACTTCTATTTTCTATTGTGTAATTGGCGAGTACCCACACAAATGATACACAACGATCACACAAATGATGACTTTTTGTGAAGTGTCTAACCTATGTTGAGGTGGTTGGAGGGCTTCAGGGCAGCAGCTGCCAGTCTGGCCATCATGGGGGATATCAGACCCTTGCTTGCCGAGATCTTCTCCATGATGGAGGAGGTGGCGAAGGATGTTGGGGTGGAGGCCATGGCTCCGTCTCCACCTACTGTGGAGCAACCTTGGGTCAGTGAGTCGGTGGGCATGGAGTGAGCCCCAGAAGAGATGGATGATATCAGGCTAGCGGCCGGTGGAGGTGGTTGGAGAGGCATCCTGGGGATGATGGGGAAGAACGGGTTGGAGCCGCCTATGGCACTGTTGGAGAGAGCAAGGGCCACCGGCATGTTGCTGGGCAGGGCCTGGGACAGCAGGTTGGACATACGCTGGCCCGCACTGGACAGCGAGGATGTGGGTCTGACGCCATGGCCCGATGTAGAGGAGGAGACGGAGGTGGTGGGTGTGGCCAACAGGTGCGATACAGAGGTGGACTGCTGGGTGGTCGGCGAGGCACTCAGGCTGGAGTTCTTGCTGCTGATGGTCGAGAAGTCCATCAGGTCGTCGTTGCTCGATTCCTCTTGCTCATCCTTTGGCACCAGGTAGGCGGAAGAGAGGCCCATGACGCCGGAGGAGCGGATGTGCCGGCGCTCGTGTTTGCGCTTGTGAGAGGTCATCTGGCTAGTGGAGGTAAAGGTGAAGCCGCAGCCTGAGCGGATGCAATGGAAGTGGTTGGTGGCTTTGCTGTAGACACAGCCCTCGTACTTGCACTCCTCATACTTGTAGAATTTCTTGAAGCCATCTTTGGCATAGGCATCATCCTTGATGTGGTAGCTCTTGTGCTTCTCAATGTCACACTTGTTCTTGAAGGTGAATGTGCATCCTGGGCGCCTAAAAAAAGAATAAGGAAAACATAATTTGATATGAAGCTCTAGCTACATGGCCTCCTCGGTACCTTGGTGCAGTTGGAAATCATGGAGAGGGCCCACATGATTTACATGTTTAACAATGGAAGAATGACAACTGAGGCTGTTTGGCAACACGGCACCAGCCCATCGACACGCTGCCACCTGCAACCATTTCCAGAGGGATACATTCCAGGGAGGAAGTTTGATGAATCAACTGAGTGATTCTCTATGTCCATTGATAATAGTTCTGTTCATGTGCTTCAAACTAAGAGCTTGATGGGTTTTTTTCTCCTCCTAACTCTGATTCAATGGTCTTCAAAAGACAAGAAACAGGGGAGTCATTAGTCGTGATTTCACTTGTGTGCTGCCTATTATTTATTTGTTTTTTTAACCAGGAATGTGCCTATATTTGTTTGTTTGTTGTGTAAACTGCTATTATAGCTCTCTGCAGCTACAGCCAACGACACATTTTGATAATGAAATTAATAATATTACTGTGTGTATATATATATATATATATATATATATATATATATATATATGTATATATATATATATATATATATATATATACATATATATATATATATATATATATACATATATATATATATATATGTTGTGTTACTTATATGTGTTACTTTTTAATGCATTTAGGTTTAATATAGTTCCTATAAATGTAAAAAAATATCCACCACGACTGCAACAATTACCTGCAGTGGAAGTGTGTGGTCTTCTGCCCGTAGAATTGACAGCCGACGGTGCCACAGTCCTCAGTGGCACGAAATCTCTGGAAGCCATCGTTGATCAGCTGGGCGTTCTTTTTATGGAAGTTTTCATGGGTCATGACATCGGAGGTGCTGGTGTACACCTTGCTGCAGCCCACCTGCAAAGGAAAGCATGACAATCGAGAATCAAGATCTTGGCTCAAAGCGGACATGAAAGTTTCAGTTTGCAAGAATGGTTTTAAAAGAGCCAGCAACTAAAAGGCAACGCTTTAAAGAGATCTGGTATGCTCTGCGCTCTATAGAGATAGTGTGGTTAGAAAAATGCTAGTGGCCTAGAAATGTGTGGAAGACGGTTGTTTTCTCATGTTCACAAGTTTCAATTCAAACTCGTGAATTGAAAAGCGATCTTGTCATTGTGACAATTGGAACAAGAAAAAAAGGGACTGAAAGTGGTCACAGCAAGTAGCTGAAACTACAGTACCTTCCTGGCAAAGCTGCCTTTTAGTGTGTGACAATGCAGTCACCACGAACTTACTGTAATTCTGAGAACAAATTTGAGAGGTGGAGGGAGGGGGCAGAGGAAAGCAGATGGGAGTAGATGACTGTCTTGGTCTTTAGTTTAAAATGTTCTGGTACTCAGGAGCCCTCAGAGCCAACAGAGGGGGGAAAAAACAGGTAATGTTTGAATTAAAAGCAGCAATTGTATATCATCTCTGGCACTTTTCACCCGCACACAAACCGGGCAACTTTTCCATATTGAGTCAAACAATGAAAAAAATGCCACTCTGTTTTTTCCCCCCGCTAAATCAAGAGAGCCGATGCCAACATCTGCAGGTTCTCAGGGACTGTTAAAACAAGGGCTGAAACGTCCTAATAACAATTACGCCGTTAGAGGGGTTTAAAAGAGAATATATCTCCAGCCATCCTCCACTGCGCTGCTGCCCTGTCGGCGAGGAAGCTCTCGGCACAATGACACATTGAAAATAAGCAGATGTGAAAAAAATTAAACAAATCCAGAAGGGGGAATAATCTTCAACTGGCTGCTTGGTACTAAAAGATGAAAAATGTGTAGTTTATATAAACACCTTACTGAATTTTATCCATGCCAATTAAGGAGCGAGAGAGTGAAGAGGTGGGGAAAGCACAAGCAGCCTCACGTGTATTCTCACGTTTTTTTATTTAGATTTTCTATTATTTACTTTAGGACACGTTTGTCCAAACTTCTCTTTGAAGACCCTTTGGTGTAAATGGAAAAAGTGTGGAACTTTAATTCCATTTCACGTAGGTAAACTGTGTGGCTCTCAAACATCCTGTCGTCGTGTTACGAGCGGCCAGACTGCCCAGATGCAGGCATCGTCTATATCATGATGTCTGCTACTCCTTTTCCCCACCTGCCTTATCCGGTTTTAAAAATGATTTCACTGCTGAAAACCGTTGTTTTAAGGCTCTTAATGGACACAGAATCAGGCTTTAGGCTCGAGATGGACTCTGGTTTACTAACAGTCACCTTTATTGTGGCTCTGGAACGTAAACTTATTGATGAATTATATTTCACATTTTTGTATTTGCATAGCTGAGTTGTGGGTTGTTTGTACTGTATGTATTGCCTTAGCATGTGTGACCATATTTGCAGATATTTTTCTGTTTCCATGTCTGTGTGCATGAGTGCTGACTGCACGTATTTGTGGGTTTGTTGTAGGTATGTGCGTAGGTGGAGGAGGAGCTGTGAGTCTTTGTAGTGTACCTGCATGCAGTGGTAATGGGTGCTTTTTCCATTGAGGTGGCAGCCATGGTAGTAGACACTGCAGTCGTCCAGAGGGCTGAAGCGCATGAAGCCATGCTGCAGAGAGTTGTCCCTCTTCTTGTGCATGTTGTAGTGCCTGATTACATCCTGCTTACTGGTAAACCTCTGCAAAAGGGGAGAGGGAAAATGTGTGGCAACAGGTTGGCGTTTATTTAAACCAGTCATAGAATCAGCAACAAGTCATTTTATCTCTGTGGAAGCAGCAGCTGCAGCAAGCAGGAGCCAATTGGCAGTTGGGGAGGGCTGTGCCGACTGCAATGGAGAGGGCCAGGATGTCTTTAAGATGATGCGTTCTGTGGTTATTGATTTACTTTGCATATCTCAAAAGTTGTGTTCTATCCAAATGCAGCACCAAAGGCTCTGGGACTTTCTGAGTGCAGGAGAAGCTTCCACATGGAACATGAAGTGTGTTCCCCATACCCCCACTGTCTCGACATGATTTTTTTTCCCCTTCCACCAAAACATTTTTTTTTTAATTAAGATGAATCAATTGACATGCAAGATCACAGTTCTGATGTTTCTGTCTCTGGAAGAATTATGTTCCATGCAGATGGTTTCTCAGACATGCACAGGGGAAAACAGAAGACAACAGGAACAAACAAACAAACAAACAAACAAACAAGTGAACCAAAAAACGTTTTCCCTTTTAATTCGCCGAGATATGATTTTTTAATTAAAGCGTTTGCACTCGCTTTTGGTGCAGGCTTCGCCTGTAATGATGAGTGAATATGCTAAGAGACCCGCCTTCTAAAATTAATAAATAAAAAATCCCTCCCACACCTAGGAGTCAGGAAGGGAAACCAGAAAAGTCACTCCACAGAGACTAGCATCAACCAAATCTGCTGTAATTGGGCTTAAGCTGATGTTACAGAAACGTAACAGGAGAAGTGCAAATCAATGAGACAGTTATGTCTTCAATGCATATTTATCTCCAGTTGAGGGAAAAACATCAGAAAGAACTATTCTAAAAAGCAACTAATTACTGGACAAAGTAGGGTAATTGCTTTGTGTCATGTGCTCCACTCCGCTAAAGTAAAAAGCTAAGATCTCACACAGCCGTTCATTCTCTTGCTCTTGGCCTGTTTTCCACTGCATATTTCTGAGATGTTTGACTCCTGGAGGAGCAAACACTTCATTAGGATTTTCTTTTTAATCTAATTAATGAATGCAGTGGATTCATCGCTTTTTGAACAATTTTCCTGAAAGCTCCTGAGCACAGGCCTGGGCTTTGGGCTTGCTGGTATCTAATGGTTAATGATGACCAGAAGATAAGTTGAGCTGCGGTCATGGTACATTCGATCCATCAAGCTGTCCAAAATAGGCCACGGAGAGAGCTGACTGGGAAAAAGATCTAATTTTCAGTTGAGTGGCGATGAAGGTTGGGAGCCACTTGCTACATTTATTTTAGGATTCCCACTAGTGTGGCAAGATGCACACTCTCCCTCATGTACAAGCCCATGAAAGGAGAATGTTAAGACTCAGCCAATAGCCCGCAGGCTGGTAGTGGGATAATATTCCAGGAGTGTGTGTCATGTAACATTTCATGAGTTATCGCTTCGAAAGGGGCCACTCGTCACTGCCTGCTTCTTCTTTTTTTTCTTCTTTTTTTCAGGGTATTGACATCCCAGCGAGCTGGCTTGCAAAGCATATCTGTGTTTCCACGCAACGCACAAGCAACAGAGAAATGCGGACCTGACCATGGAAATTGCCATGATAACCTGAACTAACACTCTAAATAATGACATGAAATGATTTTCCTTTGTATTCCTCCAAGAATGTGTCCAATCAGACTGTGAAGTAGGGATTCATGCAGAAAATGAAAGCTTAGATCCGTAATGCTTTTCACCACATAAACAATATTTATCGAGCGGTAATCTCTCTTGATCAGGAGTAGACAAAGGAGATTACAGATGAAGATGGCTTAATTCAGATAACTGTAAGGAAAGGAAAACACACACACGGCTCACGCTGTGCATGGATTTTTGAAATATTTGACAAATCTTCCTGTGTTTGCCTAACTCTCTCCGGCCATATGCTACAGCAAACAAAAGGCCTGTATTATGATCTGCGTTGGGTTTTTTCTCTTTCCTGTGCCATACATGACAACTCCTGGGACCACGACGAGATTAATAACGTGGAAGGGGATTAAAGACAGGCCCCCAGTCACTGGCAGATGTCTTTAGAAAAAAATAACACATAGATAAAAAAAGAGGCATGTTTCAAGCATATTTACAATAACCCTTGTGATAAAAGGCCAACTGCCAAAGACCAACTGTGCCTAGAAGACCCCGGCATACTGAGCGGATGTGCACACTCGGCAGATTAAAGGCCAGCAAACCTTTCATCTGCGTAGACTTTGGCCGGGTGGGACCTCACTAATGAAAAGATTACACATTATCCTGTTTGTCTATCCTGGGATCACCACATCTCCTTTTGTCATGGAGGAAGAGACGGTGCTTAGCTTCAAGTCACCTAACGTAACCTTGCAACTTCATCTAGTGGGGGATGACTAGCTTCTCCCAAAGTGAGGGTGGCACGTTTACCTTTCGTCTCACTTCTCTCGTCGTGTGAGAATCAAAACTAAAGCTTGCAGCATACAGGGCAAAATGTGTATTTGAGGGATGCTCAAAAAAAGTTGTAAGGTACTCACGCTCACCTGGTAGTTACACTCAGGGTCCATGCAGTGGTAATGCTCTCTGTACTGGTAGGCACAGTGCACGTGTCCACAGTGTTGACTTCCGGAGAACCTGAAAACCAAGTTGCAGGACACAATTAGATACTTTTGAACAGCCACACAGAGCAGGGAATGAAGCACGATCGCACGGAGAAGAGTCGTGGGGTGGAAAAAGCTGGATGACGAAGCAGCTCAGGAATATGTCAGTGTGATTTGAAAATAATTAACGGCAAATCAAGAATGATTAGTGAAGAAATTATCTGAAATACCAGGAAGAGCACAGAAGAAAAACAGGCGAAGGAGCTCTCAAAGGCATTCTGCTCATCTCACCTTCAAAGTAACACCACTCACACCTTCAAACTGACTTCTGCTTTCCACACTGCTGCAACAATTTACCCGTCTGTCACACCAATTTCAGCCAAATTAGCTCCATTTATTTCCAAAGCAGCCATAAGAGACACTTATTACACTGAAACCCTTTCCCCCGACACGCATACACACACCCACTCAAGGACCGGGAAGCCCATGACTACTTTATTTCTCAGCACTGTGAAAACCCTCGTCAAATCAATGCACAGTTATTTCAGGTTAACCACAGTTCTAGTGAGGAAAGGGTCAGGTATCATGAGATTGAGGAACAGCTCCGTCTACTTTTCACCTCAAACCCTTTCACCGTCTCCTCTGGAGTCCAAAAAGAACTACAGATCTTAGTCTGGCGCTGCTTGCTACAGTACAGACACTTTTACGGTGGTGACTATAAGGCTGATGACGATGACTGTTAAAATCCTCCAATTACCAGTGAAAACACACAAATAAACATTTGCACTGCTGCTGCCAAGAGCTCCATCTGCTAGAGCAGAGGGAGAAAAGGGGGCTAAGTAATATTTTTTCCATCTCTCTTTCTGTTTTTTTCCTTGTTAGGATTATCCCAGAGCTGCATTTACAGATCACTTTGCTGAGTTCATTAAGCTAATTGAACGGCATATCCACTACTCTTTTTAAGTTGGCTGTGAGGGTGTGTGTGTGTGTGTGTGTGTGTGTGTCTGGGAAATGGTGACAGAGTTAGAGGGCGCTTTAGGAAGGTTTGATGGCTCTTTTAGAAAAGACAAAACCAGAAGTCGAACTACTACGTGTGAACACACATTAAAGGCAACATATGTCCCAACCATTAGTGTTTTCTATACTCTTCTTTCACATACATACACACACCAACACACACATTTACACTTATGCCCCCCCCCCCCCAAACCCCCTGAGACTATGGCCCACCCTTCTGCTCATTGCCCAGCTGTATCACTTTGCCTCTGGACAATTCCCACTTGCCGCGTGAGGGGGCCTAATGGGCCGCTGCTATTCAGCAGCAGATTAAATATTAATATCGCCACGATACAGAGATTGCAGCGCATCTCCAGTTACAATAGAGACACACAGATCAAAGTGCCGCGGCAATAGTGGGTGCATGAAAGCATTTAAAGAGTGAAAACTGCAACTAAACACTTCCAGGGAAGCTCTTTAAAACATCAAACTGTAGTGTGGTGAGGAGATGAAGAACTTTTTTTTTTCTCTTTTCACAAGGATTGGGTACGAGCGCGTTTACAAAGCTGTTTTTTGGTATTAGTGCGCTCTCATTAGCCCTAGCTCCAAAGAGGACCCTCCCCCGCCTCTACCTCCCCTCTCGGTGCTACATTTGCCCTTTTTATGAGCCCTCCTTTTCCATTTTTTTCCCTCCCTCCTCTTCTTTCCTTTTTCTTTTTTCCCCAACCCCAACACGGAAATTGAAACTGTATCTGGGCTTATCTGCAGCCTCCCCGTGCATCAACTGCCGAGATGTTTAGACAAATTTTATGCATTATGCAGCGCAAATATCAAAACAGTTCTTGGCAGTGCCAGCAGAAGCCTCATTAAAAATTCCTTAATTAAATCTTCTTGCAAAATGTAATCAGTCCAAGGAAGGGGTTGTGTGTGTGTGTGTGTGTGTGTGTGTGTGTGTGTGTGTGTGTGTGTGTGTGTGTGTGTGTTGAGGACGTGTGTGTATGTGTGTCTGTCAGTGCCAAGGCTTTGATTTGTGCCCTTCATGTTATGGCTTGGAGAAGTAATCATTAACGCCAAAGCCACTTTGGCTTTTCAAATGCTGTTTTTCTTTCTTTTTAAACGGAATAAACAAACAAATGATAATCACCTTTCTAGTGTCGGCTCAAAATGAATCCGGAATGGGGGACATTGTTCAGTGTCCATTGAAAAGCAAGATACCTCCCTTCCCCTGATGTTTTTGTCTCTGTTGGTGTGAATGACAGACTTTTTAGATCAGTCAGTTCCTCGTGTGTTCAACAATAAGCAGAGAACTCAAGAAGAACCCGGCCTAAGCTCATATCCTCTCTGTGCCAGTCATTGCTAACAGTACATAGTTTCTCAGAATTATGCCCTCAATGTTTTAGTGCTATACACACCGTGAGCATTTACTCAACCAGTTACTGTAAGCTACCATCAAACCATTTCACTTTCATTACCCCTCATCCTTCTCCTTCCTCTTTTCTTAATCAATTTACTGCACACAGAACATTCTCCTGCCAGTCTACCATCTAGTTACATCACTGAATAAAACACACCATCAGTGGATATACATATGAAAAAAAAGAAAAAGTTCATCTCAGTTTTGGGTATATTTTTTCATTGGTGTAGCACATTGAGGGATTTGCATACCTGGCAATATATTTCTGGTAGAGGTTGATGTCGTCGCTGGCGGGTTTATCTGGTGGCAGGCCATTCCTAATGCAACAGCAAACACAAAAGAGACAGGATTAATGGTGTGGTCGGGCTGCCTGTTGTTAATAAAAACAAACTGACACAATATTTACTTACAAGCCGCTGCCAAACTTCGGACTATCAATATACATTTACTTGTGGCATAAGAGCGTTTTCATGTGCCGTATGAATCAGGGATGGAATGCGCACACTTTGATGCATGGTCTCCCAACCAATGAAAGGCAAAATGCAGGAGCAAAGGGACATTAATCTTTTATGGGGGCATTTTGGTGAGTGCTCATATGCAAAACTGGATAATGTGGATGTGGAAGGAAAGCTCTGAAAAGGTCTTTTCTGGTATTCTCCAAGGGCCTTAATGCCGATGTCAAGTTGTCTCCAATCAGTCTGAACAACGATGGAGGACAACACTGCAGCTTCAAATGCATATGGCGCAAACTAATTGATCGGTTTCACTCATTCCGATTCAATTAAAAATAAGAAATCAAGAAGGATTCATCACATTGCAGTGGCGTGGGCTTTTTGTCACCTGTGATGTGGTTGCCTTCATGAAGCTGGTCGCAGTGACAGTCGTAATACAGTATTGGTTCTGCTTGCTCCCTCTCAGAAATGGCATTTAGCTTCATGTGAGCAGCTCCACACGGGGGATGACCTGAGGTTAATCTGGCCCAGAGGGGAGGATGCACTGCCAGACATTCTCACTAGCACACCCCCCTCTCTCCTCCCTGTATACAAGCACTAGACTGGGTCAGTTAGCCAAGCTTGCAGCTCCACTGAGCCCCAACCTGACAAAGGCCAAAGCCTGAGGGAGAAGTGCCAGAGGGCTCTTGAACAGTGTCTTTGATAGGTCTTGACTAACTAGAGACAAGGTCAAAACCAATCAAACAGACTCTGGGAGCTGTTTCCTACTAGTAGTGCACACAACTGTAGGCTAGCTCCCCAAACCCCTCGTTTGCTTCCTTTAAAGTGCACTCGTCAGGCAGTGTAGAGTCGGCCCCTGTGACTCGCCGGGAGGTTAGTCATGGCTCCAAAGTAATTAAAGGGAGAGTTGTTACACCCTAGCCAAACGAAAGAAGTCAGTCACTTTGCGATGACTGTGCTAAATCAGTCTCCGCGGAGTGCTACAGCGAGTAAACACTTCATGTGCCTTCGCAACTCATCATGTCGTGGATCTATTGGGCACGATGCGCTATTTCACACTACATTCCTGTTGGCTGCTGTGGAGGTAGCAATTACCTTTGCGTTAGGCTAACTGACTCACGGTAGCAGTTAAGCGTATGTGAGCTTCACATTGGCTCCGAGGTGTTCCACAGGACCTTGGGATCTTTTCAATCCACCAATAAACTTTAAATTGGAATTTTAATGGATGGGTTGTACTTTTTATTAACGGATTTTAAGAGGTACGCATTGTTTTCATGCAAATAACTTGTTCAGTATGCCATCAAATATTTTTTTGTCAAAGTGAAATGTATGAAATTATTTTCCCCCTTGATTCCACTTATCTAGTCATATAGGCCACACCCATTTTCGGCATCACAGATTTCCCCCAATTTTTAAACTTCTGCGTTATCTATGTGCATTTTGAATCAGATAAAAAACGCATTAAACTAATAAAAAGCATTGCGTATGCGTTCTCTAAATGCTTTCTAGTTTCATATGATAATGTTTGAGCAGACTTACTTAACAGAGGACACAGTGCCTGT
This sequence comes from Taurulus bubalis, assembly GCF_910589615.1. NCBI lineage: Eukaryota > Metazoa > Chordata > Actinopteri > Perciformes > Cottidae > Taurulus > Taurulus bubalis. Next base: position 16,982,231 of record NC_136599.1, on the reverse strand, counting down.
GGTGATGGAGTCAGTCTTGGAAAAGCTGGACTTCAGGTAGTCAGCGGCATTGAAGCTTATTTGTCCTGACTGGTCCATTGTGAGCCCTGGGGCGATGCTGGCCCCGGCTGCACCCACAGTGGGGACCCCAGGAGCGCCTGGGTTCCCTGGTGCTGTAGTGAGGGCATTGGGCATCATTGAGGCCTCTGGATTTCCTGGCATCAGCTTCTGAATTGTTCTGATGTCATACTTCGAAGGGCGGCCCACTTTGCAAGTCTTGAAGGCTATGGCCCCGCCCATGTCGGGGTTGCCCTCACCAGGCTTGAAGAGGTGCAGAAACTTGACGTTCTCGAGGTCGTACTTGGAGGGTCGCTTGTAAGCAGTACCGTTCTGCTGCTGTAGACTTTCGCCCATCTTCAGCTTCTGAATAAAGAAATCATACTTGGAGGCTCGAGACGCCATGTTCTGGATGTGAGACGGATTCGGTGGCTGAGAAGCACCCAGCTGAGGTCCTCCTGGCTGTTTGTGGTCTAGGCTGGGGGGGTAGATCTGTGCCTCGGCCCCCGGGAGGCACCCAGAGGTCTGGAGCATGGTAGCGCTCTTGTCTTGGGCCAGTTTTGGGTTGAGGTCGTCTGGTTTTGGTGGGGAAGCATGCATGGGCCAAGGAAGGGTCTCGCCGGCTTTTAGCTTACGGATGTACTCTTCGTACTTTGAGAAGCGGGCACGCCGTGAGGCCTCCTCACTGCTGAGGGATGAGGGGTCTGAGGTAGCGGCTTTGAGCTTCTCAAAGCTGATCTTCTTGGTCAGCTCATCCCTTACCTGCTGGTCATCATAACCGAACATTCCCAAAAATTCATTCATGGTGTTGGCTGCATAGTCTCGCAGGGCAGATGCTTCTCCTGCACAGAGAAAGAGGAGAGTCATGAGCTCCTATGTAAGAGATATTTTCCTTTTAAAGCTACTACAAACAACGTTGCTCGAGACATGTAAATCAGTGGCCAAATTCCCGTCAGTCAATCAGTCCACCAAATGGTGCTCTCTCGCTTCACATTGACTGATTCTCACTCGACAAGTGTTTCACTATCGCCATGCTGTGTAGCTGAAGAGGATAGTCAACAATGTACGGTTTTGTTTGGCATCAAATGCCTCTGTTACAAATGGAGGAATCTGTGGAAAATATATTTTGTTAGCACAATTATTAAAACAACCTTCCTCTCATATTATGGTGAACACACTGCATTATGATAACATAGCCCACTAAACCTAAATATACTACATTATAGTCTATCTCTTGAACCATAACTGCTTACAATCAATGTCATATGGCTATACCTGTTGTTTCTAAACTGTAGTACATTTAAAAACAGGAAAAGGGATTCTAGAGCAGCGGCTACCCGGTACATCTCTGTGCATTCATGTGTCTACAAGCAAGCAGTCTGAGGCAATGCTCTTCCTGTTTTGGTTGTACTAGAAGTCAGTCCTGCACAATCTGCAAGTGACTGTACCAAAGGAGACCCTGAATAAACACACTTCTTCTGATTTTCTATTTGTATTATGTTATGCCATCAACATTTATTAGAGAATCACCTTGATATTAGAAAATTGAATAACATATTGAGTACATATTTTACATGTAAGAGCAGGAGATCTTGGTAAGAGATCACATTTGAGATTATAGGGGAATCTATTGGGGGAAATTGTTTATACAACTTCTTCGAAACGAAGTAACACCATCAGCTCACTTCACCACATATTTTTACATGATGAGTGATGCTGCACAATTTGAAAATGACATAATCATAACTGCTATCTTCCAGAAAGTGACGGCATGTTAAGTGCAATTCATAATCCTCGAAGCTCGGTGCAAGGCATTTGAAAATAACATGATTATTGTGTCACCTTTAAGAGCTAAAAGAATGAATCCTTTCCCCTTTTCACACATTTGTGAACTGAAACATCCCTTTCATTTTAAGAGTCCATTCAATTGGACAACTTCCCCAAGGACACAGGCGAAATATTGTCAATGTATAGTTTAATTGCATTATGTGGAGATTAATTCTGGCCCATTAACTTTCATCCAGGTTAGTGCAAGAGGTCAGAGAGTGGGGAAAAGGGAAACATGATTTTGCCTGAAAGCAGTGGAGGGACAAAAAAGAGAGAGGAAAGGGTACGTGAGAGAGAAATGAGGCAGTTGTGTTGTGCTTATCCGACTCGACTCCATAAATCTCAGTTTGCATGTGAGGCAGGATACCAGAACACTGACATGGTATTAATGTACCAGATGATGATTTCACCTGGGTCATGTTAAAGCTTTGGCCTTCTTAACTCATCTTTGGCACGGTCACAGGACCAGGGTCAAAAACCTTCTTTTTTTTAAATAAAAAAATGTTTTTCACATCATATCACCATCAAAACATGAGCTGGTGAGAATTAATACCGCCTACCACCCGGGTAATTAATACGTAAATATTTCAGCACTTGTCTCAGATTTCTCAGTTATTGCTAAATCAGTCTCTGTGCCCTGCTTTTCACATCTCCCACGGAGCATGTAAAATAATCCCCAAATTTCCATTCACTGCGTTGGGGTTGCTCCTCTGCGCAGTGGATCAGTATGAAAGATTATCCGGTGGATCGAAAGGGCATGACAATTTAACAGAAATGGATCATGTATTTGAGAGGAAATGCCTCACATATCTTTTCATCAAATCTCCCATGTTTTCACATGTACCGAAACCGAGTGAAATATTGTATATTGTAGAGTATTTTCTGCAGGGTACAAAATGAATTTAACATTTTGAACATGTCCACTCAAGATGTAATTTGTCTAAACATTCTTCTCATTTGATTTAGGTGTTGATAACCTGAGTGCTTGGCTGGATTAGACTGCTCCTTTATGTGTAAGGGTACCTCAGGTCACAGTATATCATATAGCTCTAAAGTTAGGACAGCCCCCGTATCAGAAAAGTCAGAAAATGGAACTACACATACTGACTGAGGGATGGTATTTAAAAAGAGCAAAGCAGAATAAATGGAAATCATATTTAGAAAAAATCATATTTAGAAAATGTCTCTATATATATATATATATATATATATATAAATAATATATATATATATATTATATATATATATATATATATATATATATTATATATAGATTATTTTTGTGTCAAGGCTGGTTCTGTATTGAATGGGAATGGATTAATCTCTGTCAACTTTTGCTTTGGAGTAGGTTTCAAAATTAAATAAAACATCTTTAATTTTTGTTGCAGAGTCAATTGCTAATTACTGCAGAGAGACTAGTGGTTTCTGTCATGGGAGCACCGGCACCTCTTTTTTTTCATATTCTATTTGCTTACGGTTTTATCATCACCTTCTCTAAAAAAACTTATCCAAGTCTCTTTATTCATCAGCGGAGCCATGTGGCCTGCTATCAACGAAAAGGCAAATGATTGGACTTGAAAGGATTATGACTGGAACTGACAGGAGATAACCTTTCTAAAACACCATGTAAATGAGTTTTCTACTCGAGCCCTATCTGGTTTCCTTTTAATGATGCCATGTGACACCAGGTGGGAAACTGTGTACGGGTTACGGTGAGATTGGCCCCTCCACTAATGCTACCACCCAAACCCATCAAGTAAAATAAAGGAAGAAAAAAAAAGACATAAATAAACCTCACATCTGACATTTCCCTTCTGCACTCTCTCTGGTGTCACTGGAAACTCTACAAACAAGTGGTTTCTAATCTTGACACTTCAGGCAAGCAAAGCCCAACAAACGGCACATACCTGCCAGTCTATATTTGAGGCTATTGGGCCACATTTCCCCTCCCAGATATGATAACAGACTGGGCATTATATCTCCTTTTGGCTGACCAAACATGGCCATCAGTGTGGCATAGCTTCTCTGCTCACAGGACTGAGAGGCAGAGGTGTCGCTGATGATAAAGGTGCATACTAGTGGCTATATATGGACTAATCTGGGGTTTGAATACAGCTGTCACTTTTGAATCACACATGCACAATGTAAACTATTTAGTTAAAAAAAAAAGTTCTAATAACATGCGTTAGTTCAGTCAGAGAAAGTTTTGCACTGTGGGATTATTTTATGGGGTGCAATAATTTGAATGAGTTTAAAAAAGCAAATTGTGTTGATGTTGGTGAATTAGTTTAAGAGTGTTTTATTTAAATGGGCAGTGGTAGTCTAATAAAGAGTTGCATTGAATAAATGACATTATGCACATTTGTTTGGACTAATTTGACACACACACAAAAGTGCATGGAGCTTCAAACTTCCTCTCTGTTTGGTTAGTTAATTAACAGGCAGTAAATAGCGGGGGCTTTGAAACGGCTTGAAATGAACAATAACCTTTTGCAGTGAACCCAGAATTGCAAATGGAAGTCACGGTCAAGCCTGTTTGATCCATCGCTATGAGCATCTCTGTCTTTGCTTTCATAGTTTTTATTCATTGTTTTTTTCCATTGACTGGCTTATGAGAGCTCTAATGCGACATCTAAATTATCTAGGAAAAGTATTCTGGGGTTTCGCACTGATAGGAAATCCGCACGATGCCTCAATGTGAGGAGTTAAATGTTTTGAAGGTCGCAGTTTCTCTCATTGATCTTGCAATGTTTGTTAATTACATTGTCACTGATGTTGTGAGAGATAATTAAGCCACTATGTTTATATGCATAATTATGTGCACTCCGCATCAGCCTTTGAAAGACAGCGGCGAGAGAGAGAGAGAGATAGAGAGAGAGGAGGGAAAAAATGTTTTAATTGTGAGCTGAGCAGAAACACGGCAATATAGATGCCCTAGTTACAATCAACAAAGAGAAACTCTGAGAAGAAGAAAAAAACACTCTAAAGACAAGATTTGCAACTGATGCAGGATGCTCTCAGTCTTCAAACACTATGGCTTTGCTGTGAGATGTAAAGTAGTTAGGGAGCCAGTGGAGGGAAAGGTGTAGGCCTGCTACACAACAGTAATACATATTTACAGACAGGTGTTTTTATGGCCATGAAATAAACACAAAATGACTAATTAAAACCACAAAGGCTTCTTCATTTGCCTCTGAAATGAAACCTGCTTCATTTTCTGAGAAGCCCCTACCCCCAATTCTTTGTGTGGCCAGAGCCGCTGCTGTAAAACAAAGAAATGCAACCTAAAAGAGCACGCATGACTCTGAGGTAGATGGCTAAACCTAGATGAAAGGCCAAAAAACTGTAAAAGTGAGGTGAGCAAGCACAAAACAAAACTTGTTTTTGTACCGCAACAACCGGTCTCACTTGCAAATTGCTGTTTTTTTCCTCTCTGGGTGTCTGTGAAACACGCTTTATCTATTCTTATAAGCGAGCTATGTTTCTTCTTCTTTTTTTTCTCCTTTTCTTTAACTCCTGCCATACAAAGGCCAAACTTTCCTATAGTGCGTATGCATCTAGTGTCACTAAGATGTTTGTGCTGTTGATACATACTCTTGTTACTTCCGAACGACTGCCTGTGCCAGCTTTTTCTATTTGATAATCAGTGATGTTGAACTCGTTTCTGACTTTATTTGACAAATGAAAAAAAAACACGCTCCCCTACGGCAGACTACAACTCCATGTAATAGAGGAGTTTGAAGCGGTGGCTAAGTTTAGTGAGCTTAGGGAAAATCAAAGACTCAATATGTAATCCTGGGTGTAATATGAAGCTTAGCCTGGTCCTGCCATGCGCTCTTGGCCCGCAGCTGCTGGGAGAGCGCATAAACAGCCTTACGTTGTAAGCCTACTCCATTTATGAATTTCTTTTTGCAGTTAACCACTGACAAGTTCCTGTCCCCCCCCCCACCTCCCCGGCCTGCCAGTTGAATCTGTCTTTAGGGTAATAATGTCACTGGCTATTCATAATGTAACTCTAGAGTGCCTCTTCCCAATAATGGGCACACTTAAGCTTATGTGGATGCGGCAATGTCACCCGCCCTCCATTGAAGGGTTTGCCCCTTAATACTATGAAGGGGAATGTTTTGAAGGTCAAAGGTTATGTCGCTTTAAGAAGTCTAAAAAGGGTCAAGTATAAATCGTATGGCAGGGACATTAGAAGGGTCAAAATGTACCTGTCGAGGAGAACGGTGCTTGGCGGCTCCGGGCGTCGCGCGGTGGGATGTAGGTGTTGTTTTTTGGAGGCCTGTCTTCGGCTTCTTTGTCGCCACGATAACTGCCATCCTGGGAGCCCGCCACCGGCTCGGCCTCCTCTGCATCGTCCTCGTCATCGCTGCAGCCCGTGGGGTGTACCATGTACACGCCGTCAGGAGGGCCATCTCCGTCATTGCTGACTTTGAGTTCATGCTCGTGTTCGTCGGCGTGAGCCGGCAGCTCTTCGCCGTACTCGCCGTTCACCCACTTCTCGATGGCCTCACGTCTCTTCTGGTCCTCCTCTAGACTCTGACTGAGGTTCAGGCTCTCGGGGAAGTTGGTCTCATTGTCATCGTAGTGGGAACTGCCGTGCTCACTGTTTTCAGCTACACTCTGGTCTCCCTCTGCATTCTGGGAGCTGCTGTCGAACACCACCTGACGGCTCAGCTTGGCACAGATAGCATTGAGTTTTAGGCCACCTTTCCTTTTGGCGGCCATCTTGGATTTTCCTGAGATCGTTTCAGTGCATAAACTCCTTTCAGCTAATGGAAACAAGAGAAGAAGAAAAATAAGATTAGTTTAAGTTATTCAGTATGACGATTATACACTTTTCACTCAATTAGCAATTTCCAGTATCACCAGTGACACAGTTTGAACCAGCTTTGCCATATCGGTACAAGTTGTACTGATTTTCAACATCACATTGGAAAAACAACAGTGAACAACAGTGACTGCTGCTATTAATAACACCCAAAAGCACTTAACAATAACAGACTGGAAGGACACACAGAGATACTGTACATATCTTTCTAAGTCACACCTCTTCGGTCAGCTCAGAGTTGAAAGCAGTAATGAAAAAAAAAAGAAAAGGAGAAAAAAAGCCCAGGCAGCTGAAACCACAGAGAGATAGGTATCAGACCCCCTACAGTACTACAAGCAGCACATACACGGCTACATAATCCTTCACATGACAGCACTATAGAGACACTGTGAAATGTTATCTTCACTCTCACCTCAAGAGGCTGTGGTCCTGCCACTGAGTGGGGGGCTGCTCAGCGTTAAAGCTGTCAGGAAGTGGAGTGAAAATGCTGAGCGCATTCTGGTCTTTTTAGAGCTGTGTTCTCACGTTGGCTATTCAGCAGGATTACACCCAATAACTGTATTGTAAAGGTATCTTTTCTGGATAGGCTGCTGGTTTGTTTTATTCAAAGGATTCAAAAAGTAATATACCATGTACTCTTTCTACCCTCTGCCGTCTTTTACTGTTGATCTGGCCAAGAAAATAACACAGAGACATTCTTTTTTTTTTGTCGGTACCATGTTTTACATTTCTTTACGAAACAAGACAGACTGCACAGTCTCAACATCTTTCCCCCAGTGCGGCCTCTCTGAACAATAGAGCATGATAGAGTGTGCTTTGGGGCAGCAATGGGTGGCATTATTTCAACCCAAGTGGGGCTATCTTTATAACATGTCCTCTGATGAGGCAGGAACAGCTGCCTGTGGCATTCCATATCCAGAGCTGCCTTTTTAGGGCAGAAACTGCACTCTAGTTCCTTTCACTTTATTTCCAGAGCCACCAAAGTTCACCTTCCAACAGCATTTTCCAGACTCAAAATCAAGGCCAGATCGTTATCAAGTTGTAAATAACTTTTAAAAAGCGAGGAGGAGGTGACCGTGAGTCACAGTATTTATGGTATAAAAAAAAAGAAGCAGATAACCACCAGGGAACAGACAAGCATTTTAACTTGTATCATGTTTTTATTCGGTTGTATGTAATGCTTTGTCAGTCGAGGCTCTGTGAAAACAGTTAAACAGCATGCCACAGTGGAGATAGTTCTCCCCGTGTGAAGTTGTATTGAATCCTAACTCAGCCACACTGTGATTAAGATAATACAGCATACTGAGCTATGGACACACCATTTCAGCAGACAGAAATGTGTGATACGAGAGGTAACAAAGTTCTATCTTAAAGACTCAATTCACTTTATATAACAATGAGCACAAGCCTCTTCATTTTCTCTCAGCCGTAAAGCCAAGCACAATCATGTGTGAGCCATTGCAAGCATTATGTAAATCACATCGGCGCAACATAAAATCCTGTTTTCATTTTCTTTTGCAAAGCTGTGGATTCATTAGAGGATATACAATTTGAAGGTGCTTACAGATCACCCCGTCGCCAGACAATGCACCCCGTGCTCTGCACACATGCTTTCTCAGTTACTGTATTTACGTTTCGGGCTTCCTCTCTGAAACAATAGCTTCAGGAATTATGTAGGTTTGAGGGGGCCGTATATCAGCAGCACATTACTGTGCAATTTAGTGTTAGACAATTGCAGGCGGGGGTGAAAGGGTCACCTTTTAGAAGCAGCAATTTTGAAAAAAAGAGAAGGAATCAGCTTGAAAAACTATTAGGAAGTGGAAGACATAAATTCTCAAGTTATTTTTTTATTTTTTTTTAGTAATACTCTCCAAAGGAAGATTGAGGTCATTTGGGTGTTGCAGTGGAAGTCATTTTTTTTCTGTTTACTGTGTTCAGTATTTCATGCTTTAACTGCCGATTTCCTTTGCATTGCAATCCCAAGCTCCTTGTAGGAAATGACCCCGACACAGTTGTTTTTTTCCATTAGTGAGTATTTATGTATGATTTTCTGTTAACAATACGGAGTGTGCGTCGACGACTAAGTGCTACTGGTTGAGTATCTAACAGGCCTCTAACTGAATTATCAGACAGCTTAAGCACATATTCAGTGTTTTCTTTTTAAAGGTAGGGCGTGCTTTAAGACAAATTTAATACTGTGGGTTTCCTGTGAGCAGGAACATGCTATGGTTCAATGGTTTATGGAAGCTGTCTGAACTATTATTTATGCTGAGGGTTTCTGTCCACGGCTGCTTTTTGCCTTTGCTTACAATAGGGATTGCTATGGTAACCCCAAGCTGTTTACCTCAAGTCGTTTGTGTGCATGATAGCGTACAATGAGATCAAATCTGTGGGGACCTACATGAAAGAACAACTTTTCCCTCTGGGACCAACTCCCCCACCTCTCTGAGAGTCCAGTAAGCATTCTGCCTTATTAATGAATATCAGACAGAAAAACAACACTGTCACATGGATTGGACATTATTTACAGTCTGTTTTAGCCTGGTGTGCTAATTGTCAAGGGCGGTGACACCTCAGTAAGCACTGGGAGTTGGAAAAAAACAGGCAGGTTTGAATTTCAACCCAACAGCTGAAACTAATTTTTCCAACTGCTTATGTTAACGTGACATTATTTTTACTGGAAACAGTGCAGGGCCGCAAAGGAGCGCCGCATACTGTCTGTATAAGGCCAAAACCTGAGGAAAAAGTCCTGAAAATACTTTGAATACATTTGGACGAGGTCAGGTTCTTTTTCATCTTCAGACTGAAATAAGTGCATCAAAGTTCTTTCGATCCCTGTTTCTTCTCAGCACTGGATGACACAGCTTGTGTTTTAGTCTCGCCCTCCCCACTGACAAACTAACTCTTCCACAGGCTCCAAGCCCCACAGGTCTTGTTGGTTTTTGATGCAGATTCTCTGTTTGTGTGCCAGAATGATATCATGCCCAATCAAGTGGTGTTTGAAATCCTAATAACGCTGTTGGAAGTGCATTATTTGTGTGAACGTGCACAGAATGTAATCAAGGCCGCCCCGGGTAAAGGATGTGGGAGTTGAGACGGCTTGTCACGGCCAGGATCATGGCTTTACCTCTTTTTGTCACACAAGGCGAGGCAGCTTATGTCCAAAATGTGTGTTCAATCATCTTATGGAAGATTTAAAGTCGCATAAACAACATGTAGAAAATGGAATAACTTGACTTTATTGTTCATTCAAAGTGCAGTGCTGCTCCATAAACACGCCGACTCCCTGCAGTGTTGTCAGTTTGTATGGAGCGAACACGCAGGAGGGTCTGTATATAAGAGACGTAGATATTAGCTGTTTAAACTGAAGCTTATCTCTTCACCTAATCAAACACAGGTACAGGGCTTGTTGTAGATTCCTGCTGAGTTCCAACATGACTGACACAAGGACAACCCCCCCCTCCCGCAATATCAGGAGTTAATTAATACAAACAGGGTCTGGGAGATGTCTGTTCAGCTCAGGATTATTTTACAATATGCAACCGAGAGTTGCTGTAGCTCTTTAAAAGAAAATCCTAGTTATAACTTTATGAACCTTTGGCAGATTAATCGGGAATGCTGCAACTCCCTGTGTGTAGCTCAGTGAACCTTTTGTGTCTCTGGCTCTCAAGGGAGATGTATGTGTGAGAGAGCGCGTGTGCACGAGTGTTTCAGTGAAATCACTGAGCCACACAGGCAAACATACACAGACACACTTAAAAATTATCATGTTTTAATATTTGTAAATTTACAGCTTGCAGGAGGAGGCTGTTTTCTTCGTCTCTCTCTTCCCGCTGCACGGTAGAGAGGCTGCGGCAGCCGGCACAATGAAGTCAAGGAGAAAGCCACTGATGGACAACTACGCCACGACACCCAGACCTCAGCATCTGGCCCCTCTCTCATTTTTATAACACAAGAATAACAATAAGCAGGTTGTCGACCCCGCCGTGAGATTTTACCACAGTTTTCCAACAGTCGGTGTAGCCGATGCTGAGAAATTTCCATTTTTCCGCATGCATATTTAATTGAGTTTTGTCCCAGTGGTGCGGAAATGATTTGTTTTTTGCTCTCTGTTCACTTGACTCCTCTTCGGAGTCGCTAACCCTGATTAAGACGTTCCCGTTAATTTCCCAGCGCACACCTTTTTTTTGTGCATTAATGGTTCTGATCGTCTAATTAAAACTTCTCAGCTCGGCTGCTGATCACCGCTCGTTGTGCCTCTGACCTGAAGTTTTAATTGCCGCATCAGAAGCGATAATAATAATTTTGAGGTTCTGATGATTAAAAACAATGCCATTGCCAACTAGTTGATAGAAGGGGGTTTAGGGGTGGGCGCATCTGAGGAGAAGTTTATGTAGAAAAGAGATTTAGAAAAGGGGGGGTGTAAAAGCGGGTATGCACTAACTACGGAGCAAGAGGGGTGGGTGGGGGGGATAACTTTAGGTGATCACTGAGGGGAAGGGGGTGGCAGAGCATATGGAAATCTCAAAGCACCATTGTCTCTCGGAGCCTTCCTGAAGGAACAGGTTTGGCTGGGGACTTGGCTTTCCCCACCTCAACATCTAAATCTGCCACTGACGGATCCACTTCGGAGCCCTACTCACTTGGCAGGTTTGCCAGGTTGGGGAAGAGAGAAAAAGAGAGCACAGCACGCGAGAGAGCGAGCGATAGAGGCACATAAAAGATGACGACAGTCCAATGCCCTGTGCTTATTTTCATAAAAAGATAATGGCACAATAGGTGCAGTACAAAAGGCACATTGTTCATTAAGTGACTGCATGGAAAAAAAGGAACCCACTGTGACCGTTGTCTCTGTCATAAAACATGATACTGATCAGATGTATATGATACGTGGATTACTGTCGAAAGACTGGGTTGCTTGTGATCTTCTTTTAAACGGTAGTTTCACACTGTACTTTACAGATCACACAAACTGCAGAAGAGACAGACTGTGCACCAGGGAAACCGCCACCAGCACCAATCTGTCACATTTGGTTCTTTTTTTAACTACTGGAATTCTCATAGATTTTTCTTTTTAGGTCCCACTCCAGGATCAATGTTGTTCTACACACATATTGTACATGCATGCAGGACAGGCACACGCATGCAGCACACAGACATGTGGTCATACAGTCGGGAGGTGGCTGTCTCTTCTCCCCCCCCTACCCTCCCCCTGTCCCTCTCTCTCACAAATGTATTTTATTATTAATCAGTTGGTTGCACATCTGCCTGCTTGTTGTTGTTGTTTTTTTTCTATCAATAAAGCACTTATTGCTTTTAGTCTAGAACATGACCTTGCACGTTGTGTGCCGTCTTTCTGTGGGTGCTGACCTTGAAGGACCAGTTTGGACTATTTCACTTCAGCTCGGTCCACGGGCTGTTATCAAACTCAAGCCCTCAGCCAAACGCCACACTACCGTCACACCGCTGCAAATCACAAAGAAAAAAAATGCAGGACAAAGGCAGACCCAAACGGACCCATTAACACACACACCGACTACACAGGACAATGGCTGAAGAATACAAAGTATATTTCAAGTCTAGGCGGAAGAGGAAAGACGTTGAACTTGAGGGCAATCAGGCAGGAAAGTTGAAATCTAAGGACAAATACGCCCTCAGGCCTCATCACAAACAGGGTAATTATGGTGTTTTCTAGAGCAGAGGACAAGCTGCTTAAAATGGTCTCAGGGAGAAGAAAAAAAAACAATCTGACATGAGTGACAAGAACCATTCTGACAGCCACGAACCAAAACAGCCAACTTTCATTGAGTTCGCTGCTTAGGGTAATTCATGGGACACACGGTGAACTTGTTAAAATTGTACATCAAATCTGGACAACCAGCTGGCACCCAGATGACAACTTAAAGTGTGTGTGTGTTGTGGAAAGCAAAAAACTTTTGCTCTAAAAAATACACAATGGCCCACAGTCCCATGCTTCCACAGAATGAAACAAGGGAAATTTATTCCTGCAGCTTTGTTTTGAAGCTTAGCTCCCATGTTCAGTTTCAAGACACCGCGAGTGCAATTTGATAAGCCAACCGCCATGGTAAATGAGCAGACGACCCCTGTGTCCCTCCCTCATGGTTGCTCGGCTTGGTGCGGCAGCAAGGCAGTGTGGGTAGTACAGTGGAGAAGGGGCTCAGCAGTGCACCTCTCAGGGGCCCTTGAGCTAATATCTGTACAGATTAACTGCTTCAGTTGTATTTTGGTCACGGGGATCTCTCTTTGCCTTTGTGACTTGTTGGGAGGGAGAAGGGGAGATGTGTGTGTGTGTGTGTGTGTGTGCGCGTGTGTATTGTGAGTGTTACTTACACACTTTCTTCTGTCGTGAAGTGAGCAACCGACTCGCCTAAGAGGTCGGGAGCCACCAGACTGGTGCATGTCATTCGATGTCATTATCTTTGGGGCCGTATTTAATTTACCCGAATCCGGAGCTGCACTGCTGAGTAAGTCATCCCCATCCCCTTACGATCACCTAGCCCCTCTATCTCTCCACAGGACACACACACACAAACACACACTGTGTCAATCCTCCAGGGTAAACTCAGCACACGCCGCTCCATTAGTTATCAATTAAGTCTGGAAATCTCCACCTGTCTCACACACACACACACACACACACACACACACACACACACACACACACACACGGATGAAGCCGGCACACATACGGTACGTAGCACCCCGCTCAACAGGAAGTTGAGGAGAGATCGCCTTATTTGACTGTGAGTGTGTGTGTGTGAGCGAGTGAGTGCGTTTGTGTGTCCGTGCGGGTGGCACTTATGTCCATGAGGTTAACCTTGATATGAGGCCCTGTCAGGCCAGATAATGTCAATCAATGACAAGCCCTTACAGATAACCCCTAATGTGAAGCCTAAAAAGCAAAGCTGTTTAGATCTTTAGACATGCCCCCTTTCACCAGCATAAGACTTGCATTACAAGGAAATGAGCTGTGGCATTTCTTTAATAAGACTCTCAAGACATTTTGACAGCATATAAGGCACTCTGCCGTTAAAAAAAATTAAATAAAGCCCCGACTGACAAAGCCTCCTCACACAATGCCGTGCTCTGATGGGCAGATCCAAGTCCCCGTTAACCGGAGAGAAAAAGACGTGTCGGGAGGGGGAAGAAGGAAAAAGAAGGGTGGACCTTTCTCTTTTTTCCTCTCGAGCTCCCGGGGACTTCTTAATTGATTTCCAAGGTTACATTTCAAATTTGTTTTTCAGATACGGGGGCCTTGTGAATGAGAGTGCGAGTCAATGTTTTTCAAGCCATTTCCCTAAATTTGGCCTGGCTTGGAACGTTTGCTCTTTTTCTCTTCTCTCCTCTCTCCTTGAAAAGAAAGAAGGAGGTGACATTAACCCAAAACGGCATGTATTTCCAGACAGGATGCCTGCACTGACAACATCGATCCCTGGCTCCCATTAAAACATTTGCTCTGCCTGACAGACTTTTCCTCTTTTGGACTTTATACGCGGTAGAATGAATCACAGGTGCCCGTTAAAATGTCACCCCGAGCAGGTTCTCTACCTGTCCGAAAATGACCCACGGCTCGCTCAAAATCTAAGGCTTTAAACGCTGACTTTAAAATAAATTGCATGACACTCTTTTAATGCTCAATTTATTCTTATGAATCGCCATTAAAGTTTGATCACAATACATTGTTTCTCGGGCTAAGAGAGGAAGTGATGAGAATGAGTCTTCCTGCTCGTGGGATTTGCAGTTCTTAGACCCTGTGGCTGTAACTCGGCGTCCAAACTTTTGCTTTCTTTTTACTTTTCCGATTGGCAGAATGAAAGTGGCAATAAGTTGACATGTTATGTGATATTTTAAAGTGTATGTGTGTCCATTGATGGTTGGGGGAGTGTGGGTATGTGCATAATACACTGTAAACACATATGTTAAGTGGTTGTTACCAATATTAAGTGTGTGCATGTGTGTGTGTGTGTGTGTGTGTGTGTGTGTGTTGCATGCGTGCATTCTTGCAAGGTTGGAGACAGCAGGGCATTGTGCTCCTTTTTGTCTCGTTGTTGCAGGTCACATCATTTGCTCTGAGACACACACTCAGGAAATAAACGATCCGCGAGAGGATAAACACTCCACCGAGTCAGCGACTGCACTAAAACAGTATGATTTACCAAAAAAAAGTTAAATGTGAACTGGAAGGCGTTACAAAACGTAGTTTTCACCTAAAACAGGAACATTCTTGTTTCTGTAGACTGAGGTATGTGCCGTGACTGAATTTGAAGGTGTGATAAAACAACACTCACAATAATAAGGGGGAGAAAAAAAGTCATATGACTGTTAAAAGATGAAACAAACAAAACTGCTTTACAGGAAAAAGAGTGCTGTCTATTTTGGGTCTCAGCATACAAAAGGAAGTGCTGCTGAAGTTGACTCAAACAAATAAATTTGCTTTTGATAAAACCACAGCGACTACTTTTGCATTCTACACCAAACCCACTTTGTCTCCGGCATCTTTATCTTCATGACCTGCTACATTTGTGAGAAGCCACTCACTAAATTGTCGAGCACAAACAACTGAGGGTTTTCAAACGGTGCAGTGTTGACGGCTAAAAATGTAATTTTATTTTAAAAGTGACAGGTTAAAGCAAAGCCTCAGAAGTGAACATGGAGCGCTCACCTATTTGCACTGTATCCAGCTGCCCGTTTTACATTTCTCCAACATTAATATTCCTCTTATTATTATTTTAAAGTGAAAACGGATACTCTGTTGAAGTGCAAATCTGATGAATTACGGGAGCAGATTGCTGATATTAATTATTAAAACCTATTTTATAAATATTCAGGTCTGTCATGCATCTAATAATGAACGCTTTAGAGGAGGTTACTTCCCGTGCGCATCCTAATGTGTCAGAAATATCACTTTTAATCACGCTCGTGTCAGCGAGTGCTGGGTTTGAACCTGCCGAAAAAATTCCACCAAATCAAGGAAACTCAGCCGGCCTACTGTGCTCATCACAGCTCCACCGGTCCTGCTGCTTGGCACGATCCAGGTTGTGCTCCAGCCCGGGCTGAAGAGGTGGAGAACACCTCTCAGCTCCTCGCGGCATTCTCACCATGGTAATTTGAATGGAGAATAATGCATCGGCAGCACTCTACCCTTCTGGACACACCTAGTCCCAGCGCTACTGCTGCCATATGCTGTGTTGATACATATTCATAACACTTTCTCGTGTGTTGAGTGTTGGTGTGCAATGAGGCTTAAATGAGTGTCTCACATCTTCAAATGGGAAGAAAAGAAAAAAGAAAAGAAAAAGCCAGGCTCAAAGAAAGTTGGACTGCTCTTCCCCCTCTCTTTTTTCCCGCTCTCCTCCCTTTCTTCCTCCCGCTTCTGCAAAGTAGACAAGTTTGGGTGCTGATCGGTGATCCCAGTGCCTTTTGAGGCTGCCGAGTTTGAGGATTGTCTTCAAGAAGCTGTGAGAGGCGGCAACTGTCATCAGCATGCTCGGAGAAACCATGCTGTCAGGTGGGCTGGTGTCACTGGTAGGGCGAGAGTCAATGGCACTGCACCATGACCTCCATACACCCCAGCAGCATATGCTGAACAGAGCATACACACAACCAGATAGAGACACACACACACACACACACACACACACACACACACACACTGTAGAGCACTCTAAGATTAACGCTGTCGGAGCTACAATGATACCCCTTCATTATCTGCACACGGGGCCTCCTTCATGCGCCTGCTTGCCTCACTGTCCTCTCCACTGCTTCTCTATGGAGGTAGTAATTACTAAAGCTAACATTTCTTGCACTCTGTGCCTCCAACTACCCTCCACTTACCCATTATTTCTTTCTCTTTTCGCAGCGCTTTCAAGTGAACTGCCAGCCTTTTGCCAACCGGTGACACAGCTGAAGGGATGCAAGTGTTGATGGCAGCACCAGTGTGACTCACCCCGTGTGTGTGAGCGCTGTATTATGAGATTATTTGGTGGCCAGCTGATGTACAATAAAGGCACAGTGTGGTACCCCAGATTCAGATCAGTCCTCTGGGTCAAGCATGCATTGTGTTACAACAACAGAGAAGTGCTTGATGTACCACTGCAGTATCTGTTGTACTGTACATTGTTGGTTTAACAGGCTGGGGATCAGAGAGATGCTCCCTCTTGCATGGCATTTTACATTACCAACAATGCTCTTACTCGTTGGCTTTCTTCTTCCTCTCCCACTGGAGCTATGGCTTTATCAAAGGTGATAGCTTGCTCGGGCGCATTTTCTCAAACGTCTTCTTCAGCCCAGCCATTTCCCAAGCCGCTCTCGGGTAAACGTCACTCATAAAAACCAGGGAAGATTTGATGGTGAGATCAAAAAGAAAGGAAGGACACAAAGGAGAGCAGGGAGATGAGGGGAGGGGGGGGAATGATACCCTCCTCCCCCATCCGACACCAACGAGTGCGGAGGGTAATTCCTCCAAGCAGGGCCTGTGTTTTCAGACGCAAATACAACAAAACATCGGATGCTGCCATGAGACATCAAAATGGGTGATTTTGACTTCAGAGGGTCTTCAGATGCTTGAGGGGCTGAGAGAACAGAAGGTACCAGCAGGCTGTTAACAACCAATGCGGCAACCACGACAGAAAGACGGTCTCTTCCCAAAATGCCATTCGGCACCAGATCAGTAAAGGCTTCCGCCACACTGTAACATCCCACCTGAGCACTTTCATCTACTGAAAGTGAAATGGCTTGAAAGTTTATCAGCTGCTATTCATCGTACCATTGAGATGTCATGTTCAAAAGTCAAAAGAATTTCCACAGGTACGAAAGACAAAAAAAACATAACCACACGCAAATAATTGTCGAAGGACTGATGTCTTCAACAGGTGCCTTGAACTAGGAATTGTATGTCCTTTGCCTTACAGAAATATTTTCATCAGCAAATTAAAGACTTGCTTCGTTCTTTGAGACCTGAGTTGTGTTGTGACACGCCGAGAGGGATGTCCGCATTTTCTCCGGTGTTGTTCTCGCTCATTCTTGGAGCATTAGGCTCACTCTAAATAGCCTCGAGGAGATTAGGCTGGCTCGTATTCAAATGCACATTTCTTCTAAAACCCACTCCACGAATGGGCCAAGGAGAGCCGTGCAGGAGCCTTGTGAGTCGGTAGTCAGAGAAGATTCAGTCACGTATAAATCAGCTAAGAGGAGGAAAAGAGACAGAGAGGAAGAGGGAGAGAGAAAGGCTGAGGTAAAAGACAAACAAGTGTTGGCTCTGCGATACGAGTTTAGTTAGCTAGAGAGTTAGTGCATGAGTTATGGCTAGCGAATGGCTGAGGGACGCTGTATTTACGAGGGGACTGAGTGAGTGTTAAATCCCTGGTAAGAAATAAAGTCGTCCCTGAGCGAACAGGGGAAACATTTCACTCAGTCTAAGAGGTGCCTCGAAAAAAATGAAAGCCATCCCTCTTCCAGGGAAGGCACTATTCCGTATTCCCTAAAATTGCTTTATTCCTTAAAAATGCCATAGATCACATCCAAGTGGATTGAATCTCTTATTTGAATGTAGAGGAGGATTCTCCGTCTGCATAATATCAGGGGAGTTCACGAGCCAAGGAAAGGAAAAGAATCTGATTCTTCTAAAATTGCATGCGGATTTTCTGAGGGATCTTTGGCTAAGGGGGGCTGCCAAAACACACAGTGCACTTGTTGCAGTGCAAGGGTTCATCCAAGAGAAGTTTTCCACTGTGTAAACCCAGGAAAAAGTTTTTTTCAATTTAAATGTATCTATATTAATTCATCGTAATATCTATTCATCTATGCATCTAGATGCAGATGTGTTTTCTTTAGATTCCTTTTTTCAACTTGTACGTCGAATGAAGTCAGTCTTTAAAGGTCCGAAAGGAAGAAAAGGCACATGGCCAATGGAAAGCAAACGCTTCACATCCAACTCTAACTCCAAACCCAGCAGTGGTAATAACAATTATTTCTTAAAAAGGCTATATTTTTGCATTAACTTAAAAGGCTATATCTTTTCCTTTCCCTCCAGCCTGTGCAGCCTCACTTACCCTGAGTATCTTCATAAATCACCAGTTACTGTTAACATGTACTCCACAATTCAGTCATCAATCTCCTACCAGGTCAGAGTGAAAACAGAGGGGGAAATGTCTGCTTAGTAAAATGTCTCTCTGGTGAATGCTGCTACCACCACCCACTACTCAAACACACACACACACACACACACACACACACACACACACACACACACACACACACACACACACACACACACACACAAAACGCACTAGAGCAGTAGCGTACACACACACGTCAGTTAAATAACAAACACACGCGCCCGGCACACAGCAACCAGAGCAGTCCTATGGGACAAGGGAGCGGTTGCCAGATCGCCACGGTAACGCAAGCCAAATTCAATTCTGACTTCACCTTTCACTCAGAAAGCTGGTTCCATTTGTTATACAAACAAATAAACAGCAAGCGTGAAGTTGGAGCCGGCCAACTTCTGCCTCGTCTTTCTTTTTCTTTTTCTTTTTTGTGCTGTGGGCCTCGACAAGGAATATCAGGCCCACCATCAGGCTGTGGCACTCGGCTGTTTGAGAGACACCCACAGGGCCGCATGCAAATCTGTGTTTATGTTCACAGGCATAGTATTTATTTAACCAAAAGGAGAAAATCTAATTGTTCACGAGGAGGATTATTCGTCTCCACGAGGGAGAAACCGGCAAAGTGGAAAATCCCTCCGATGACAAACCTCTCCATCACAACATCTGTATCCAAACAGCCCAATCAATCTCCACCAACACCGCAAATTACCTCGTGTCATATCCGAAAACATCTGCACTTGACATTAGAGCTAGGATTTTAGGTGCTTTTTAAATTATTTTTATTTTGAGCTTGCGGAAGCGTGTATTTAGATAATTTATTTAAAGTGTATTTGTGTAGACTTTTGTCACTTTAATGGCCTGAAATTGCCTTACAATAGATAACAACTATTTCCTTTAAAGTAATGTGTAATTAGTGGTGGATAAAGTATTCTGATCCCATAAGTAAAGGTATAAAAGTAGCAACACTCCAATTTAAAAATACTCAATTACAAGTAAAAGGGCTACTTTCAAAAAAGAAAGTCAGTACTTTAAAAGTAAAAAAAATACTCACTATAACAAATAGTTATATTTTTATATCAATGGTTTATCATTCCTAATTAAAATGCAAACATCTTAGAGCTGTTGCTAATATAAAACCCAATCGTGTATTTTGTTTGTAAAATATTAATCTATTGAATAACAGTAAATTTAAACTATAACTGTGAAATAACTGTGAATGTAAAATAAAGTAAAAGTAAATGCACCTCAAAATTCGAGAGAAACGTACAGTACGTTAACAAATGTACTTTTCACCATTGAATGTCATAAATGTAACTAGAATACACACAAGTGGAAGTGTGGCGTGCTATAAGGCAAAGTACAAAAAGTCAATAACAAAGTTTTGAGGAAGCAACACACCATTAAAACTAATGAAACACATCACTGACATCCAGTGCACTATAGGCACAAATGTGCATTGGTAAAAAAGGCATTTTTTTTTCAAATGGACAATCATTACACCTGCTTTGTTTCTTCACACTGGGTTAGGCTCTCTCTCTCTCTCTCTCTCTCTCTCTCTCTCTCACACACACACACACACACACACACACACACACACACACACATACACACACACACACACACACACACACACACACACACACACTTTGACACCACCCACCACATCACTACACATGCGTGCCTGACTCATGCCAACAGCAACTAGTAGCAGACCAGTTCACCTCGAGGTAGCACTCAACTCCTGCGTGAGGAGAGGGAGAGAGAGAGAGAGGAAAAAAAGGAGAGAGAGAGAGAGAGAGAGAGAGAGAGAGAGAGAGAGAGGAAGGTGTGTGTCAGTCTTACCTGGCAGCAGACCGCCCTCTGCGCTCTGCCTCACCTCTCCCTCCTGCCCTGGAAGAATTCTCTCCACAAAGCAAGGCATTTTTTCCTCAACTGTTCTCTGCCAAGGCTCTGCTCTCTCTCTCTCTATCTCTCTCTCTCTCTCTCTCCCCCTCTCCTTCTGTCTCTCTCTCCCTCTCTCTCTCCTTCTCACTCCTTTCCTCTTTCCCACTCTGTTCTCATCTCTTGCTGTCTATCTCTCCTCCCTCCTTACCCACCCCCTCTCTCCTTCTCTCTCTCTCTCTCTCTCTCTCTCTCCACTCCTTCCCTCCCTCTCTCTCTCCCTCCCTCCCTCCTCCTAGCACAGATGTCGAGGCTGTGCGAGTTTACCCACTTTACCAGTAGGGGTCCTTCATCGCCCTTCTCCACCCCACAGCCACATGGGGGAACAAAACACACACAGGCCCCAGGAAGAGAGAGCCACTTAACGGGCGCCCTCCTGTCACTGCTACAATGAGAGCCCTGTGCCGAGCAGCACGGCTGCATGAGCTGTGTGTGTGTGTGTGTGTGTGAGAGAGAGAGAGACAGGTGTGAAGTGGGTGGTGTGCACACGGGGAGCTGGCCCTCGGCCCTTTACAGCCCTGTTCAGCACTGTTCAGCTAGGCTCGGTCCTGGCTCCTGGCCCCTGAAGTGTAGTACAGTAGTGACTCCTCTCTCTCTCTCACACACACACACACACACACACACACACACACACACACACAAGCATATGAGAGCGAGCAGCCAGAGAGAGAGAGAGAGAGAGAGAGAGAGAGAGAGGGAGAGAGATTGTGTGCATACACACTTTCACTGATACACAACACAGACACGCACAGAACAACTGCCGCTGTTTGCTACTGCTGCTGTTGACAGTGATAACATGTGCTTTGTGCCCTATGTGTGTGTCAGTGTGCATGTGCACGAACATACAAACACGCAGACACACAGCGGTTGTCTATCGGCTCTCATGTCTTTTTTTTTTAGCATGTACAAAAAAAAAGAAAGAAAGAAAACAGCCTTCATTGACACTGGCATGTTAGATTTGAAGGCTCTTAGCTAGTGCCCAGTAGGGAATTTCTAGTTTCTCGCCTACTTGTGGGGCGCTTTTCACATTGCAATATCAATACAGGAGAATATTAGCTGTCCTGCTGAAGAATGTCAGATCCCTGTTTGCCATTGAATAAGGGCCGATTCCCTCGGGTGAAAGAAAGGAAGATCTATCAAGAGTCTCTATTATCTTGTAATTATCTGCTGTGCACAACATCGTGTTAACAACTGAATTAAAGGTGTAAAGTGGAAAAAGGAATGAAACCATTGTTTAAAAAGTAAGTGGAGAGTAGATCAAAGAATACTCTTTGTACACACCTTAATAATGTATTAGGCAACAAACTAATTATAGCCAAAGATTAGCACTATGTGGAACTTGATCCCACATTTCTTTATCAAATATTACCCAACTTTTATGACGTTTATATTGCAGGAAAGCAGTGATCCTGATCAGGATCCTGTGCTATTAAAATATCAGAACAGTAATTATCAGGCCAAGCTCTGTGTGAGGACTTGTTTTTCTACATTTATTGCCGCCTGAAACAGGATAAGGGCATCTGCACTCAAGTCGTGATATCCCGGACGTGCTGTTTGTATCATTTGAACAGAGGGTGGATCACCTTTATTTGAGTTAAACAAAGCCTTCTAATGACACAAAAATTGTAGTCACTGCTTGACAGACAAGGCTGCAACGCCCAACCAGACTGCCTTCAAAACGTTGACAAAGAGTAATAAAGAAAATAGGATGTTAAAAGCAGGACACGGATGTTGAATAAAGCCACCAGAAAGTGTACGTACTTAATGTCCTGATAAGCTGATGAGAGAAACCTAGCTTTGCTTTTGGTTAACTCTTATCACTGTTTGCATCAGTAGCAAATCTCCCTCGACAGCAAGACTGAAATCAAATACAGGTTTTTAGGCAGATGAAGGAAAGTCATTTGTATTTACAGGAAATAAGAACGATGCTCTCAATCATTATTCCCTTGCTGTGCTAACTAGAACACAGCCCCTGTATTAGATGTTGGAGGAGCAGCACAAGGACAAGTAAAACATACCTTAAATAGACTACAAATGAAGTCACTTAACACCCACTCGCTTCCCTCGCCACCCCCTGCTCTGTCTGTCTTCAACAGAAAAAGCCTGTGTTTGACTATCTCCCTCTCAGGTTCATAGTTGTCTTTTTGCTTCATAAACAGGCACCTCGCCTGTCACCGTGCAGGAACGGGCGCATTCCCCTTAAATGGCTCCTTTTGACAACTGATCTGTAAATACAGCCGGATCTGCAACTTCCCCGTTTCTCTCACTGCTTCACTTTCTCCCTCATGTTTTTGCTCTCCCTCCCTCTTCCTAAACTCCTGCCAGAGCCCCCCCCCCCCCACACACACACACACACATAACATGAAGGTCTGCTGCCTATGACCCACCCCCCCAAACTGCTGCACGCACACACACACACACACACACACACACACACACACACACGCATATACACCGAAACACAAGCACTCACGCACTGTTACCCCCACTCCCCCCTCCCAACTTCCCCAACTCCATTCCCCCAGCCTCTATAAAAACACAAATATGCCATAACTCAGGCAGTGCTGCCACATAGCCTCCATCTTGCCCTGTACCGGGGAGGGGGAGGCCTCTCAGGAAGGTCACCAACAAATGGTTTTCCGATTCACTGCCCCTGAAATAATTTTGTGTATTAAAACCTGAATCTGCACTTTCTGGCCTGAAAGCTTTTCTAATTATTCCGGTGTCCTTGGGACAGACACAGATCCTTCACACGCCGGGGGAAACAAGCTATGGAGCAACCACTACAGCCACAAACACCCCTCCACCTCCCTGCCTTCCTCCCTCCCTTCCTCTCTCTATCCCTCCATCTCCCCACCTCCTCTCTCCTCTGCTCTCCTCTCCTCTCCCCGCTTTACAGCCCCCCTCTCCCCCCCTCCCCAATCTGTTTTCAAAGCGTGTCTGTCCTTTATTAAATTGTTTTCTTTTCCACATTATCAGTTGCCATGGAGACCTCATCTCTCGGATTATTTGAATTTCATTATATCTATTGATTTGGGAGCATTTCATCTTTTTTATTGTTTTTCTGTCAATTTTCGAAACGAATAACCATCTAATTTGCGTCAGCGCTGATTACGTTCGTCCCTCAATAGAGGTCGGCAGCTGCGCCGGGGAAACAAATCAATGGAAAAACATCATAAAACTCGAAAGTACAATCAACCAGGATATGGGTGACATTCCGTGGTTGCTGAAACGAAGTCATCAAAAAATATATACTTTTTTTCCCTGCGCCTCTGCATGTATGGGGGTGCAGTGAGGAGGACACATATGTGTCTAGGCAGATATATTACTATATTTCAGCAGATAATATACTATGGTAAATTTCCATACTGATAACAGCCCCTCCCTACCTGACCAAAACAAAAAAATGCTTACTGTATCTAAATAATTTATGCAATTTTAGCATTTATATATAAATTTTTTAATAAGCTGCTTGGAGCAAAGTGGCCATTAACAAAACACACAGCTGTCCAATGGGCTAAGCCCAGCAGATCAATTGCGCTTTTTATGACATGATAAAATGCTTTTAAAGCAATTTACACAAATATGGAAAAAATGACTTCATGGGCTTCATTTATTCATAAGGACGTGTATTCGGAGAAAAAAAGTCTTACAAAAGCCAGACAGGAGAGATCGTCCCGGTCCTAACTGGAACGGACTTGCTGCCCTCTCCACAAGGACATAAAGTTTCATTACTGATGCACGCAGTCAAAGGCAATTTAGCAAACACAGTGTGTAAAAGAAAACATCAGCATATTGCAAGTGTTCCTGTATTAGGCGGACCTTGCATGTTGTTTTCCAATTTTGATTCATTTTTGTGGGGGTAGGGTGTGGGGGTGATGGATTTTTTTTTCTTTCCTCCCCCTGCCCAGTGTCACCCTGACCCAAAGCCAAGGGGAGGTAGCCTCAGTGACAGGGACGTGTGCT
The DNA here is from genome assembly GCF_910589615.1 of Taurulus bubalis. Taxonomy (NCBI): domain Eukaryota; kingdom Metazoa; phylum Chordata; class Actinopteri; order Perciformes; family Cottidae; genus Taurulus; species Taurulus bubalis. Next base: position 16,957,499 of record NC_136599.1, on the reverse strand, counting down.
TTCTGGCCCACGAAACCAAGCCACACCATGTGCCAGACAATGGGGCCTTGCAGCAGGACAAATGCGTACGCACACCTTCAGCTGTCCGGTGATATACGCCACATGACACCCAGCCTCGTTCTGTGGGAAATTAGGCCAACAAATATTTCAGCAGATCTGATCATTTAGCATCTTAGCGCAGGCACACTCACACACATTATGCACAGGGGTACTGAAGGGGGGGTGGGGGGGGGGGGGGGCAGGCAAGGCCATTTGGAGGCTAATCTTGTTTCAAAGCATCCTCTCTTCATGTGCCGACAATGTGCCTGAGCCGCTGTACGAAACGCTGCTGCTGCTGCTGAAGGCCCCATGTTTGCAACATATGTCAACATTTGACAAAGCATTACTTTCCCCCCCCCAATAATATTCTCCTGCTCAGGCCTCTGAAATGAGGGCGCTAACAAATTAGCTTTTTATGTTTATTTTCTGTGTGGGTGTGTCAGAGGGGGGAGAAAAGGAGATCTCATTTTCTAAGGCACCAGTTCTCAACCCGAGAGAGAGAGAGAGAAAGACAAAGAGAGGACGAGAGAAAAGAAAGAAAGGCTGAATGTTTTGGAGTCACGATTCTTCTCCTGATTGCCCTAGCTGTCTCAGTTGTGCAAAACATGACCCTCCCCTCCCTCAGCCACGACAGAAACACGGGCGGCTGGATAAACACTATTTTATGCAGTGACTAGATGAATCGTCAGACAGTAATTACAGTCTTCCTCTCGCCCCAACCAAACGCAACTGTACAGGCTCTTTCTTTGACACCAAACTGCAGTAGCACGTACTACAAAAGTGCAGGTGTGAGACATGTTTGTCAATGCCTCTCCCAACTAGATAAATATAAATATTAGACCCTGTGACAACAGTGAATTGCTCTCTGCCGCTTCCAGCGATGTGTTAATAATCTGTAGCTGAAAGAGGACTTGTGTGGACTGACGATGTTATCATGTGCAGTCAAACGTTGCCGGACTGGCTTTGTAGAGAAAGTTTGGTGATTTTTTTTTTTCTGCCACCCTAGCAGTTTGTGCTTTCCTCTCCTCGATGTGACAAAAATAACACGGTTGTGTCCCAAACTAAACATTCCCACACAGTGGCCGGTAGTCTGCATGGTCTCTGACACCAACATGGCCGGCTCAGACAACTCGGTGCTGACGTGTTTAAAAGGGATCCAAACTTTAGAAATATGCTCCGCAGAGGAGTCGATGTGTTCGTTTGATGTTGACGCGTATTGAGATTTCAGAAAGGCAGATCGTGGCTACATCCGTTATGAGTGGGTCATACTGGAGCAGTGAAACTCACTCACACACTCTTTCTCTTACTCTATACTGATTTATCCGGTCAGGCCATGCCCCAAACGTGGTGCAGTAAACCATGCTGTCAATGTCCGAGCTCTAAAAAGCACAATTACAGAGGACCTCGACTGAATAATTTAAAGAGCATAATTATTGACCTCTATCCGAATTCCTCTGAAAGGTGCATTAAGATATAGAAAAGCTCTGGAGGTGGAAGTGAAACTAAGGAGAAGAGAGGGAGTGTGTCTCCCCAGGCCTCCCTAATGCACTCTCCTGCTGTACTCTAACTTCCTGTGGACCCCTAATGTGCCCGCTGCTCACTGGCCTGATGAAGACTACGGTTAATGAGGCCCCTGTTTCTGAAATGAAGTATCTTTGAAACCATCAACATGCATTACTATCAAGCCGCCACCCCCCGCCAAACCACACGTATATACACAAACACACATCCCCACTGTCCCAAACCAGCGCACGTACACACACACACACACACACACACACACACACACACACACACACACACACACACACACACACACAAAGACCAGTTCTCCCCCCCCCCACCTTTTAGTGCCACCACAGGTTCTGGTAGGCTGGACCAGTCTGGGGGAAGGGTGGCAGTGGGGAGTGAGACTGCACAAGAGGGTGTTTTTTTTTCTTCTTTTCTTTTGGAGGTGGGGGGTGTTTGAGGGTTAACTGTCCCTCAGGGGGCTATCAGTGAACTGGGCAGCCGTCACTGCTGGTGACGGTGGTCCCTGGTTCTCAATTGACAACCAGGCTCTGACAGATTAGCAGCTAGTCAAGAGGAATCCACGGCCAAGGACACAATTAAAGTAATCACTTTTCTCAAATTTGGCTCAATGTATGTGACTGTGAGTGTGACTGGATTTGAACAAGGCATCACAAGAGAGAGAGAGTATGTGTGTGTGTGTGTGTGTGTGTGTGTGTGTGTGTGTGTGTGTGCATGAGAAGGGTGGGGGGTCGCTGGGCGCAGGCAGCAGGCTTGGGGGAGGATACAGCGAGATGAGGCCTTTTTAATTAAAGGAAAATATTTGTGTTTGCATACTATCGAGGCTTGAACCTGGGACAATTCCGAGAATTCTGGCTGTTTAATAGCTCGCTCTTTAAAGTGATTTGGGGTATTTCAGATCCTCTTTGCATACATGCATTTTTAAAATTTCAATTAGGCTATACATCCTTTAAGTAAGATTCTGAAGTTCTATGTTTGGGTTCTTTATTGACATTTAGTTTTATTTCCTGAGATAAATGAGCACCAATTTCTATTAAAATCCATTCAAAGAAGAAAACCCTTAAAGATGAACTTATTTATCATCAGAAGAGTGCTGCTGTCTCTGCTGTATTTCAACCAGGAAGGATAGAGGGCACTGAAATAATTAGGCGACTTCTGCAACATCCTGAATGCCAAGGACAGGTGGATTAAAGTATTAAAACAATCGCATTTCAGTCTTGAAATAGTCTTGTGCACGACTCAGCACCATGCGCATCCGTTCAAGTTCAGCTGCCAGCTCCATAACGCCACAGGAGAGGGGTAAAAAAAAAAAAGCCCAATCCCATTAGCTACGTACATGCATCTCAGCAGACCTGCTGGAAACGTGAGCAAATCTCAGTGATGATTATCCCCTAAAGCTCTCAAATGATAATACATAATCAAACCGTACAGCAGGCTTCTCTGAAATCACAAAGCCAGCTCGCACTAATGTGGGTTTCCCCATTTGTGTTCAAATCTGGTGCTTTCCAAATGAAAAACAGAAGAGACTGCTGCAATCAGTCGCCTCTGCACCCGAGGAGACATTTAACTGCTGTCCTCCAATTAGAAGCCCGAGAACAGAGCTCTACATTAGGAGGAGAAATTATTTAAGACAAAGGTTAAGACATGAGTTCACATTTGATTCTATTTACAGTGCAAAATTAATAAGAAACCAAAGTGCTCCGTGGTGCTGGTTCACTCAAACATTTGGGTGAGTGATCTCCAATTTAATCAAGAGTGTTGAACACATCTCTGTGCCTCGACAATCAGAGACTTTAGGAATAAAAGAGTATGAACAACATGAAAAATGCTTGTTCTTCTGTACATTTTTTAAAATGCCAGCTATAACATTAGTGTTAAGAATTAAACCACCATCACTTTTTACTACTGTGAAAGAGGGGTGAAGGGTACTTGTTAAATTCTTTTTAAAACTCCATTAGTGAGCTCATTACTATCCTGGGGATTTTATCTTATCAGATCGAACCACTTTCTTTAAAGATAGCAGATTTATTTCATCAGCATCAACTGGCCAGCTCTCAGCTGAAGAGAGCTTACGTAAATGCCTGAGAAGAGGACCAAAAGAGAGATATGATATCAACTGTAAAATCACTCAAAAACAGTTCTATATCGAGAGCACAAGTGATGCAGTGCAGAGAGGTTCATTTCACTGTGTGTGTATACTGTATATATAGGTTACACAAGCTGTGAAAAGATCTTTTCTTACAATTGACAATAATTAAGGTGAGTGCTCCGATGAAATCTAAGCCTCTTATCCCACCTCCTGCCATCTGTGGCTCCAATATTAGAGCTCAGGGAGGTTCACTCTTTCACCTTCTGGAAGGAACGGGTAAGAAATAAGTGCCGTCGATACTTCAAGTCAGAGTACCACGGTCAACCTGCTTTCACAGCCGCGGCGTGGAGGTGGAATAACCCTCTGTGACACAAAACAAACAGAAAACTGAGAGGGGAGAGAGAGAGAGAGAGAGAGAGAGAGAGAGAGAGAGAGAAACCTGTGCCCTTCAGTCTCCCCCAGTAAAGACGCTCTTAACCAGGTCTGACAGCTGACAGCTCCTTGGCAATTGGGGTCAGTTAAAGGAAAAGTAGCTCAAGTTTTGTTGGGGCTTTGGCTTCAGAGATGTTCAGGAGCCACTGCCCACCGCAGCATCAAAGGGGATTATAGGGACAGGGCCATCTGTTGCCAGAATACGCGTGAGCCCTTTTATGTCTCTGCCTGTATGTTTGTATGCATATGTGCGCGAGTGTGTATGTGTTTATTAGAGAAAGGCAGCAAGAGAGTAAGACCCTCGTGTCTTTGTACTTTTAACTTAAAGGGCAGCAGAGGAGCGGGGGTGCTGACAACTGGTTTTAATCTGGGCCGGGGGCCACTAAAGGTTAAAGTCAGAACAAGCAGGGCACCACTGTTAAATAGTAGAGTGAAGTCTGCCAGTCAAGTATTATACCAAAGCAGTGTAATGGAGTCTAAACGATCAGTTAGGATTTACGGATTGTGTTTATGTTCGGCACAGGCTTGCTGAAAACAGGATCATTAAACGTCTGTCTTTTTGTCATCCAGGCAAAACACGGAACGTGTTTTTGTTGTGGGTTTATTGGAACACAGTGCCAACCTTGTCCCCCCTTCACCTCTCTAATTTGTTGTGGGTCCTGTTCCCGGCCTCCGCCTGGGAATGTTTTCTCCTCAATAGTCTGCTACCTTTTAGCTGAGCCGCCCAGTGCTTGACCTACTGCCGACACTTACTTTCAGCACTCTAATTGTCGTTTAATCACATATCAACCTGTCACTTAAAGACCCCCTTTTTTTCAAGGGGGAACATTTGCATATGTTGTAAAACTAATTCCTATCAAAAGCTCCAGTGGCTGTGAAAGCCGGCGCTCTGTCTCTATTTTACTTTCACACACGTGTAGACACAGTTAAGCACAAGAGAGGGAGAGAGAGACAGACACACACACACACACACACACACACACACACACACACACACACACACACACACACACATAATACACACAATAAAGTAGTATCCTGTATCTCACCTTAACAGACAAAAACACACATAGGCAGACGCCGTACCTGATATTCTCGATTCAGGTGGTTTTATCACATTTGTTAACAGTGTGTGGTGACACGTAACGTGTTAGAATAGGGACAGCGACAAGACTGATTCAGAGCGCCTGTACCCGTGCGAGCCAAAGCGAAGGTGACAGTAAATGTATAGTGTTATAAAGGAATCAATTAGAGTTAATAATGTATCACTCTTTCAAATGTTACATTCATTTGTTCACACTTAGATAAAGCCACAGCAAAATAGGTTGTGCCGGCAATGCCTGGCAAACTACACTACATTTACATTATCACCCTTATACATCGAGGCGCCATGTTCCGCTTGAGTGGCGGCGGAAGAGAAGGAGGAGGAGGGGTGGGGGGGATATTGCGAATCATGTTTTTCGGGCCCAAGGAAGGGCAGTCCTCTGGAGATCTCCCCCTCTAATTACAGATCGGGGGAAAAGAAAGCTCTTTGTTCCACCTTTTATTACATTAATTGATAAAGCGGAGCTCGGGTGGAGCCGTCTTACAGGGGGGGGGAAGAGGAGGGGGTAGGGCTGGGGTTGAAGTGAGGGGAATCCTTTGGGCAGATGAAGGTGGGTGAGAGGCTTTTGGAGCTGAGGTCCTATTTTCAGAGGACCCCTAATCCCGTTAGGGGCCCCGCTGGTGGCGCAGCCCTGGCGCTCTGCTTTCCCACAGGCCCCGGCGGCTGCAGAGTTGAGGAGGGGAGTGGTGGCGACGGGGGCAGACGATGGTGTGGAGGGTGAAAGTCCCGGCAGCGCTGTCTGGGCCCAGGCCTTAATTAACTGTCTCTTCAGGGGGTAGTGAGGGCCACACTGAGACCCTATGTCACAAACACCAGAAAGCACCGAGTAGCTTTAAGAGGAAGTGGCATCTAACCCAGTGTGGAATCTTGGGAAACCCTGTGGATCTTTAATATGGACCCCATACAGCTCAGAGCCATATAGATGTCGCAGGACATTAGCTGGGCTATTTTATGACTGGTTATTAGCTAAGCACAAATTGCACAGGTGGTTGATATTTTTAACAATGTCCCAGACATTCAATTAAAGCTTAAAATAAAAGTTTGAAACACCAGGGGAAAAATATTCTACTCTGCATTTACTTTAAATATGATTTAGACGTTGTTATTACTTTGAAACAACAACTTCCATGTCTCTTTGTACAGGACTGGCCCATCTTTTTTGTCAGTGGTTAAGTAGCTGTAACAGGCTTTGTCATGGCTGTAATCTGCTTCTGCTCGTGTAGGCTACCTGCAGACAACAGAGGCGGGGAGGTGCAGGTACAAGTGGCCAAACGGAGTCTGAAAATGTTACAGAGGCAATTAAGCATGTTGGTGTGTGTGCACGCACACAACAGTGTCAGAGGTGCTAAGCCGGGCCAAACGCGCCTCATTGAAATGTCCGTCTTAAAGCCACCCAAGTTCCTCATCTCCCCCGCCCTTCGACAACCAAGATGCTTCAAGACTGTCAAAAGCATTTTCCACAAAGCTGAGGAGAGGGCAAGGAGAAAAAAAGGACCTGCCATTGTCACATGCATACTTGCGCGTGCACACACACTCGCAAGGCTGTCAGGTAAATTAGATCTGAAAGCTGACAATTTCTGACCATATTTCCTTGATTATTTCGAACAAATGCACACCAGCCGCTCTAAGGAGATTAAAGTGACATAAAAGTCCCGAGTGGGAGGAGGGAGGGCAGAGAATCCAGGTCACCCCCATTTGTCCCCCTGCCTGACAGCAGCTATATCGCTATCCAATCCAATAAAAGTCCTCCCCCCCTCCTTTTGCTTTAATTAATTTTACAGCTAGCTTGCTTAATTACTTTCAATCAAAATCCTCTTGCCATCACAAAATTAGAAATGGTTCAACTCCATTAGTCTAAATTCTTCATTTACATACACAAAGACTGTCAGCTCTTGCTAAGCAAACGGCCTCCTGCTTGATGAGATTGTTTTTTTTCACACACTCTATCACTCGCACACACACACACACATGCGCGCGTGCCACTGTGGTGTTAATTTTTTTGAAAGGAGAAAAGTAGCATAAAATTATTTGATCCCTTTACTTAAGACATTCTCTGCCTAATCAGGGTTCAGGTAAGCTGCGGTGCACATCATCCAAGGTAATGGAGAGTTGAGTGTGCATCTACGACTGTCAAAATTGATAACATCCACAACTCGGCGTAGAAAGAAAACTGCTCGACCTTAAACAATGCAGCACATAATAAACGCCGCATATAGGGGATAAACAGAATTAGCGAGGCGGTGGCCGAGCTCATGTAAATGAAGCCAACTAGTTCTTCCTCAGGATGAGATATTATTTCTAAGGCAAGAGATGAGCTGCGGATTACGCGCTGACACATAGAGCCCTATAAATCTGGCTCCTTTGTGGCAGGGTGTCACTAGCCCTGACTAGACTGTGGAAACTAGCGACGCACTACTGCCGGTCGGCTGCTGTGAGCAAAGCACGGGTATTTTTCAGAGGAGGGCCCATGCCCTGCCGTCTGATCACTTCAACTTGGCACACAGGCATCCTCTCCATCACACACACTGCCTAAGGCCTGCACATCATCAAGAATTAAGGACATGCAGATAGGGTTTGTGCACTGACCAAAGTGAAAACCCAGTCACACAAGCACATCACCGCATGTGCGTGCACATATACTTTCACACACACAACTAGTGTCATAATTAGGTCCCGAGATGAGGGCACTAAACTGGTATAATGCACTCACTGCCGCAGCACACTACACCACAAAATATATGGACACGGAACCTGCATGCCCAGTGACACCCTGCTATTGCCTATATTTCCCCATTCACATGCGTCCTACTCAGCAGAACGAGCACAAAACCGCACAACACAACTGCCTTTGATCGGCTGTGTTCAGATCATCTTACAGTTGTCGAGTTGTAGTAGAGAAAAAAATAATCCTTGAAAAGGAAAGCGATGAGGCGGATTTGTAGTATTTACGAACGGTGTCAGGTAACACTTATAAAATAATAATCCCCAACAAAAAAAAGCTAAAAAATAAAAAAGGCTATCCCTTAGTGCCGCCAGGCCGACTACAACGCAGGTCTGACCTGGCCCCTTTACTCTGTGTCTGCAATCACCGGTTTCCCTTGCCCTCTTTAACCAGTCCCCATTAACACTGTTAATTATCCAAATCCATCATTCTTGGGGTAAATGAAGACTGCCTCTTTAATTCAATTTAATAGGATCATTTTCCAACTCACGTTCACTTTGGCCCCAGCTGCCCGCCCACTAGTCCCCCACTGTGTCTACCCCCCCAATGTATCTTGACTCCCTTGGCTGTATCTTCCATGGTCTGGCTCTCTCCCATTGGTGGAAGGGGAGGGGTTGAGGGCTCAGGCTGGATGGCAGCAATGGGCTGACACACTGTTGATCTCCCATGTCTTGTCTTGGCTCGGCTGGTGGCGAGCAGCAGTTCTGGGTTCTCAGTCTGCTGTGCACACCACCCGCTCGGCGCACACACACACACACACACACACACACACACACACACACACACACACACACACACACACACACACACACACACACACACACACACAGAGGCTCACAGTACCAGCCATGCTCACCGGGGCTTAGCTAATCCTGTCACATCAGGCCACGTTGGCTGAGTTGAGGCCTTTAGTAGCAACCCCCCCTCCTCAGCCCACCACCTCCATACACCTCCACACTTTGCCACCACTCCTTCACTGACTCCTCTCACTCACTCACTTTCTCTCTCTCTTACTCCTTTGTTCATTTCACAAGGTCACGGGTGGCCGGCTACAGCACGCGAGTGGTGAAACGGGACAGCTGACGAATCCCTGTGTGTCCCAGCCCATGCTGGTAGACCGTATCTTATGGCTAACGTGCAATAAATACTTTGTTATGGAATAAATAAATACATTAAAGAAGATGATTGCACATTTTTCTATTTTCAAAAGAAATCTTTAAAGAGGCCACTTTAAAAATCACTATAACTGCAACTGGCATGCATGTCACTCACTACCAAGACATCAAAATTAGTTCATAAAATATACAGGTGTCATTTTCTCTTTTCTTGCCTGTAGTGTGTCATAGTGGTATCAGTATCGAAACACATTTTCCATGCAGCATTGCCTGGCTGTTGAAACTAGACACTCATGCCCTTTAATCTGACTTTCTATCTATAAAAGTAGAGCTATATCAAGACGGACTTAGATTGTGTTTTATATGCCTTCTGAGAATTTCCTTACAGAGCACTTTCCATGCTTAGGTTGTTAATTTTTCCATAAGTTTAAATACAATTACAAATCACAGCAAAACTAAATACAGAAAATAAAAGCTCCAAGTACTGTGTCACAATGCTGTCCTCTTAAATTATTTAAGAATGTGTTAATATTGGCTTCCCTTATCCCATTATGCAGTGTGAAGGTACATTTGCCCCCATTTCCACAGTACCCCCCCACCATCCCCCGCAACTAGACACACTTAAACCCATACTCACGCACACCCAAACGCACATAGCGTTCCCTTTAAACATTTTCCCAGACTTTCATTGTTTAGTCATTTGAGACAGACTCTGGGAGAGTTTCAAACGATTTTAGCCATGATTTAATTTCGTTTGTTAAAGGGTGATGTCAGCACAATGGGAGACGAGCCTCTAAATCCACTACATTCACCCAAAATGCCCAGATGAGATAATCATTGGTGACGTCTACGAAAACACTTATTATATTTGCCCATCGCCTGGCTGAAGCTGTTAAAACTCATCAGCGTTATTCCCATTTTTTTTTTCTCTGGGAAGAGAGGAAAAAAAAATTAGCTCAACTTATAGTCAAAACTGTCACCCCTTTTAAAGAGACAGTGCAACATTGTTGTGGCTGTAGACAGTTTATAAATGGAAAAAGACAGGGCAGAGGGCTATCGGGTGTCTATTCAATACTCATTTTGTTTGCACCCAATACTAATTAAATAAAACACGCACAACTTTTTAATTGGTTTTACAGAGATGAACAGTTTCAAGGAAGTATAGTATCAACTGTAGTTATACATACCATTGTTCAATATTTAGTACTAATAACAGGATCTTTTTATATACTAGAAACTGTGAATGAGGACTGCTTGTCCCTTAACTTGTCCACGCGATTTGAAAGGACTTGGGGCTGACAAGGCAGCAGAGGAGATAAGAAATGGATCAACGTGAGCCTTTCTCATAGCTTAATTTATTTTAAATCCAAGCCCTATTTACACACCGCACACCGGCAAGCCTTGTCAGCTCCAACTAGCATTGAGATATTTAAAACCATTAATGCTGTACAGCGGCAGCGTGTATGACACAAGCTGTCGCTGTGTGAAACAAAGCCAGATCTCTAACTGCCATAGCTTCCACTTTTGAACACAGGGCACTGCGATAATACTGCCAGACCTTCATGAATGTGAGAAAAAAGTACCACAAACATGCACAGGCAAAATTCAGTGCATCTTTAGTGCAGGGGCAAGCTCAATAGAGGCAGGGGTCAGGATATGAAACACACCGGCTATCGGCCTCCCGACAGGCTATCCTCACGGATCAGCAGCGGTAGCCATGTTGACCCGCCCCGTTATTAAAGAGGCTAATCTGTTCAACATGTCAATGTTAGCACTTTTAGCTGCGATTAATAAAAGAAGACCCCAAGAGTGCTGTGTGTGCTTTTTCAGTGCCCCAGGTTGTTTTCATTTGGTTTGTATTTTTAGAGGTTTTCGCTGTTTGGTAATTCAACAGTCCTCTTTCCTCCTATTAGCATAAACAGTGTAAATTATTAACTTTGTTTAAAGAATTATAATCGGCCCTGAATTCTAAGCTCTGTAGTGGCTTTGTGTGTTTTTCCCTTTCTGCCACTGGCAAAGAGGAACTATGGCATATCAGATATCATTAAAGCAAATGCAACTTTTATATTTTATAGATACGGAACAATGTGCATGTGATGCCTGACTTTGTGGTCATTTATGTGATGCTTAAAATGTATGGCCCAGTGGCTTTCACAGGCTGGTAGTAATAGAACTGCTCTCTAACAGACTTGCTTTCTAAGTGCCTGGTGCTGTGTCTTAATTTGTAATCTAGTCAAACCAATTGTCCGCTAGCTAAAAAGGTCATTGAGACAATAGACTACAAAGCTTTCCACAATGTAGAGAAAGCCCAGGGTGTCTTTTGCAGCTTTTTAACCAAAGATGTAATTAAGACACCTTCATCTTCAGGGGAGAGAAGGGCACCAACAAGAGTAACTTCACATTTGTGGGGACAGAAGTGAGACGACCGAGCTAAGAAAGAGCATTTAGTTATAGGTGAAAAGCACCAAAATGTCACCACGGAGGACATTTGCTAAGTTAACCTGCTCGCGCAGTCAAAGTGGGATTTCATACATTGTGACCAACGACTGTGGCGAAGAAAGCTTGTTGGGGAAAACTGAGTGATGCAAAGCAACACAGGAGAGGCAGAGGGGGGGACTTAAAGGACGTGATTTATCTGGGCTTGATTGCGTGTTAATCGAGGTTACGTGTATTAAGTGGAATCTAATTGGAACAGACACTGGCAGTCTGACAGATCGACATGATGCAGATGGATTGAGGGGGGGTGGAGAGAGAAAGGGGAGTGAGGCAGACAGCGAAAGGAAGAGGGAAAGGGAAAGAGAATGGTAGTGCAGTCGAGGAGAGCCAGAACTGAGGCAAATGAAACACCATTTTGCGACTATAGGCGGCCAAACGGAGAGTTTTGTGACACCAGACGATAAAAAACAAACCCACCAGAGCCTTTTAAGCAGTTGATTCATAAGAACGGCGACTCTGCCGGTAGGCTCGTCTCACGTGCATCTCATGATAGGCGGCTGATGAGACATGTAACCCTTCTAGAGGAGGACACACACGGGCGAGATTGTGAGTGACAGGGCACAGCACTGGAGTCTGCCCTCCCCCTCCAGTTGCCACAAACATTCATTTCTGCTTTATTGCAAATGAAGGAGAAAAAAAAAACACCCGTCCAAAAAAAAACATGAGGTAAAGAGGCCAAGTGACAGCTGCTGGAAAATTCTCACCTCGACGAGGGAACGAGCAAGTGTTTCACCGGTCCTCCTGACTCTCGGCTCCTCCTGACAGGCGACAACTGTTTCGAAGGCCCTCTCCTCTCCCCAAATCTGAAGTATTTAGCTAGTGGACTGAATGACCCTTTCAAATGTTACCAGAGTAATAGACCGTAAAAGATGGCCACCTGTTAAGGCCAAGCAACTGCTGCTAACGCATAACTAATAAAACACAGACTCTGTTGGCAAAGAAGGAGAGCGTAGTTTGTGGAAAAGGTTTAGAGAAATGAAGGTTTGAAATAGAAGATATGGTGCCACAATTACACTTAATTTGTGTTGTAGCATTGTTTTGAATTGGTCAGTGTCGCTATAATTGGTAACGAGGAGATACAAAGCGTGAGTGACATGAACTGCCTCAAAGCAGCGAATAGCCCAGGAGCAGAAATGACTGTCACAGTGCCATTATCTAAATCTGGGTTAAAAATACAGTAGTTCCCAACGAAAGGGTCACTTCTACTGATAGCTGGCCGCAATGAAGGCTGGCAATAGCAAATGGATGTTTAAAGAAAGTAAAATGGATTAATAAAATGTAGACAAAGAGCAGAGGACAGAGGCAGAGCGAAGTAAAAAAGAGAAATAGATAAAAAGAGGAACTTTCAGCATGATTTAGTGGCAGTTTGCAGGATGCTACGACACTCGAAACTTCACTCATCAACACAAAATGCCTAAATTGTTCCCGACATGATCCCGTCATAGCGCAGAGACAGCGGAGTTGCTTCGGTCATCCGTTGATTTGATCCATTATGACTGTTACACTAATGGCATTAATAAGGGCAAAATTGCTATTTTGAAACACAGAATTTTCATCTGATTCATTTGGCTAACCTTACCGGCTTTCTCCCACATGAAAGTCCACTGTGCGTGCGTGTGTGTGTGACTGAATGTAGGTGTGTTTGGTGCTCCCACCATGTAATGGCTATAAGGTCATCTCTATTTTCCAGGCTTGGTGTACAATGTCGTTGAATTGCAACATTTTACATGGTCTAAAAACAACAACACCAGCTTTGAAATTTGACTCTATGCCATTTTAAATTGACTACAATGTTGTGCGATGCACTCACCAGCTGGCCCGGATGAAATACCCGAACCACATTCAACATTGTCTTCACAAATTTGTATTGAAACTTCGTACATTCATTTGGTTGTAAAAACTAAAACTCTGTAACACTGAATGCATTTGGTACAAAATAAGATATCAAGAGAGATTCTTTAAAATGTGAATTATAATACTTGCTCTTGTTCTGTGTGTTTAATACAAACACCCTTAACTTATTCTATAAGAACAGTGAATGTGTCTGCATTTTCCTGTATATTTGTGCTGAATGTGAGTATATGCGTGTGCTCAGCCCTCATCAGCCTCTAACATTGAGAGGAATGACACCCTGTGATCAAGGACATGAATTGCTCATTGATTTTTAGGGGCCAGCTTAACTATCCATTCCAATTGATTTTTAGCTTTGCTGGGTGTGCGAGTTATGGCAGTTTTAATGTATCATCTGTATGTGTACTCATCACCCACTGCAAGAGGATTTACAATAGTCTGTGGAAAATGTATATACAACGCCGTGTGCAAATGTGGACAGGGACTCTTTTTCTTCTTTATTTTCCAAGAAATGGAACCCATACAACTGCTTATGTCCCATAGTAAGTGAAAAAAAATCCCCATTAACATGTTTGTTTTATACCTTTGCCATTATCTGCTTTTGAACTTGGTAAATGATCCATAGGGAATAACCTGCGTTGTTTTTTTAATCTTGAAACCTTCATGGAAAATAAAACCAACGTCTGTGAATGAACTGAAGTCCTCTTTAATGCTAACCTGTGTTGTTTAGAGCATGCATTTCAGTTTCAGTATCACGTAGCCCCACTCACCATTTCAACAGGGCTCAGGCTCCATTCACAGACTTACCACGGCTTTACCACACACCATCACCATGGAAAACAGCGCAAGTTTTAGACTTTTTAGTTTTATAAAACAGACCAAACGGTAATCTTTTTGTTTCATAGGATATTGCCATCATAACTCATATTACCAATCAATTAACAATTCATATAAAGTATTAATAATCAATGGTTTGATGATGTAAGAGACAAAGTCGGAGCAATGTGATCCAAAAGGCGGTCTAAAGTCATCTGTCAGGTAGAAAGTCATTAAAATAGGGGCTCGTTTTCCTGCACCAAGCTTAGGTTTCACTGAGGCAGGGATACATTTCTATTCTTCAGCAAAAGGCTGTGCGCTCGTATGATATCATCTCCTTTGGAACATTACTCTCAATGGTTTGTCTTTTTTGTCTTTCATGTTTTTCTTCAATTTAAATTGCCCCTTTTTTCCAAATGGTTTGGGTGAAGCGGTCCTCTATGTTAGGTAACTGTCTATTGTTCAATGAAAAGGACTGCATAAAGCACACTTTACTCTATCCTTTAAAAAAACAAGTCTGCTTAATTAATGTTTTACAAGTGCTGCTGTATTCTTAGTAAAAAAAAAGAGCCTCTATCAAAGCCGGCAGGTTCAGATTACGTACGCTAATTGAAATTCTGAATTTCTAAGCCAACTCCTTTTTTTTCTCTGCTCCCGCTCTTTCTCCCTGCTCACATAATAAAGCCTAGTGTTTTGTAGTCCACAAATGACATCAAATCATCTAAGTAATATGGGCTTTTCTTTTTTTCCTGTATTCTCATGTTCTGCTAGTGGGTTCATGAGACAGCTTAATAAAGCAGTAAATGCTTGGGGAAGCCTGAGAGCCTACTGTGTGTGCGTGTGTGTGTGCGTGTGTGTGTGTGCGTGCGTGCGTGCGTGTGTGTGTGTGTGTGTGTGAGTGTGTGTGTGTGTTTTACCTCCACCAGGGACCTCAAAGCAGAAGGCAAAGCCTGGTTCCATACTCAAGCAGATTTTCCCAAAGAATAAAGCCACTGAACAAAAGAGAATGACTAATACCAAAACCAAAGCCAAAACTAAGACACTTATCTCATGGGTTGACATTGATAGAGCCCATATTAATGCAGTTTGAGCTAAATGAATACAGCATAATTTACAGGTTATACATGCATTAGGGGCTGGAGGAAGGCAGGCTGTGTGAACAGCTGCAGGTGTGGGAGCAGCAGAGACAAGGCCGAGCTTGGACAATCATCACAAACACCAAACGGCACAATAGAGGAAACACAGGTTTCTACGCTCTGGTGGCAATGATCTGAGATGTAGTTGGAGATTGGATCAACTAGGATATGGAACAACATCTGTTTAGCTCAGCTCATCTGCATATACAGGTATGTTTGTTTTCCAGGGGAAAGTTTCAACCTTTTCTGGCGTCACGGTTTATCTGGCAAGGTAGCTATAGCGGGCAATTACATAAATTATAGAGTTTAAAAAAATGTCATCCTTGATAACCTTTGTTCTGAGTTAATCATTGCAGGGAAAGAAAAGTGCTTCTCTTTTCTTCTCTTTTATATTTACCCAAACTCCTTCCTTTCAACGGTGTATTATTTTATTGGCTTGTTTTGCAAGCATAATAACTTTGCATTCTTCTCCCAAGGTCAGTTTCTAGTGTGCCACGAAGATTATGTACACACAGGGCTTTTCAGGTCAGTTCCATTGTATTTACATCAAATAATTTTTGATAAGGGATGTAAAAGACCTATAAACCCAACATCATAAACGGGAGAGGTGTAGCTGAAATAAGGACAAAAGATCAACGGCTGAATGTTTTCTTATCTTAGACACGTTGATATTTTTGAGCCAACTCTCTCACCCCCTCTCTCTCCCTCTCTCTCCCTCTCTCTCTCTCTCTCTCTCTCTCTCTCTCTCTCTCTCTCTCTCTCACGGAGCTGAGTAGGAGCGTTGACTTGTTAGATTTAGTCCAATGGCTTCCCAGTGCGGCCAGCAAGAAAGCTCTTGTTTCATAGAGAAGTACCTCCCCTGTTATCTCCCCAGCACTATAATCACTTAACAAAGACTTGGGCATTTGCACAAATTAAAACATCAATAATGTATAAGTGCTTTTCAGTTTTGAGCTGTAGTGTCCCTGTATTGGGATGAAATACCACCTCTAGCAGTGGAAAAACTCTGGCTCGCCATATTTTGTCCCACAAACAGCTTAAAGAAGCCACGGCCCTGCTTTGAGCCACAACCCCCTCAACCCCTCCTCCTCCTTTCAAAGTCTAAGCTGTGGTGAACATTTGGGATCTGCTCTGGTAACGGGACAAAATGGCTGGGCTGAGTGGGATGCGGAAGTTGTTTTAAAGCAAGAGGCGGTAAGTGGTGGTGGTGCATCAATGCAAACAGGCAACACCCTTGAGTGGCGCAGCGTGGCATCCTTCCATAAACAACACCACCGCCGTGTCCCCGACATTTATGATTTGTGGTCAGAATGGCAACACAGGCCCGATTCTAATCCAAGTCTGCATGTTCGCCCTATCGTTACATGGCTAAATCTGCCCGGCCGAGTCTCTTATTTTCCCAAATGAAAACGGCAGACGTTCCAGACGGCTGTCAGCGAGCTTTGCTTAAAACAAGTCATACGGTATGAGAACAGTCCACTTGGACGGGGAAGGGAAGGGCGGTGGCATCATGGGAAAGCAGCTCAGTGACACTTTAAAACCAAGATGCTGCTCAGGCTACGGTTTAATTTGAGAAAAAAAATCTCCTTCATATTTATTACTGCAGTTATGAATATGAACTGTTTCACGCTGACTATGGAGGTTGGAGGAGTTAAGTATTATTATTGGACTTGTAAATCCATGACCAGTACCGTTCCAACACCAACAGAGGACGAGCCATCCTATGCAGATGGCCTCAAGGACAATTAGCAGTAATCATTGGTTGCCACATAAATGAGGAAAATTCTATTTGCTGCTGCACTTGCGGATGATCACAGACCAAATGCCTCTGACAATAATATAGATAGCTGCTTTAAACTTAATTGTTACTCGTAAATGCAAAAAACAAAAACACAATACACTGGAAGAGAACACTTACAAATTATATCTTTCTCCATTATTCAAGAAATATAAAAAAGAAAGGTAGAACTTGAAATGTTATACAAACAACACATTACTGTGAAGAATAAAGAGACGAGACAAACAGCGTGGTGATCTAAAATATTATCTCTTCAATCATATTCTTTTCCCCAGATATCTTCATCTCCCCCCACCCCTCTCTGTCAGTTAGTCTGGCAAACAATCCCCTTGTTAGCAAACTGTTAAGACAGCCGCTTGGTACACAAATTGCGCTCGACCAAGCGAATTTGTTTTGCAAGGGTGACCTGTTTAATCATCTCATTTTCTTTGGCGGACATTTATTCATCTGGTTTCCACGGTTACAGAGAACATTAAGGGGCTACAGTAATAAGGCTGGAGAGTCAAACAGGTAATAAAAAAATTAACGCCATTTTCCAGCAGCCGAGGACAGTGGGTGAAATGAATCAAGGGAGAGGGGAGAAGCAGCGGGGGGAGCAGGGGGTGGGGTGTGTGTGTGTGTGTGCAGGGGGGGGGGCTTCAATATTGTCCAAACAATAAGCCTTAGCGGTTATTTTACTCTGTAGATCAGGTGGTGCTGTTATGGACATGACACTTTGGGCACAGAGCAGGAGAGATAAAGCTTTTAAAGTGGCCCTGCTCCTTTTTTATTGTCATTTTGCGATTACATATCAGAACAATTAAAAGTTAGCCTGAGATATCTATTAACTTTGCTCTTTTTTTTATTTCTCTTGTGCTTCAGAAGAAAGATAAATTGCACGCCTGGCAATGCAACGTGTCAATAACGTGCAAGGGACGACATGACATTTAGTTGCCCTGGTGAGAAATGTTTCGTAGTCCTCCCAAGTTGAATCATGTTTTCTCATATTGTCTTTTGATCCACCAAGCAACGGCAGAAAAAGAAAAGGAAAAAGAAAGGAGAATACAGAGTTCCTTTCTAACTATTAGAAACATTGTCCTCCACACCAATTGAGAGGGTTTCAACTTCTTGCCAAATATAGAAAATTCCGGCACAATAGGGGGAACAGGTGCTGAGAGCCCAAAGAAAGCGACGAAGCCAAAGAGCTGGGTTGCTGCTGAATGCCAAATAAGGCAGTGAGACACGTTGCACCGAGGCACAAAACAACCTACTGTAATGTGATTTTCTGACTCTGATGACTGTCACCGGTTCCGCCAAAAATGGTCTCCTACACAATATTTCCCGGTCTCCAGACAATATTCAGGGCTGTTTTTCACTTGAATAATCGCCGAACAAGAGAAAACAAGCAACAAATTTGATGCATTACTCATTTCTCCACTCCTTCCAAAAGTATTTCTAATTGACAGCAGGGCTGTGGCACTCCTAAAATATGCAGAAACGTTCTAAACCAAACCCTTAATCATTTAAATCGTCTGGTTTAACCTGTATTTGGGCATTTCATGACCCTGCCAACACCTGTCACCCACCCTTGTGGAAAACAAACCAAATTGAATTCTTTCTCTCGCTGCTGTCGTGTTACTTATATATACGTTGTTCCGGGGGTGGCTCCGGTGTGACTGAGGTCGGAGAGGGAAGCACAACTGATGGCAGGCGTGTCTCAGGAGAGGGAGGGGAAAAAGAGATGTCAGCCGAGCCGGCCTCCCACACACAGAGGCTTAGGGTACGCTCCCTAACATCAAACACACACTGCTCACGTGTCACAAGCAGCACTCCCCCCGACCCCCGACTGAGGCAGGAGCCCGGAGAGACACAAACTCTCGTCATACATGCGGGGTGAAATCCTAAAAAGGGGATGCAGAATGGACAGCAGAAAAAGGCTAAGCTGTGGTTATGGGACTGCCAACTGTTCTGCTAACAGCCTCTTAACAGGTGTGGGCTCTGGAACCATGTAATCCTATCAAGTTACCGAGTAAAAAAAAAAAAAAAAGGAAAGAAAGAAATCCGGCAAACTGGGCTGTGCCTCTCTGTCTCTCTCTCTCTCCCTTCTCTTCGCTATCTTTCTATCTCTGTTGGCAGTGACAGAAATGAACAGCTGGGCTTCAGATTTATCATGTACAGACAGTAAGTATTGCTGGTGCTGCTTGCTACTGACCCAAGTGAATAGAATGTCACATGAAAAAACACACGGCAGAAGGGGGACCTGAGGCTGAGGGGTGCCGGGTCGGGGACTGTGTGTGTGTGTGTGTGTGTGTGTGTGTGTGTGTGTGTGTGTGTGTGTGTGTGTGTGTGTGTGTGTGTGTGTGTGTGTGCGTGTGGAGAGAGAGGTGGGCAGTGTTTAAACGTCACTACGTTCCTGTTTGCAGTCAATTACGGACGAGGACAGGGGTATTGGCTCTGTACCTCGGCAGTGCAAACACTTTCCTGCACACAATGAAGGTGACAGAAAAAAAAGAGCTTCTGTGTTTGTGTGTGCAGATTTTTTTCTTCTTCTTTTCCTCCGATCAAAAATAAAGCCACAGTACAACAGCCATCGTAATCATGTCAAAGGAAAGCTCAAAAAGAATTGAAACTAAGAGATGTGCTCAATGCTAAAAAAAAGAAAAGAAACTGCAGTAAAGTGAGGAGACAGATTTAGCTCAACACCATACTCTCCTCCTCTTTTAAGCTTTTGCCTTACATGTATGATTAACTAAACTCACCAACATATTGATTAATAAATAAAAAAAGGAAAAAAGTACAGCACTGATGTTGGAACACACAAAGTGTTTCCGTCATTATATCAAGGCTCGCCCCACCTGCTGTATTTGTACCAGAGATAAGAGGGTCAGCAGATAAACTATCAATTTATTACCTGTGTCGATCACTGTCCTTGTCATTAAATAGTTAACCCCGCATCTGCTGCTTCCTTTTCCACACATTCAGCTGTATGAAAGTTGTGGTCTGTCACATTCCTTCCCCACTAACCTACGTACGGACTGGTTCACACCTTAAAGACCCCATGCCACATTTAAAAGGATTAGTCACCACATTTTGTGCTGGCTTAATATCTCTTTCAGCTGGCCTAATGAGTGTGCTTCGATAAACTAAGCATGCAAATTCATTCATGGCCAGTGGAGACCATGCTTTCAGACAAATGCGCCAAAGTCTTCCACTCTGCTAATTACCTCTTCATTTTCCCCCTTTCCCCTCTTATATAGCATATCAACGACCAGAGATTATTCTGCCCCTTTACTCTGCATGAAATTATAATTTCATATGTAAGATTAGGAAATTGAGTCGGCAAGGGGAAAAAAGTTACCGGAAGATTTTCTCTTGACTCTCACAAGAATACATGACACGGCATATTCAGCTGTGAGATTAAAAGCAGGATTTCTTTTCGGCTGGTTACGCTGAGACAATTGAGACGGAAATATGAAAAAAAAAAGTCATTTTCTCCCCCCAGAAAATAATACATAATTAAAACTTTCTTTTCTAATTAATGACATAATGTATAATTAATTGCTATCCTTTTTAAGATAGTATAATTAAAAATGATACTTCCTCAGTCTCATTTCCCTTCTTTTTTTTAAAAGTAGTGTAGTTTAACAAACATGCATTATCTGTGATAATAAAAACTTGGCCTGTTACATTTTAGATAATAAAGGCAATGAAGACCCAAGGTGCAACCTGTTTATCATTCTGGAATATTTCTTCACCGAGTATTAATTAGGCCATTACTCCAGATTGGTGACGGGGAGCTTTGAGGTTTTAATTAGGTGCTGGCCACTGCATGAGTGCACAGGATTGAAGAAAGGGGGTGGTGATGCCACTTGCCTCGCTCCTGGCCCATATCAAGTAGCCCTGAACACTTTGGCTACCGCGGGAAGACGCATGGCAGCCCACGTGCATCTGGAGTTTATTTGATCGTTTGATCTGTAATGTTTCCTCTTTCTGCCGGTAAAAAGAAAAAAAGCCAGTTGGTGTGATTTGGGTATTAAAAGACGGGGGTTAAGGTAATTATGGTGTTGGGTGGCTTGTGTCTGATGACTGGGCACATGCTCAACCAGGACTCAGCTGTCCCTCTCTTTCTGTCTGCCCCCCCCCCCCCAACACACACACACACACACACACACACACACACACACACTCACACACACACACACACACACACACACACACACATACACGCACATACGCACACCTCCCTCCCCTTGTCTGCTGTCTATATTCCCCCTTCTCTCCCCCTGCCACTCTGCTAAAACCAGGCATAACACACACAGCCTCGCGTAACATCAATCAAATACTGAGAGCGGACCATAAAACTACACAAACATATACATTGCCATTAACTACTGTATTTGACACTTATTTAATAGTTCTTGTCGGATGCGGTGTAAAATCTGAAAAATTAATTTAAAGATAGAAAAGGAATAATTCAAGCCAGGGAAATTAAAAGAATCCATTGGACAGATATTGTTTTAAATATCATTTTTCAAATATTGCAATAAAATGTGACATTTAAAAAATAAAAACATACATGAATATATTGAATTCTTATCAAACACTCAATGTATACCAACTCAAAGAGAGTGAGGTGAATTGCGTCAGTATATTCAATATGCATATGAAAGTGATAACAAAAAACATATATTTTGGTATAATTTGAACTAAGTATTTAAAAAATAAATCTTGAGAATGTGAGTGTTTTTCCTCGGTTGACAAGGCGATACTAATCACCTCGTTGCTGAGAAGCACTCTTCCCTGACAAGGCTCCTTAGAATACAAGGATCCCCCAGGAGAAATCGGCATGAAAGAGGTTAAAGACAATGACTCGCATTTTTTTCCTCCAAATGTCTCCCTGTTAAATTTATTTCAAAACTCTGTTAATCTGCTGTACACAACATTCCCATTAGCATAGCCCAGCCCCCTAATAAAAATTCCGGCTAGTTTAATTAAAAAATGTAAATTTACTGTCATCCTAGGAGCAGCAGAAATAGGAGTGCAACAGCATATTTTATTGCTTAAGACATCAAATTGATTCAGGTTATTGCTAAATTGTGATAAAAGGTTATTGAGGGCCTTCAGAACTGGGCTTGTTTTTCTCCCTCATTTCATCCTGGTTTTGTGGAAGGCCGTAAAAGATGGAGAGGGCCACAAAGGGTTAATGAGACAACTCAGTGAGGGAGAAGGCAATCAACATTATGACTCATATGAGGGCAGAAAAACATTTTCCGAGCTGACGAAAAGTTTGAAATTAGGGTGTGTCACCATTACAGTTTTACTTGTTTGTTGTTATTTTAAACTATCATGCAGGACACGTTAAATAACCTGCCATAATAACCAAGCCTTCTTGTCTGTCTCACGGATGTGTTTGTGAAAACCTGTGGTCACAGTGGTCTGCTATGCAGTCTCTCAGAGTTTTATTTAATTAGAAACAATATCTTTAGATTGACTTTTATTTTTCAATAATGCTGCCACATACAAGGTAAAGAGCAGAAAAGCCTTTGTGGTGTCAAGAGTGAAAAAATTGATAATTGTCAAGAGGATTCAAATAAGAGAGAGAGAGAGAGAGAGAGAGAGAGAGCGAGTACATAACTGGCACATAAACGTATTAAAAAGAACAGCCTGGAGCTAAATCTGTTTGAATTACAGATTTTGTTTTTCTAAAAATGTGAAAACACCTCAAATAAAAGATAATAATACATATTTTTGTCAGCTTTTGTCGGTTGTAATTTAAAAACCCTGATTCTCATTTTAAGGTCATTTTCACAGCAACACAACCTTTACTAAATATGTGTATACTGTATGAGTTGAAAGTAAAGTGTTTAAAAAAAGGGCAGATAATATTTATCAAAGTCAAAAGAAAACCCATAATGTCTCTAAAAAGTTTAGTTATTGAGTAGTTGTATTTATCTGTAGTGCAAATAGTGAAGTACAGAGGGGCTATTAATACACACACACACACGTATAAAAGGAAGACACCACTCAGTGCATGCAAACAGAGAACACGCAAACAGAGAACACGCCATACAGAAAGAACTAAATGTGAGCGTGAAATAGGACTTATTTTAAAACACACACAAAACGTACACAAAAAGTAAAGCGGCGAGGAGAGTGACGCTTATGAGTATAAGGTGCAATCCAGTTACTGCAGGACAAGTTCATCCTCTCAAAAGTACGCACAGGGTGACTGTTATTAACCTGACACTTACAGGTCAAATTAAATATAAAAATACCTGCCCCACAGGTGCATTTGCACAAAAATACTGAACCATGAGAACGGTCTTATTAAACATTTTAAATAAATGCTGGTTTTGTTCTAGTTTTATCGAACATGTAATGCATTCGATTCATCAGACTGTTTGCATTTTAATGCAACATTAGCCAATGTACTGCACATAAACTGATTGGAAGTACCTGGAAAGGTGTTAGCCCTGCTCCCGTTGCCTTTACATGTGTGACAACAAGAGCAACACAACAGTTTGTTTGCTTTGTCCCCTTGGTAACAAACCCTTAGGCCATTATATGTACTCTCATGGCATTGCCAGTGCCTCTGTGGGTAAAACCTATACCTGTATTTCTACAGTACCAATACTGGCTCGATCAAAAACATGTCATTAACTGAAGCGACTAAACAAGCAGGACGAAGAAAAAGAAAAACCTGACAGGGAGTTTTTGCTGGTCTCATGTCCTGGATGAGAAATAGACTCTGACAAGAGAAAATGAAACTGGCTTTGTGAACTTTCTTCTCGTGTGCACTGCATGTAACACAGCGTCCTGAGTCGTATGCTGGGAAAACGGGCAATCATATTTGATATTGCAGTCACCTTTGGGCACTGTCAAAGAGCTATAAATAAGGGTGTCGCAACACTTGGGTATACGTATGCTCTGGCACATAGTTTAATCATGAACAACTTCCCCTCTCCGTGTATTCAGTCAGAGATAAAGGCACACCTTAAACTGTCAGCTAATAAAACATCTCTGGCAAAGATAGAAAAGAAGAAGAGTACTCACCATATTCAGGGAAGTCGAAGTTAAATCCTCTCAGACATGTAACTTTCATAATATTACTCAACTCTGTCAGAAAGTCATTTGAATGTTGGTTGGTGGAGAGGGAAATAAAGCGGAAAAGTAACTAGATAAAAAAAAAAGGCTTCCTTCAATCATGCACTAAACTCCTTGACATGTAATCTGTCAATAGTTTGTTGCTGAGATAATGCCGGCTGCCATGAGCGGATTTGATTGGCAGCTTAGGGTCTGGCCCCTCCTTCCTGTGGTTTGACGGGGGGTAGGTGAAAGAATATGGAGCCTCCCCCTTCCCTGCGCTCTCGCTCTCTCTCTCCGTCGCTCTCTCTCTGCCTCTCACACGCTGCCTCTCTCTCTCTCGCTCGCTCTCTGCTTTGCCCCATACACACACACACGCACAGACCAAGCTGTTGGTGATGTTGTCTGAATAGGCTGATAGGAAATTATGGCAGAGGAGCCGGAGCAGTTTTTTTCTCCCTCCCTCAGTGGGCTGGCCTTTTCCATCTTTGTGGTCTTCTAGCCTTTCAACTCTCTTGGGGTGGAGCCTCTGCTGCCTCTATTCAAATGAAGGGAGCACAACACTTGGAAAAGAAAGGTTTTGGTAGGAGAGATTACACGTTTATTAAAATATATATTGTACTTTTATTGCGCACAGGTATTCAAAGATTTTAGACTAATTATTTAAATAAAATATAGGTAAAAAAAAAAAAAAAAGGTTTTTGGACACAATATCCCAGTATTGTTATATATCAAGTAAAACTACGATATGTGAAAGGATATTTTGACAATTTTGGAAACGAGTCACCTAATAATTAAATCATTGAAAGGGACACAACTGCATATGCTGAACATGCTTCTTAGAAGCAAAACATATTTGACGAAGATGTTACTTCAACACTTTAGCTTGAAGCAAATGACCCTTTCACTTCTCTCACAAAACAGAGATCCTCTCTATTTCAGTGCCGTGCCGTGTACTTTCTTTGCCTCTCTCCCTCGGAGCACACTCTTTCTCCTTCTCTCCCTCTGATAAGCTATCAGTTTTCATTGTAATTTCAGGTGAAATGATAAACGACAGCCGTTACCAGGTGACAATGAATACTTTATAAGACAAACCCCTTATTTGCCTGGCAGTTTTTTCCGCAGTGGCATGCAAAGTGCCTCTGGACCATTTCTACGACATGGTCCTTATACTGTAAACATGACTCCGTATGTCAAGAATGTGGAATTTACATAGTGACACCAAAGAGCAAAAAAATCTAAACTTTGAAAGGTCACTGGATATTCCTGTTTTCCACAGCAGTTGTATTTTGAATAAAGGTGATGTATAACTAGCATTTACTGGTAGTTTAAAAGAGGAAATGAAAAACTTTATGGCTGTGAACCATAATGCAACAATACATAATCCAGGCTTCAGTTCCTGAGTGCTGTCAGCAAAGTCCAAAGTATGTACATAAAACAGGTTTTGGATTGATAATTGAAAATTATGATGACTCATATTACTTGGGGGAAAAAGCTTTGTCTCCTCCTTCCTAAAGGTAAATGTCCTTAAAAGCGTTTCTATCAAAAGGTTCCACCCTTGATCTAACATTGCATTGTAAATACAACTTTAGTTTTTGTTAGCCTTGATAAACAAAAAAAATCTAGTATCTAAATGACCTGACTTGGCAGTCAGGCCTGTTATGCTGTAAAGGTGTTGGACATTTGTCAAATGTCAGTCTTGTTTTACATCAATCATATATCGAACAAACAAGCATATTTTGTTTGGTTGATTAGTGGGACCAGGTTCTACGAAGTGAGCTCAACAGACTATATTCTGGTTTTCTGACCAAACTAACCCTGACAACCGTAATCCTGTTAAGCGGTCCTACGACGGTGGGTCAACCTGGGTTTCTTAATCTTGCGAGCATGTTCACATAAAACGGGCAGTGTTAGCAGCATATGACCAATAGCAAAGAAGTCTACTGTCAGAAGAGCTGCATGTTTTACAAACGATGAGCACAGTTGCTAATTGCAGGAAGTACAGCTGGCATAACATGTCAGACTGTGTGAATGTGTAAATTAAGAGACTTATAGTATCACTGACCCATCTATTTGTGCGAACACGTAGATCTGACTACAATAACATGTTTATATTCTGTTAGATTAATGTATTGCTGCTATGTTTTCTTACAGAATAGAGAAGATACTTTATTCATCCTGTTGGGGAAATTATGGCTATATGACAATTTTAGCTTTATTGTTTCAGGTACAACCTTGGTGGTGGGAAACGGATTTGGGGGCAAATATAAAATAGCACAAATATAAAAAATGAATTCAATGCTGTAGGCTCACATTCATATATTATAATCACATACAGTACACATATAAAAGTACCAGTCTACACTACTGTTAGGCACGAGTTCGACATGTCACACTGACGCATACGGCTCACACACATAAGTGAAGATATGATATGAATATATGATAAGAGAATGTTAACAGATTTTGTGTTATTTTGGTTTTGTAAATATAATTAATGTTAGATTGCTGCTAGACCAACCCGTTGATATAGGTGTGTGTTGCATGCGGGAGACCAAAAATGTTGTTCTTGAAAGGCTAAACACCAAGAAATATGAAATGAAGCAGAATCTTTTAAAGAAACAAACTTAACACTTTGAATTATTGTTGCCCTTTTTTTGGCTTCACACACAATAAGGATAAAATATTACATATAAAGAATACTTCCTCGCAACACATACAATTTATTGGAATACACACATGTAATTATAGTTGGATCTAACATGCTTAAGATGTACCAGTGGTTTTATAAGCCTAATAATTTACACATTAACACAGTCGGTGATTGTTTGCCAGCTGTACTTTTTGCATTTGGCACTTTTAACTGTGTTGTTTTTAGTCTGGATTATGACTTATATTAAATGATTTAACGATCAACGCACCACGCTTTGATTGGTCAGCAGGCAACGCATTTATATTAGTTGATATGTTATCTTGAACATAACCTGCTCCAGAGCATGGCGATCTGCCCCTGGAAAAAGTGAACCACCACCGTAAAACAAAAACAGGTTTAAACCTAATGTTACCTCGCTAACCCCAAATCCTGCTTCATAGTACAGGGCCTTGGTGAGGTCTTATACCCATGGATACACTTGATCACAGTGGTTGTTGTTACCATGTTTATAAATATGTTACTGGAATGTCGTGAAAAAGACATAAAATGAAGTCAGTCATGTTAAAATATAATAGTCACTAAAAGACTCTATCTGTAATTATTAAAATTGGTGAGCTCTCGTGAGTATCTTAATACAAACTGTACAGCAAAATATTCATTTAGATTTTTTTTTATAAATCATCTAAAATTGACATTTTTAGCAGTTTTAAAGGATTGTGGATGAAAACAACATATGAACACATCTGTGTGGCTGCAACACTTTGAGACGTTCTTCCACATAGGTAGAGCATATCAATAAAAAGTCAAACAAAATCTTCTACAGTATATCTAAACGTGATATTGGGGGAGGTTTTAGTTTACAGGGGTGAATTTTATTCATGTCCACAGGAGGGAGGAGGGTGGTTGGGTGTTTTTCGTCCATGCATTACAGGCCCTTGAGCTGCCATCTTTGGGGCCGAAACCATTGCTTTTCAGAAGGAGCTGTGGGGATTTTCGTTTGATGTGGTCCGAGGGTATTGTATGGAGCATGCGGGAGAATGTTGAGGGCAAGGTGGAGTGTGTATGCATGTGAGAGTGTGTGTGCACGCTTCCGTGCGTGTGACATGGCAGGGGTACATCAGTCAAAGGGCCGCCGGGCCAGACGTTGGGCTGCCCCTGACAGTGCACTCCAGGAGGGGCTGGTCTGGTGAAGGGCCCACTCCGAGTCCTCCATTCCCCAGGACAAAAGCTAGGGCTCAGTTGATAGATGTGAATTCAGTGGCTTTTGTGCCCAAAGCCCAGAGACATGCCGAGTGAGAAATCTGACCTTTGCCGAGAGTCAGATTGTGTTTTTGAACCCCTCTTGCTGTCTCTGGCAGTTCGGGGCAACGAGTGAGTGAACGAACGGGAGGGGATCGAGTGGGCGTGAGTTGGGTTTGGGTGGAGGTCTGTCCTAACTGGTGGAGAGTACAGGTGGAAGATTACAGAGGAGGAGCACTACAAAGCACTTCTACTGCATCAAACTTTAAACACAACTAATTAAAATAGTTGTGTTTTTCAGCAGACAATGGATCAAGTTTGTTCTTGATATTCACTGTCATGTTGTTGTCAAATTGGCAGGAAATTGAACGTGTAAAAGCTTAATTCTGAAGCAGGATCTTTTAAAGTGGGATTCAACAAGAGTTCAGCCGAGTGTTATTCTAGGTTGTCTGTGATGTGGGATATTATTCCCTCTCACGTCTGTTTATATTGCATTATATATTTATTTTTAAGCAGAGAAGGAGCTGAATATTAAACTTACACGCAAATACAGCCAGAACAATGATGATGGCAATACACCACTTCTTGATGATCATCATTTGCATTACTCATGACAATGATTCTTGAGAATCTCATTTGATTTTCATAATTAGTGTATAGCTGTATATACAGCTACATACATACACTATGAAAATCACATTGCAAAATCTCATTATAGGTACACACTTGAAAGTAATTAACATGGAGTTTGTATGAGGTATAAGGTGTATTTGTCTATTTGTCAGCGTGCTGCACTGCGTTTCTTATGTTCATGCACTGTTTATGATATTACATGAATTATGATATAGCATGTTGCTTGGCAGCGGTGTGCTGAGAGCAAAGATTTTGGTAGATAGAATAGGCCTATGTTTTTGAGTCATACATTTTTCTTGACACTGCTTTCATCCCCCGGCCGTAATCATCATATCTCCCCCTCTGCTCTCCCGGATGCAGACATCCATAATGCAATCTTCCTAATTTTGATCCCTCGCAATCTGGTTTTTAAAAGGGAGGGGAAAAAAGGGACATATTTCTGAAGGCTTGCTCCGTAATCATTTTAGACAGATAGCCTTTCCCATCGCAGATGAGCAAATATTTGTAAACCAGCTATCTAATGGAAAATTAGAGTGAAATTAGAGTGAAATTCATGACAGTGAAATCCGATTATGAGTAATTCTATTATGCCATCTTAGCCCACACAGCATATTTTTGTAGAGTTTTTTCCATAAATACCTATGCCAGGGGTCCTGCTAATCAAATAAAATTGAAATTCATCTTCCCATTAAATTCAATTAGCCACAATTTCTAAAGCCTAACAAAGATTTTAATTACTAAATTATAAAATTCTCCCTAGCCAAATTGGGGAGAGAAAAAGCGCATACCCTGCATCTGAAAAACAAACCCATGAAAGGAAATTGTTGATCAAAAAAGATATCCAGGGGAAAATAACATTAGGGAGAGCACTGGGGCCTTTATTCAGCGAGTCTGGGTGGGGAGTGACGTGTGCCAAGCGCTAGGCTCCTGGGCCGGAGGAAATGAACTTAGCTGAGGTTCTCTCGGTCTCTAAATGTCTGCCCTCAGAGTTATTATGCTGTAATTGACTAATTGACACCTTAATTTCATTTATGGGGCTCCTGTGTTCATAAAGCAACCTCTGGGTGGGGCAGTGGTCTTGAGCGGAAGCAAGGAAGTCAACATCCAGGACACCAGGTAGGGCCTTAGGCCTTCAGTTCTGTGCTCGGCAGATGACGATTATGCATTTGATAATGAAATGGTCAGGAAGAACATATTGACTTAGCAGAGGCTTAAGGAGCATCTTACTCATATGTTTAAATCCCTCTGATTCATGCTGATGGGTAATAATCATGCAAGTCCAGTCTTACAATCTGTCACTGCAGATACGAATGACCTCCTTCAGGGTCAAAGGAGTTTATTCTTGGAAAGTAAGGTTCTTAAATCATCAACTGGGATTTCAAGCAATGTTTTTGGCTTCTTTAACTTCACAGGTGACCATGGGCGAATATTGTATTGTTGTCCGTTTCACCCGGGATGTGATTACCACTGAAACCAGGAATTGTTGCTGGTGACGTTTAGTGGCGACCACACTGCTAATAGGACAGCTCTGGGGTCTCAGGTCAGCCACCAGGTCCATTTCCCAGCCACCCCCTGCTCCTCACCAGTGGGCCACTAAAATAACAGCTCAGCACCCTCTGCAGACTACAAAGCTCCATCTGAAAAGGCACCTGCTGCTGTTATTCACTTTAGCCCCTCTGGCAGCTCACTCTGTCTGTTTAAAGGACACGTAGAAGAGAAAGACTGACTGGGAAATGATGAATTATTTAAGTATGATGTCTAATTGTTTCAAGGCAGACATCTTGTTTCTGGAAGGTAAAGGCTTGGGGGTGGGGGTGGGAGTGCATGTGGATGGAGGGAGGAATCTTTGTGAAGAGGTCTGTCTGCTGTGTAATGCAGGCTGTCTCGTAGTTGAAGTGGCTGGGTAAATATGACCAAACTGAAACTTTAATCTGCTTTTTCCACACCCAAGCTGGCTGGGTATTAAAGATAATCTGTTTTGTGTGTCATATGGCGGGAGATATAGATGGAGCTAATTTTTTAGAGACAAATCTGATATTTGTCAACTGGCTGAAAAAAACCAGGGGATTTTCTCCTAATCCTCCCTTGGATGTGAAGGCGCGTTAACAGCAAAATGCAGATGGTGTTCTGTGCACGGAGAGTACCCAGCACTCAGCGCAGTGCATACGGAAAGGCGCAGCTAGCCTCGCTAGGGCTCAACACAACCTGCAGATAGCGAACTCCCCCTACATTCAATTAACAAGTCACTTGTGAAAGCAGAGGCATATTAGTTTATTCCAAAGAGCAAACTTTGCAAAAAACATTTCTTGGTTGTTTCTCTTTACTTTTGTTTCCTTGCTGACATAACATCCTTACTTCTAGGCTTTGTTCATCAAATATTCAGTTGCAACTCAATTCCAATAAGGAAAAGAAAACAAATTATAAATAAAATGGAGGCATAAATCTTTCAGGATCCTAATTCTAACTTTCCCTTGGAGTGTTTCTGTCTTTATTTTGTCACATTAAGCAGTTTTTCTTTCCGTTCCCACTGCTAGGCGTGGCTGATTTTACACTGGTGCAAAGAGCCCTTTATTCTTCTGCTCTCTTGTTTTGGAACACTGTGCATTTTGTGGTGCCACTTCTTTTGTGAACAATTATCACTTGTGTAACTTCTGGTTTTGTTTTTATGACCGACAGAACAATGAAAACATATGTGACGATATTTTTTTGGTGCAATGGAACTGTTGTAAATATGCACTTCGCCCCATGAAGTATAACTACAATATGACTACAGCCAATGGCCACAGTGATGCAAAGCTGTCCTGACTGCTTTATCTTATCAAGTATTTTCTCTGGTCATTTTAGCACCAGAATGCAAAATGGCACAGCACTTTGAATGCATTCCTAAACTGCTTTGTGGCTCTGCATTACATTTAGCATTGGATTGATATTCATTGAGTGGCCTTTTACAGACATCAGGTCAAATATATTTAGTACCACATTACCTGAGAGGACAGTATGGTGCATGCACCGACATACAGTATACCTTATTATAGTGTATGGGCTTAGGGTTGTGTACTTCTAAACCAATTATTGAATATGTACCTACTAAGGTTGACAGTATGGGACAGAGCAGATTAATGTCAGGAGGTGAGGAAAGACGCTGATAGCATAAAAAACTACGATATGTGCAGTGAGACAAACCATATGACCTGCAAACTCCTGATAAACTGAACTTATTTGCCTTCACGTACACCCTCAAAGCTTCTCATATGGTCACTTGAATGTTAAGAAAAACGGTTTCTGTCCTCGCTATAGGTTCCACAACAAGGGACTATTTCTCCAAGAAAAGAAAATCAAACCAGTAATTTATGCATTTACTGGAAAACAAAATCTTTCACTCATAGATCCAAACAAACTGTTCACTAATAAAGACTATGTTGAAAATACTAATGGGAATACCATGGGAATTTGAAGCCGCAGTGTGTCCGCTCTACATTTAAGGTAATAGCAGTAAAGAAGAATCTAAATTGAAATGCAACAGGCGAGGAAGCTATATTAGTCTGCAATGTGTGTATTCATTTGGTACCAACTGACTTCTATTGATTAGTACTACAATGGAAGAAAAAAAAGTTGACATTGTATGCACTATGAAATTCAGCATTTTTTTAACCTTCAGCTATGCTTGTCATTCGCTTG
This sequence comes from Taurulus bubalis, assembly GCF_910589615.1. Lineage (NCBI taxonomy): Eukaryota > Metazoa > Chordata > Actinopteri > Perciformes > Cottidae > Taurulus > Taurulus bubalis. Next base: position 16,925,105 of record NC_136599.1, on the reverse strand, counting down.
TAAATAAATATTTAAATACACACCAGGAGGGAGAGAAGGGGGAAAAAAATCACTAAAGCTCTTTTGCTGTAATTGGCTGAATAGCAAGGGCAGCAGAAAATTTACAGCAGACAACAGTGTGAAGGGGACTCGGTCACAGTGCAAAACTAAGCCCTCAGCACCAACTAGGGAGTAAGCAAACCAGAGCAGCAAGCAAGTGTCTAGGTGCCTGTCTGGCATATCTTAACTAGCATGAGGCACTTGTGTCTCCTTAGCTCTGGCAGTAAGCTGCAGATCACAGTCCATTTTCTGGACAAGTTAAGTAAATAACCCAAGCAAGCATGCATAAGACAGTGTCAGGGAAAGAAAAATCCCCCAAAGTCACAGTGGTGACACTCTACTAAATCCCATCAAACTGAGGAGGGAGAGGGAGAGTGGGAAGGAGGGAGGAAGGTATCCCCTTAGCGGCAGGTGTGTGTCCAACAGCATTGATGCAATAACACCCCATTCAGTGTTAAAGCCCTCCTCAAAGGACAGGCAGGGATAACACTTTAAACCCTGTGGCTTTATCTCCTGCAGATTTTCCATAAAATGCCAAGCCAGGGAGCCCGGGCCATGTGACTACCATGTAGGTCAGGGCAGATGGGGGGTAGAAAGTGTGGGAGGTGAAGGGAGAGACGGAGTGGGGGAGGATGGTACTTTTCTAATAGAACTGTTGAAAATAGCAAGCAGTAACCAGATTAGATCAATTAAGATTATGCCTGTATTTGTTGCTGAATAGAGCAAGACTGAGAATCCAAACGTAAAAAAAGACAAAGCTGTCAAAATACAAAACAGAAGGAAAATAATGTTTTGTGACAAAGTTAAAGTATGTCAATGTTCAGCCAATTTGAATGCAGTACATTGCTGCCAGATTTGACTTATTCTGTATTGTGTGTATTTAATTATGACATGTGTTTTTCCTCAGCTCCTTGCATCAGGTTGATAATCATGTAATATAATAAAAGAGATGCAACAGAAGTGCAACTTGGTGAATGCATTCATTGGTCGGCTTGGTCAGCAAATGTCAAGACATGGCATATTCAAGTGTCAGTATCCCTAAAAAAGGGACTGCTGCATGCTCTCTGCAACAAGGACGTAACTGAGATCCTGAGAAAGATAGCTCTACCGTCAGTTATTGTATGACTACATGCCTCGAGGATCCCCAAACTGCACAGCCAACAAACACCATGTTACACAACATGGTAATGCAGATGTAAGCCGAACTGTTAAATTCTTCCAGTGGGCACAAATATCCTTCTGGAGTAACTGAGAAGCTTACTGTACCTTTGAGCAGCAAAACTCTGACCTTATAGCTACAGTCCACAAATGCAATGCACTCCACATCTAGCCTCCATATTTTGGTTGGTATGAAAGCATTTTCTGGTGAACTGGTTGATCATTATCCATGACATTTTCAGAGTACAGAGATATGTCAATATTCTAAAGCTCAATGGGCTTGTATAATTGAACTATGGGCCCTTAGTTTCCATATGCTGTGGGCACAGGTTCCCAATGGAATACCAGTGACGCTTGATGGAATACAAAAGATGGACAGGATTAGGCTTTGTGCTGTTGACTGACCTTGACCTATTTGTTGACCCACATCTTCACTCAATCACATGATTCTATTTTGATCAATAAAACTCAGGTGAAAGTGCTAGAAAATGTACCCCAATAGTGACTGTGGCCTCCCTGAATATCTAAATGTGTATATCAGTACTGAGCACCACTAGCTAGCTTTGTATAACCTGGCCTCAATCAAACTCAAAGGCACTATCCCTGTGAAAATAGTATTGATCAAAACAAGCATCTACCCATGCATAAGAGCTTGTTTCAATTGATTTTTCCTCTTTGAGCTGAAAAAATATAATAGAGTTGATATGAATTACAGGGTGTTTTGCTTCAATTCATCAACACAGCCCAGATAATGCTTGCCGTTGCCAGAGAAACATGATAACAAGTTTTGTCTGTTTTTTTAACAATCTATTACTTTAATGGATTTATGCTACTGTTTACAGAGAAATACACGACAGTATGTGGAAGGCCAGAAATATTGTTATTAGGTGCTGTATGGCAGAAACAGACAGCATATAGGGTTCTGTCGGCTGCAGATAATCAAAAACATGTCATGACATTGCAAAGAAATTACATCTGAGCTTGTCACTGCAGAGCAAACATAGCTAGCATATTATGCTACATGCTGCACAGTAGTTAATGGTGTCTAAATTGTAGGTTATCCCCATAAAAACTGTTTAAAATATATATCAATTGTCCAGCAAAGATTGCTGCCCACTTGTATCCCTCCGACCTATCCCAGTGGTCTCGTTATGCTCAAAGATTTCCAGTCTCTAATTCCCAAGCTCAAGGCTGATCAGTGTTATTCTAGTGACACTTCCCCTAAAGCCTCCTGACATTAAGCCTTTATAAGACAGTTATGGGTATTACATTGGTCTTGCAACATAAACTACTTTTTATGCCTTGACCATCATGTTTAAATAAAATAGCTATAGCAACAGATTAAACTCAATAGGCCAATAGGCTACCTCTTGCCTTGTTAACTGGCTATTATTGTGTCTACTGTAGGTTTTAGGCTTGGGGCCTCAATATTATTGACGTAGCGGAGCTGCAGTGTTATATAATGTATATGTATAATGCCTGTTCACGTGTATTTTGCGGTCCCTGCTTGAATCTCCATTCATGTAAATGTGGCCAGTGAGACAGATAATAATAAACCAATATGAGTGGACTTGAGTGGACGCTAAATAATTCACAAGCAAAGACAACAGGGAAAATCAACTGATACTTCTCCCAAAACCAAAAGTTTGCTGCACTGCCACTTCATTCTCACAAAACACCTGAATAAGTGACAGTAATGAGCTTCAACCTGAATGTGCATTCACTGTTATTCATGATGTTACTACTTTGCTTGCTTGGTCGCAATTTCATTGACATGGTGCAGAAGAACAGGATGTGGTGACACCGGTTTTGATATATGGTCAAAAGCGACACAATATCTGCAGTACATTCATCAACAGGTCAAAGTATCACTTAGCAGGTGAAATATCTCGAGATGGATTTCCATGAATTGGCAAAAGTAAGCATGGTAACCCACTAAACCATTTTTAAGAACACCTCGTATCTTGATACTTTCTCAATAGAAACTGCCTGGCCTTTCATAAGCCTCCTCAAAATACATGAAACACGTGTGGACTTGATATGCACTTTTCCATGACCAGGAATCTGCAATGCTCTTGAATCTGATGTTTGACTCTCAGCTGGAGCCTCCATTCCAGCAGATTGGTATTTGCTTTCTCAGAGAAGCTAAACAGTGTGATACCCAATTATTGTAACACACCCATCAGTTTCATTATTTAAAAAAAGGGAACCACCACAACATCTCAGGCCAAATCTTATCCCCCCGTTACCTTGCCACTACTGAGAAATTGGCCAGCCTCAGTGACCATTGCCTGAGAGGCAAGGGTTACCTCAAGGTTTTTCCTTTTGTTTGCTCTGCATCCTCTACAGAGGGTAACTTTCATTGACAGGAGTTCCTCAAAGTTCTTTCCAACTTTACTGTAAGACAATTGATATGTTTAAAATACTTGTTAAATCACCTTATTACTTATAGTAACAATCTGATACACACCATCAGCTGTCTTCTTTGACCTTGAGAAGCACATAATTTTGATTGTCAATGTTTCGGCCAAGATTCAAAGAAGAGGTTCCTCTGAACAACATCGAAAACTGATTGCAGTTCCTTTATCACACTTGCTTTTTTTATATAAATAGTTGCAACATAAAATAAAAACACATTTGAAATACAATAGGACCCAGCATGGACCCTTGTGGGACACAAGTGTTTGCTTCCACATCCCCAGATGCTCCAGTTCTCTTGGCTTGTAATGACGTCATGTTGAATCATAAGCATCTCCAAAACATGCAAATGGTAACCAGGAACTTGTGACTAACCCAGCAAAGCCTGGCACCTCTCACTCATCTCTCATTACTCAATTATACTGACCATGTATCCAGGAGTTTGGTTCCAGAGCCAATGCTGTGCATCAAGGTGAGCACAACTTACATGGGTAGTACTGCTAGTTTTGGCCACATGGCGATAGCCTAGGGCTTTAGGAAGCACAGGTGATTGAGTTAAAATGTGTCGTCATTGCTCTAGTTTGACCAATGTGTGTAAATCCTAGTTGATATCCTTATTCCCTTAGTTTTTTAGTTTTGCAGTAAATTATTATAATATTTTCAAAAAGGCTGCAAGGCCATTAGAAATAATTGCAACTGTTAAAAGAACTCGATGTAATTAGCTTAAGTGAAGCTGGGGTTGTTCTAAAGATTGTAATAGTATGCAAAAAGGCCTTAAATAAAAATAAATATTACAATTTTCACCAAGAATTTGAGCTGTTAGATATCCAGCTTCTCATTACTGGTCCATTTTCAAGGAATAATTTGTCATATTGAAATAACAAGAAAAGCATTCAGGACTGATCATGTATGTGCTTGTGTAACAGTGTATATAAGTCATTTAATTTCATCAAGACAATTGTATAAACTTAAACACTGCTTCCCAACATAGCATAAGCTCTTCTGACTTCACTTTATTAGATGAAAAAAAGAACCATACTTCACTTATTGACAAAGTTTCTTAAAGCTCAACCGTCTTCCTCTATCCAGGTCTTTCGACTGAAAATAATATGATGCTCCATCTTTCAAAGATGTACTTTTCCGAAAGCATTGTTGATTGCCCTGTGTCCATTACTTGGAAGGATTATGATAATATTCCACATTGTGCTCGGCGTGATGCACAGGAAATTCAATACTCAAAAGGTTAATGCAATCAATTAGGATGACAAAGGAGTAAAGTAAAACCCTCCTGCTCGTGGAAAAAAGAGACAGAAGAGAGGGGGAGAAAAAGGTATTGAAAGCTTGAATGGATCCACAGAGAGTAAAGAGGCACTTGAAACGACAGAAAAATGGCATTTATTCAACGTGTCTCGTCCAAGACCAACTAAATGAAAGACACACAGAGTGTATTCACAAAGACAGAAAAATAGCTCTTAGATAGTGAATTGCATGACTCAGCACTCAACCAGTTGTAATTGAACAATAAAGGAGCAATATTTTAGTTTGAAGGTAATCAGATACCCAAGCAAAATAAACAGTGCAAGGTACTAGAGTCTTGGACATCGATTCATAATGCTCATAATGTTCTATGGACTTTTCCCCCTTTCTGAGTCAAGTTTGTCTCATCACTCCATTCCCATGTGCATTGTTGCATGGGCTGAATATTAACAGCACGACAATTGTGTATGGGAGAGATATCTTTTGTTATTTAGATAGATGTTACAATGCTATACAACACAAAGGAGTCTCATCATTGCAGATAAATGGATAAACGTGGATGGCGGTATTGAGCTCTACAACCATTGTAATAATCCATATTACCTTTTCAGGCTCAGTGTGTCAAAATTGTGATGCATTAATCACATTTCAGCAATCCTCCATGGCTAATGATAATGTTATGAGAGTCTGGTTGGCAATATTTCGCTAACGTCTGCAACGCCTATTTTCTGCCGATAAGTTGTGCAAGGAGAAAAGCCTAAAACCTTGTAATCCACTTAGGTAAGGCAGTAGACTTACCTACTTCTGCAAACACACAACCTCATACATCTACTGCACCTTCACATTCTTAAAGACTACCCAGCTTGAAAAAACTGCAGCGGATCCTTCATCCCACATTGGTTGTACCAAATGAAGACCTTTGTTTCACAATTCAAATAATTGGCCCTAACAGACACACTCTATGTAACCTTAAGTCACATTCACACTTGCACACTTTAAAATACAATCTCAAACCTAATAACATTTATAACATTTGACATTTTGTTCCTGTGTGGAGGGATATAAATGCAGAATATTATGGATTAGATTTAAAACATAGATTTTCTGCCAATCACTTTGAACTCCAGCCTCTTTATTCTACATTCCCCAACTTCCATTCAGTTCTACAATGAACAAATAAAGAGGTATGAGGACAACCAGCACAAAAGCTAGGGTTAGGTGGTAACCAAGGCTTTATGTTTTGACCATAAGAATTCCTCTTTTTTTCAGGGCCGCAACTGCTGTAATTTGACCTACATCACATTTTTCTGTTTGGGCATTTTTCGGGTCCAGCAGCCACGTCACCGAAACAATGGGCCAAAATGGGCTTTGAAGTCAGCCCTGAATGAAAACGGCAGGGCTGACACATGAAATGCCCTCACAGTTGGGCTGCCCCTAGTGAAAAGAAAAACAAATACTTTGAATGAGAGGGGGACACGCCGCTCCTGTCTGAGCTTCCTAAGGCCCTGAGCCACCACCGGGAGGTGGGCTTTCACGATATGCCCGTAATGATGGATGGATTGGGAGGAAAGTCTATTCACATGGAGATGTTACATCATAAATATTTACACAGGACTGCCGTTTCCATGTAGCCTTTGCTTGTTTTGACACATTGGAAAAATTTAAAGGACAAAAAGAGGAGTGAGAAAAGTGCAGAAAATGAGAAGGTGGCTTCTCGCTTTTGTTATTATACTATCCTCAGTGATACGATAATACCAAATTGAGTTTCATGAATTGTTGCTCTTTTTTTCTCAGTGAGATATATTTTATTTCCCAAGGCGAACTGTGGACTTTATTTACCTTTATCCATGACTGAATGATCTTTTATTAGAGAATCATTGCCGTCCTACACACAAACAATAAAGCTACTTTGACTTTCAATTATAAATCATTGTCAAACACATTTCCTATTTTCCATGAATACCTACAAGTAGAAACAAACCTTAAAAGTGCTTTGTATGAGATTGGACCATTTCTATTGCCTCTGAAAGGCTCTCAACATGGCGACAGCTAAGTCGGCTTCTTGCAGCTAACGATGCTAAAGGCGCTAGCCGTGCAAACTACAGCAAAAGTCCTTACAAGTTCACAAAGTTTACCTGAAGGGGAACCAGAGGGTGGGTGCTATGCTCTGTGATGATGCTGTCGGTTGGAACGACATTATCAGCTAAAACCGCTGTATGAACACAGTGCAGAACAGTGGCCATGCGCTAGCCAGTCGGGCACGTACGCATGCATGCATTAACATGCACTAAAAGCATGCACGGCCGGCCCGAAGCTCAGATTACAACATGTGCAGAGAGGGATGACATTCATTCATTCTCTGCTCAGGTAGAAATTATTCCACTACATCTTTATCAAACAAATAGTTGTTTGCTGCTATGCCAACCAATTTTTTGAGCACATTGTCACAATACTTACAAATCTGCCTGATCTTTCACTGAGACCCAAGAGAGGTAAAAGGGAGACACCATTGTTGTTGGTAAGCAGCCCTACACATTTCTGCTCAGTGAGCTCAATTAAAAGCCTTGAAGTCCCCTGAGATTGTCCCTGGAACCAATGAAAACAAATTTGGCAGTTTAATTTTCAACCCACTGTCTAAGAGAGGGACTCCGCTCCGGGTGCGCTCTCTTGCCTAAGTCTGTGGGAGCCAAAAGGAGAGAGGGGATGTCATTTCAGCCCAGTGTTAGAGCCAGTTGGCCTTTATTATTAGTTGCATTAACATATATCAAAAGCCAATTAAACTAACTGCACTCTGTTATGTTGTTGTTATGCGGTTAAACAAGCGAAGACTTAAGTTAGTATATGTAGTCACACAGTTGACTCATACTTCACTTTGCTTCCAAAGCAACCTATTTAAAGATGTATTTTTGTGTGTATCCACCCATGCATCCGGATGTGGGGGGGAACTTATGAGAGGAAATGTGGCTGCACTGAATCTGATCTGCAGCTCTCATCCTCCTGTTGCTGCTACTTATTGTATCTATGTGGAAATCAGTGGATAGTGTCATCATCATGTTGTAGGGAGGTACACTGAGCATGTTTCTGGAGCTCTGATTGATGCAAGGAGTGTGTCTGTGTCTGGTGTGTGAGTGACACCACCAGAAACAAAGGAGTGTGGTGTAGCCCTCCGCCTCAATTCACGGCCATGCCACCCCCCGGTGATAGTGAGGGTCTCTGGCTTGACATGAGACAGCCCACGGTGTCACTTCTGAATGTTTAGATCCCTCTTGACTAGGAGGCCAGGGGCAAGGGCTGTTGTATGCATCCTCATGACAGACTCCCACATCAGCATTGTGCTCATACCAGCTAACATCATTAGCACAGAAGGTTTCATCTCAGGGAGAGAAAAAAAAGCAACCCAGTTTCTTCAAGTCACAAGTCATTAGCGTCCTCTCGAGAGTCAAATTGTACAGAGGCAGATTTTTCATCAGCAACAAAAGGTTTTATACTCTTGTTAATTTGGTGGATGTCATCTGTACTTAGATGTCTGTGTCTAATGTCTGTTACAGTAATAAATGCCATATAGTGGAAAAATTATATTATTTTGTCAAGATGACAATGTGGGATGTTGCCAGAACAACATCTAGACATAAAGCAGACATAAAAGAATATCCAGTTATAATTAATGGAACAGCGTAACAGGGTTGATAACAGAATACGGCATACGTGCTGGCACATTTAGAGGAAGTTATGGTGTTAAAATACATGTTTTATTACTACCAGGGAAAAGCTTATGTAAATTAAAATAGTAGCGATTTATTTTCCAATTCTGTGGTCATTAACGTATTTTTGTATTTTAAGAACTGCGAAGCACAGTTCAACAGCTCAGAAAAGTAAAGTAAAGTGCAGAAAGTGCAGTGGAGAAAGTAAAATAGCAGTTCATATATTTCAAAAGCAGCTTATTGCTCTCGTAGTTTTGGAGTCGTTGCAGGCTGGCAGGGTTTCTAATACAGAGTGTTAGGGGTGCATTTTACTGTATAGATCCCTCATAACAAGAGAGAGTGAAAGAGAGACAGAGAGAAAGCCATCTTTGGAAAACAGATACATCAGTGTGCCTGTATAGTGTACGACATTGCTGTGAGTTAATCAGTTGGAAAATAAAACGGTGGGATTCTAATAAGTCATTTGTCAATTTTTACAACCCCCAGACACATTGATCCATGGGGATTAATGAAGATGCCTGATATTGTTGTAGATATGAACAGGGGAGATGGTGGGGACAGTAATCAGTCATGTTGGAGATTTGTCCTACCTCGTTTTCTCTTCCTGGGGAGTCACTCCATACGGGGGCTCATTTCATCTGAGAAGGAGCGCAAAGGAGAAACATTAAAAACCCAGACAGACACTGATTATTCCGATGTACATACGCACGCACATGCATACATGCTCTGGAGAAATCCATACATTTACTCAAGTCATCTGATCTACAGTGGTTGATGTAACAAGCCTCCAGAGGATGCAAATAGAAAAAAAAGTGTACTTTTGTTCACTCCTGCCCTTCTGATAAACCGTATAAAGGTCCACAGATACCAAGGACGCACATAACAGCTGGGGAAAAGGGGTTAACAACAGATAAGCTACAGTTTGTAAAGCCCATGGAAGCCTGGGGAGCAGTCATAGAGTACAGTCAACTATGTCGGTGCATATTTCAGCAGTTTGCCAGTAATAATTTACCAACAGGCAGTAATCCTAAAATCATACTTGGATGAGAACAAGTAATAGCAGTTTCCTACTTCGTAGCCGAGAGTGACTCACCACAGTCTTGCCGAATAAAAAATTCAACAAATCACTTACCCATGAAACCTCAGTTATGACAGGAATAACAAGATTTCTGGATCAAACACTGCTTAGATAAAGAACGTAACTGAAGGCTCAAAGTAGTAGGAGTGCTGGTTCCTTATTCATACTGTGCTAAAATCATATAAATGGCTAAAATATAAAGTTGAAGATTCTGCCTACGTGTCTTTCTCCTATATGCAGAAAAGCACAATGCCCTATATGACATCTATTAACTCAGACACCGTGTTACATCAGGACAGACACTGACTTTGGCAGAACCAGTTGAGTCACTCTTAAATCCTCTCAAAAGTTTCCTAACCTTGAGAGCCCATGCATCCCCGAAAAAGTAATAATAATTCTAACCTGATCTTCCTACTTATTTTATATCTCCCCTCAGCAACCTAACTTCTTCTCAGCAACAGTGCAGTTATTAATTCATGAGGCACTAATTAGTTCTTTGTTTAATTTTGTGTTAAACAGACTGACCGGAATGATAACGACTCGCGCTGTAGCGCTTTGGTCCCATGCCACTCCTGTTTGCTACAACAAGGGAGCATCGTGCGACTAGCATGATGAACCCAATTCCCTTCTAAGTTGCACTTCATTAAGTCAAAATGTGACAAGGAGCTTAGAGGAAGAACTGGCAGATCTGATCATACATAACAATGCAGGCCCAGTAAGTTTGAGGGGGGTGCTGGTGCGGGAGGTGTTGAGGAGGGTAGTGGATTCCAGCATGCATGTTGATAATTTTCTATTTTTAACCCTTGGGGGCCGTCTTTCATTTTCCTTTAATTGTTTTTGTTCAGAGCTGCAGTGTCCTCTTTTTAAATTGCAGCTCCTATCAACTCCCCTGATCAACCCCCTGTGCAACATTGCAGGCAGACAAGTAAACAACAGGGTTGCCCTTTTCCATGATGTAGTGCAGATGCTCAAGTAAAATCTGTGACACTTTCATCACTGCACACACATATTTATATATATATATATATACATATATATATATATATATATATATATATATATATATATATATATATGCATCCACTGAGGTCAGAGGTGCGGCGGTGCCAATCAAAATGAACCCAAAAAGTCATATTGTTGTATTGTTGTCCTCGTAGGTTGAAAAACCTGCTGAGTGAAAGTAAAGGTACGAGGCAAATGATCGTTCATAACCTAAGAATGCGTCACGGTGTTTCCATTTGCCCATATTTCACATACCTCGTTCAAGATGCTTTTGTTGAGTATGTATTTGAGAAATGTATTCAACGACAAGCTCAAAGATTGTATTGTTATCTATAGAGCTGATGCCAAGTTTTCTGTCTGGAGGCTCATGACTAATTGTCCCCAAAAACTTCAATGCTGTCTCAGTAACTCATACCTTACATATTCAGGTATGACGTGGCAGCATATATATTTCTATATAATATAATCTCAAGAGAAGCCCGGCACACAGTGTTTAAACCCATCAATAAACTACGATCATTGACTTTGTACATGTGGCAGATAGCACTTTTGTTTGCAAACTGGGGGTCTTTTTTTTGTTTCCACTGCAAATCAGCTGACAAGCTCCGCTAAGATGTTTAGCCTCTCCAAGTATCTTCCCACTGGCTGAAGATATGATAAAATCAAAAAGCAGACAAGTAATTACACTGTATAATAGGCAAGATTGGCATTTTCAAAATCATTTTCATGTGGATGGAAATGACATCGCATAGACTATTCTGTATTCAGTGGTGCAGATAAATAAACAAGGCATGGAGAAGAAGGGGGGCATACAGAACGCACAGTACAATGGCAAGCAGGTCAGTAATTAGAAACTCTGTTTGCACAGTAATAATTTTAATATATTCATCAGGAAACAGAGCATGCCTAGCATGATAAAATCCTATCAAGGAACATATCCCGACTGCCTTAACCTTTTAAACAGGCTGGCAGCACATTGTTGAGAACCTGAAAGAACTAAATAAATACATACACACATACACAGAAGTTACAATAATATTCAGCTACAGCTATATATTTTGACATTTTAACATCACTGGCTGTCATTACAGTACGACAGGGATATGCAACCCTTTTTTAATGCTTAATTTCCTAAATATGATAAATGTGCATCTGGAGCTTTTGACCTCCCTTATCCAAGTGTGAACAGGCTAAAGCCCTCCAACATCAAAACACGTTTAGCTGTGATTGCTTGTGTGTAAAGAGCAACACGTGTGTGTAACCTTGTTTGTTATTGAAGGTGGCAGTGATGATGCTATGGAAATTATTGCAAATTGCTTAAAGGACTCCTGACATGCAAAAACCTTGACCTCACGATGCCATTTCCCAAAGACAGAAGAGTGCGTAATTGTGAGAAGAATTCCAGGTGGAGCACAAAGGTAATCACTACACAACAATTTTACAGAAGGGAAAATATAGCTCAAAGCCATTCATGTGTGAAATATAAGGCAGCATGTACATTGTAATGCGATGAACACGGTTAATGCAAACCAGACCTGCATACAGTAAAGTTATTTTAAACTTTAAGTTTAAGCTTATAAATCACACTGTAGTGTCTCATTTATTACACATTTAAATAACAGGAATACACAAACAGGCACTCAACTGAACAGAACAGTTTAAAATAATAATCCTCTTTGCTGTAATGATCGCCAATCTATTGTCTAAGTTCCCTGGTTTCATTTCCCACACATGAACTTAGAAACCTACAGGTTTACGTGACTTTATTCTTCATAAAACAACCTCTAATTATGAAGTGGAAGCCGCAACAAGAACACACTTCTCACTCTAAAGATCTGTACTTTATGAACTTTATGTACTTTATGTACTCTTGTCTGTGTACCGTTCTGACTTTTTGAACACAGAGAGAAAAAGAAACTGACCATTTACTCTCATGCATATTTGACAGCACCTAGTAGGCCCCTTTTTGTGCTGTCACTTCTGGCTCCTATTCTCCCTTTCCCCTTGGAGGGAACAGAGTCGGGGGCTTGAGGGCAGCTACCTCCACAGTCCCGCTGTCCCCTCCTCGCCTAATTTTGGTTGTCCAGCCCTTTGAAACCTCAATCTCATGCAGAACCAAAGAATGGTGATCCATGTGCAACAAGTGCCGGTGCCATGGAAACCCCCGTTTCCCCCTCAAAATATTCCTTTTTATCCCTTTTGAAGAGCTGTCACCGGGAAGACCAGGCATCACACGACCCCAGGCCAAGCCATGACAAAGCCTATTTTCTGCCTGCTTCTTGATTGATTAAAAAAGACTTTTTAGTAAAACCATGTTAAAGGACACAAAAAGTGACACACAGAAGAAAGGGCCCTCGGGGATGGCCCAATCAGACGGGTTCCCCAGTAATATCACACAGAAGAACGAACAATATCGTATTCGCCTCAAAGGAAGGGTCAGAATGAGCATGAAACGTGACAACAATGATCATTATGATGGTGTTAGAACAAGTTTGGTTTTGGTGGGTAGGTTACATCAAACTGCACATAGTAGTATTGTTTTAAGTTTTATGAGAGGAGGAGTGTTGGATTTTCTACAAACCGCAGTTTTCATTCAGGCACTGTAAAACTTTTGTTATCATACAACCGTGCCGCTGGATATTTTATATTGTAAGTCATTAAAACTTCTAAACATACTGACTTCCTTTTTGATTAACGACTCTTTGCCCAGCCGATTCAAATGACAGCATAATATCTCAACATATTCACACTGTAGTATGCATTTGGATTATTACAAATGCTTTTTGCATTATGTTCCTGCCGCACTTGAGAGAAATTATACATCTAGTGTTGTTGTAGTGTTATTGTGTGTGGTTCGTGTGTGATATGGGATCAATATCCTATGCATCGGAAGTTTTACTCCTCCAGTTGACCTAAGTGACAGACCATTTAAAACAGAGAGGGACTGGCTCAGCTACTCTGCACAGCACCAAAGGGAGACCACATTATTAATTTATCTCAAAAGCACAGGTCGATACGAGAAGCCTATTGCTTACATGTTTTCTTTTTGCTGGCAGTTTTTGTATCATATACAGTGGCTTTAAATAACTGGCCTTTTTTTCTGAGATTTGATCGTTGAACCGACGGTGTTAAACGGGAACAAAAAAGAGTTGTGTTATGTGAAAATTGTTGGTCTATTATGTAGTAAAATAGGACATACTTTCAGCAGCATTAAATAAAGAAAGCTGCTTCAGTGTCTTTGTTTCTGTGTGGAGATGTGGAGGAGGTATTTACCAAGACGATAGGGAGGGGCGGGGGTGTAGAGAGGAGGAGAGGCATAAGAAGCGTCCACACATAAGCAATTAGTATTCCAGATCCTGATGGTTGGAAACACAAAAAGGCCTCACCAAATCCCCACGGCGGAGGTGTCAGACGGAAAATGACGAAAATCTGCTCCTTGACAGGGAGTCATTTATATTTTAGCTTCGTTCCATTATCTTAACGAATCCATCATCAGCCAATGCAATATTAACAGCAGAAAATCAACTCATTAGATCCAGGGGGATTTAATCAAGATTGCAATCATGTATGCGGTTCCTGGAGAGTTGGCTTCTTCTTTTTTTTTCTTTTTGGTCCTTTCCACGTAATTGCCGCATCTCAGATCTTAATAAATTATTCTCGATCTGAGATTGATGCCTTTTTTTCCCTGCCTCTCACGCCATGCTCTCACTGTCTCCAACTATAATATTTACCATAAACATTATTATGTCATGGGCACACAGTTTAAAATGGCCTTTAGCTAACTCACAGAAGTAATTGGCTTCTCCATTTCTCTCTCGTTTCCTTGCTAATTGCCCAGAGATATTGCTAACAGTTCCTTCAGAAAGACGGAAAGAAAGAAAGAAAAGGCCTCTTTTGCCCAAGCTGGGCTATGATGCTCGGATTTTTCAACATTTATATGGAGATGTAGAAAAGATTTCCTGTGTTTGATATTGCTTAACAAGACATGTGAGCAGATGAAAGATAATTCCACTTTTGATATGTAAAATGTTATGTGAATCCCTGGCATCAAAGAAAAAAATAGAAAGAGCTCATATTTCAGGTGGAGATATTTTAGTCTTGTTTCTCAGAAAACTGCTTAGCAGATAGATAGCTGCCAGAAATACATCATTTTCAAATCTAAATGTCTTAGTTTCTGGATGTTTTATCAGGCAAGAGAACAACGGCTCTGAAACTGTGTACATTTACCTGCAATACCACCAATACGTAACATTTATTATTAACACCTAATTTGCTGAAATAAAATATAACTGAAATGTATTTATATGAAAACAACACTTGAGTTGAAGGTGACATGATTTACCGTAACATAATATTGCTATTGATAGTTCTTAGTATAACTGACATGGACAACACTTGTGAACAACATCAACTCTCTTCAAACGTGAAGGAGGAAACCAAAAGTCTAACATCAAGATCACACGACAGGTCTGAAGGGGAAAACACATCATCAGCTTGCACTCTGCTCCGAAACATGTCCAAATCATCATTTTAGATCTCAGAAGACAAAAACAAATAGTCTTTTTGGATATGACTATGGCTTGTATATTGTTCTTTCTACAACAGTAAAAAGAAAGAAAAGAAAAGCTCAGAATGATGTTGAAATACATCAGAAATAAACCAGGATAAGCTGCTGGCCATGAGCTGCATCTATCATACACCACAATAGGTTGTGAGTAGCAAACTGTCCTCAGACCAGGTGAAAAACATTGACTTGAACAGACTGACCAGGGAATTTATTCTTCGAGACAACTATCTAGCTAACAAATAAAAAAAACACAAGTTTTTTCTCACTTGAAATGGTTATGAAATCATTGTTTGCGAACATCAACAACATCTTGAAACCAGAAGACCAAGACTCTTATCATATCATCTCAACCCAGAGCTGCTTCTTTATCAGTGGAAAAGAGACATTGTGCAAACCAAATGTCCTTAAACTATCAGTTTCATTTCTGATTTGAAGATTCTGCATAGGAAAATGTATCCTTAACTGTAAAAGGTCAGTGGGACTGTCTTCACATTACACAGTGGTGTAATCATGTTGTATCTGACCATGAGAGACTATAGCGGCTGTTTATTTTTTTTTAAATATAGGCCAAATGTGGCAGAGGATAGGCAATAAGCATATACAGTACTTCATAGCAAATGTTTTTTCAACTTTGAAATCCCTTGTTGAGACTCCATCACCAGCAACCATTGTACTTACTCATAAAACAATATGATACGGCATATCTTTCAACCAATCAATGGGTCAGAGAGAATATGGTAAAAACTAAAAAAAACAGGATCACTAAGTAACTTGTCGTTAACATAAAAACAAAAAGAAATATATTCATTATCAATTATCTGAAAAGTGTGAAGTCATTTTGTCTGCAGCTCTTTTTTGTGAACACAGTATGCTCACCATTCTCTGCACCTATCTCCCATTTGTGTGGCAGTGGGGCTTCTCCCCCTCACAGCCAGGATTAACTCCTAACATGTTCAACATGATCCAAAAGTGTAAAAACTGTCAAAGAGACCTTTAATCTGCCTATGGAACAAAGCCTTTTGTACAAGGACTAACCTGACCTTGTCACTGCGAGTTTAACTTGATGTCTGTTAGGCAATATAAAGCCCTAGCCAGCTCTTCTCCTCCACTCCCTCCCTCTAAGTCTTCTTCCCTCCCTCACCGCCTTGGTCGCCCTCTTTCTCCCTATCCACAGAATTGGGAGTGTGTAGCTTCAGCACCAAATGCTGTGTTAATCCCTGTTTCTCTGAGATGGCCAATAGTAAATCCGAGCCCTCTGTAAACCAATCTCAGAGTTTTTTATCTTGATTTATTAGATTACGAGTCCCGGGTCCCTGAGCCCATGCTACACATACTAATCCTAATCGGAATAGACAAGTATTAGCCCAGTTCAAGGGGAGCTAAACAGCAGCAGTGGCCAACTTTCAGTAAGAGGGAAACTACAAGCTTATAGGCTTGATGGGGCTTTTTATCCGTTTTCCTTTTTTCTCCACTTACATTAGTAGAATGAGTGCGTAATTAAATACATAAATCCTGACACACAAACCCTCAAAAGGCCTAAAACCACTGAACCACGTCCAGTTTGGCTTTCTTTTCCCTACACAATGAAGTTACTGAGCCAAGCCCAATCATTTGTATTTTTCTCAGATTTTTAACAGTGAGCTAGGCAAACATGAAACTCCCATTGAAAACAACTGCAAGAATTAATTTTACATCTCAGTGAATTCAAGGCAGTGTTGTCAAATTATAAGCAACAGGGCTACATAACTAATTTCCCTTGGTCCAGAGACTGTTGAAAAAAAGTAATAAATCACTTTTCATCTGTGATAATAAATCGCATATAATTAGAAAGGTGTCTCGACTTTGTTTGCCTTCTGTGGGCAAACAGAGGCCAACCAAATCGTCAGAACTGGTCACATTATCGTTACTAACCCTCAACCAAAATGAAAAGATAGTCTTCAGCATATTGTAAATTGCTGGTCTCACACCGCTTTCAACCAATCCAGCCATTGCGGATGGCAACTGGTTAGGCTGGATGAAGTCCATGTGACACATGAGGCCAGGGCTGGGGAACATTAAGAAGTGTCTGCTTGTACACTAATGCTGGTGGCAGCTGTTAGTCTGCCAAAAACTGCAGCAGCAAGGATATCCTGAAATACTATTGAAAACCACTAAACCTCCTCCTCGCTGATGTAAAGCTATACAGCTGCTCGGCGCCAGCACAATTACTGATCAATCTGGGAAAGTTAAAAATGGAGCCAGGTTTGTGGACTAAATCTCCTGCTTTTCAGCTTGGAAGGTCAAACTGATGATCTCAAGAGGGCTGTTGAGGTTCAACACCACACGAGTGGTTTTGCTGTATTTGAGAAAGTTTGTACAGAAGCCACAACAGACGCAGCAAATGCATGTGCATTTGTTTGTACGCACTTTAAATGTGTATGTCTGGTCATGCATTTCTGTCCCTACATGAGTACATGTAGATCTTCGTGGCACTACCACAGCACAGAGGTTGCCCCTGCCCACTGCCCTCGGGGGTGACAGGGAAGCTAAGGGAGATGTGACAGCCATGTCTGCTCCCTGTATGTGTTTGTTTGCCCCTGAAAATGAGACACCGGTTTCACTCTAGCCCCCTGGGCATGTTTAGCTCTGCCTTCACCGCATCGCCTCCATCTGATACAAAGTGGAAGTCCACACGATGATAATATGTATCTCTGCTGGTGGGGTGAAAGTGGATACACAAACACGACACAGCATGGAAAACGTTGATTGATTAATTCCGATACTTTCCGGTTTTAAACATACACTTAAGATTAAAGAGCTGGAAGAATAATTATTCTCCATTGTTACTTGGTATCACAAATCATAATACAATAAATGGTGTCAGAACAACACAGCTTATTTTATAGTAATGTCACCATAAAAAGTCTAATACACCGTGTAAGGTATTTTGTGATGAAAAATAAAACTATGATCCAGTGCTCTAAAAGTGAGGAATGGATTTCCTTTGCTCTTGTGTTTTGTCCTTAGACCTAAGTGTCACCAAGTGTACTTTGCAAGGAATATTCATTTCCTTAGGAAGGCCTCGTCAGCCTTGTGACCCAATCCATATCCATTCTGTCCTGTCTGCCCTCCCTAGTCTCTGCCTCTTTTCTGTAAGTGGCAGATATTTCACCTGCCTATCAGTTTCCCTTTAAACGTGCTGGTATGTGCAGGAAAGGCGCCCATATAGGGTCACTGACTGTCCTCTACAAGGCCCTCTTTGAAGCTACTATCTTGCTGGCTCTACCCCCTCCTCCTATCACTCAAATTACAGTGTGTAGAGGTCACTGGTAGAAATCGGTTCCACAGAGCTGATTAATTTTGATAATAGTTTTACATATTATTGGGATGACAAGAGCTCAAGTCTTTTGTTAGCTCAGACTGAAAAAGCAGACCACGAATTTAGGACAGCCTAATTTATATTTACAACAAGGAAATTGTGGCCTTCTTTAACTTTTATTCAGTGCCTTGAAAAGAGCCCGGAAGATGTTCGGCAATGCAGTCTATCGACAAAAGAGCAAACTGTATTTGCAGGAGTTTGTTTGTGTATGCAGCCCATAGCAAAATCCAGTTTACGACCAAATAATGGGAATCAGATCATTTCCATGCATAAATGTGCCGCGGGAAGGAAAGCATCTGCTTCAATGTGAGGAAGGTAGGAGGAGGTTAAAAGGAGTCAATAGAGGCTAAAGAGACAGCAGGTCTACTGATGACAGAAAGAGTGGCCAGGGACTGCAGTTCAGGACTTCTGGAAACCACATCAAACAGACTATGGAGCGCTGCCAAAACGAACACACAACAACTGTTGCAAAAAAGGAGGGGGAGAGCGGAAGAGAGGGAAGGTGGGGGTAACAAATATGTATACACACATATATGTTGTATGAGGAAAATAAATTCTGCGGCATTTGAGCTGAATGATAGATACTGAGAAGCAAGACAAGAGCGTTTTGCTGTGTGCTTACAGGAATAAATCCATTCATCAATTATATTATTAGATACATTACCGTTATTATTATTTGCTGTGGTTCCTTCGTGAGTGAACTTTCTCTCAATTGTCCTAACCTATGTCATTATCCACCGTTTTGCTAGAGTGCTTTTTAACAACCCTTTGAGAACAGGTGTAAATGTGCTGTTTTAAGTCAAAAGTGTGGGATGAATGTATAAACACAGACAGCTTAAATGGATGTTGATATAAAAGGCATTATAAACAACTAACTGGGGCTTACAGTGAGGGCAAACCAGCAGTAGCAGAGGACAACTAGGCCCTGAGGTGGCACAGAAATAAAGACGCACCCCTCGATGTACACAGACACCCAGTTGCAACTCGCAGTGTTTTCGAGGGAGAGGCCTGCAGGGGATCAGTCCATGTCATGGTGCTGGCAATTCCTGTTGGTTGGTTGGTCTGCTCAGATGGAGTCTTTTGTCTAATGCTAATAAAAGCTATTTATTATGTTTATTATCTATTACAACCTGAGATGGTAACTGTGGTGGCTTAATAAAGGTCTAGTGTGTAAGATCTGGCGATATCCAGCAGTGAGGTAGCAGATTGCAGTTTGCAAACAACCGAAACTTCTGAAAGAACTACGGTGGCCAACACGAAAACACAAAAAAACACTAATGGCCCGATCTAGAGCCAATGTTTGGTTTGTTCGTTCTTGGCGGCCAGCTCCGTGAAGAGGACCTGCTTCGTTCATGACGACATCTGCTCACCTTGTTTCCAGCATCACACACTATCTCACTATCCCTTTCTGTTGACAATCTTTTCGGACAGAATCAGAACGACCACATCCAAAGTTTCCAGCACACGCCAGCAGACCCTACAGAATCTGAAAAGTCCTTTGCTGCCCCCGTGCTTGAGACACGCTTTCCCCAATCCAAAACTCATCCAGGAAGTGAGTGAGTCCAGCAAGCCCTTACACAGTATCTTCCATGGTTCCTATCCTGCCGGGTAATCTCTCACAAAAAATACTACAGTTCACCCAACCAATCCTTCAGGTCTCCCAGTCCACCTCCCTCATCAGAGAAGAGAGGATGAGCCTATTCAAAGACAGCTCAGACTGTCGGAGTTCCCAAATGACATTGATTCCAAGAAAGAAACTAACCCTTCCCCATTGCCCTGACTATTCTGGCCTCGCTATAGGCAGTCGGTCGCAGCATCAACATACTGCATCCAGGTCCCTTGACAAGTCCCAACCCTTCTAGCTCAGCGGGCTTCACTCTGGCTACAGCTAGACCCATCCGTTATAGTTCCCACAACAAACAGCATAAATAAAACCATCTTGATACAATATTCATTCAGTTCCTCATCAAGGGGTTTAAAGATGGTTTCCTCGCTGGAATTTTCACACAACCATCCAGTCCTTTCGAATGCCAAAATCCTTAGTCAGCTGTAAACAAACCAGAGTTTGTAGAACACTTGTTCATGAAGAAAGAAGGCCTCACGATCATGATCTGCCCATTCTTTCATCCTCCATTTCCTAATTTGCGCAACAGTCTTCTTGGTATTACAACCAGGAAATACCTGGAAAATAAACACATCATCATTGAAGTCTCAGCACCCCACATCAGTACCATACCCAGCAGTAGCAGCTTGATTCTGCGCAAAGACTTTTCCCTTCACTACTCCTACACTAACCATCCTAATGCCCTCATTCAACTTGCCGGAAAAGAGTCATTGCTCTCAAAAGTGCGTCAAAGTTCTCCCTGTCTATTGCAATGCAGCTTTAAACTCTTCGACACCCTTTCAGAAGCCCTCTGCTGGATTCTGCACCATAATAGTCTATTCCTTATCATCTCCCCTCCCTCACTACCACTTGCCCCGGTCTGGTCACCCTGACTATAGGTTTCTACAAACTCAGTCACACTCTCCATAGAGAAAACAGAGAACCCCTCCACATCCCTTGAGTTTTTCAGAATCACTCTCAACACAAATTTGTTTCAGGCTTCACTGCCAATTAAAACGCTTCTGATTTCCAATCTCCTCCTCACTACATGCTGCACCAAAAAACTATTCTCCTTCCTCGGCCACCTTAACTTCGTCCTACACATTATTCACCAAGAGCAGACCTTTACAGTATATCTCACCTGCTATCAATCACATCCATCCCATCTCTCTTGGACTCCATCTCACTGGACAGTCCAAATTGTTTAGAAATTCGTTTCTGGCTCAATCTTCTTGCCATCTGTACAGGGATGACCTTCTATGATGATAAACTGATACACTGGCAAAACGTACATCTCTACACCAATGACGCTCCTTTTGTCAGTTTTAGTTTTTTTTACGATGGAAGATGGTTTGCAGCAGAATGGCGGTTCTAAATTGCAAGCGAATGCCAAGTTGCTTCTAGAACAAACTCTTGACCAGCAGCCCAGGCATGGCCTCCTGAGTTAGCTTCAGTTATTAAAGATCTTCACGTAAAGAGCCTACTTAAAATCCTCGTCGCCTTCCTCTTACTATCAACTTGCTGTCAGTATGCATTCACTCCACACGCTTCGGATACAGCAATCCTCATGTTGTTCAAACTTTAGAAGCCATGTTCTCTCTTGCCTTTCTTGGTTCACTTTGAATTTGACACTTCTCAAAAGATGGTGTTCATTTTAAAACAAACTACAGTCAATCCGGCTAACGTACAGTTGTTTTTTACTTCTAAATACAGTTACCGCTGATTCATTTTGAGACCCTTGCCAACTACTTGAAGTTCCAGAAATCCCAGAGCTTAACCTCAACTAATCTACTATTCATCTCAGAGTCAGGACAAGAAGCTACTCGATTCTGGTTTCATCAGCACTTCAGCCTCGTTCTTTTCTTGTCTGGCATCTTTCCTCTCTTTTTCTTCGGACACTCCGTCAGGATCAGGGCCGCTACCTCGGCCTCCTCTAATGGGATCCCAGAACACTTCATTCAAATCATGGGCCACTGGTCCTCCCAAGTGTGGCTACATCCACTTAGATATTTATCAATATCTGTAAAGTACTTTCATCTTTACATTTGTAAAGCTGCATGTTTGTTTGTCTCCAGACTACACTGAGCCTAGCCCAGCAGTTATCTTGAAATAAAAATATGTAATTTGTCATGTCTGTGTTGTTGCCTAACATAGAGATACGGTATCTGTTTGCTTTTGATTGATTGGAATGATTGATTGATTAGTCAATCGGCGGATATCGCTTTCATTATTGGTGCATTTTTTATTTTGATGCTACGTATTTTCTGGTTAAGGCAGATCAAATGTAAGCATTTAAAGCTTTTTATTTTCCGTCTTTTGCACTGAGCGTCGAAAAAAAAAGATTTTTAAAATAAAAATTGAACACCATATGATTAATTGTGAAAGTAATCAGCAGATTAATTGTAAATAAAAGCACATTAGTAAATATATGATTATCCTCCGGTTATCCGACGACAATGATAACGTCAACCATTGTATTAGCGCTGAGGTTTGGCTCAGGATCCGCCCCCTCATGAAGGGAGGGAAAATTATAGGTGACTGCATCGGTACATATTTCTGCTAACTCGTGCCCGGGAACGAATACAATAAAGACACAGAAAGCAAATGTTATCAAAGCTAATTTTAAAATGCTATTGATTTACTGATGTACCCTAGATGAATGAGCTTTAAGATGTTTCTTTAAAAAGAGATACAACTTACTAATTCTATCAGTCTTTCCACAGTGTGTCTAGTCAAGTCTGGCCCTACAGCCCCATTCTTAGGCCTATCAGGAACCAGACACTTGTTCAGAGGAGCACCTGACTAATACCCACTATAATGTCACTTCTATATTTGTATCCTGCTAATCTGCTCTCAGGCTCCAATCTTTTCCACTTTCTTGCAAATTTATCATGAGACTGAAAGACCGGTGCCAGATCCTAAGTGCCTCACCCTTTTAAATTAAATAGTGGTATTTGTGATAAAGCCACTAAATTCCTTATCTAACTGGCCCGAAGAGTCTTTCAAGGCAAAGTGTCACTTTTCCTAAACTGAAGCACTTCTGACGCAATACACCCCACCCTGTCCGACAGCCACACAAACACACACATGCACGTATGCACACACCCACAGACTTTCACTTTCCTTGTCCTTTACAAGGACAGAATCAGGTCAATAATAGAGCAAAACACAAGTGAGGCATGTTATGGAAAAGACTGGCCGCTTTTTTACCAATAATCCATAAATCTGTATTTTCTTTCCATTCACAATTTATTGAACTAATTTGACACATTTTCAACTAATACTTCACTGAATAACAGTTCCGTAGTTAGACTCTCATATGAGTAGAAAGACATTTCAAACCTTCCTATCCTAATATAAGAGGGGCCTGAAAAGCTTCAATATGCTTAACTGCCAGTTACTGTATGTGGGAAGTTAAATTACTCATACAGGTGATGTGCCTCTATACGCCTGACGCATTGACAGAAGATGTTGTTGTGTGTGCCGAGTACATTGTCCAACATAATTGTACTTAAACTAATATAACTAAACCCATTTTAAAGTATGCAAACTATTTTTAATTGTTGTCAAAGTAAAGCCCACAACCAACAACTCTATCTTAGGCTATGCGGTCCTGTGCCGAGACTCAAATGAACATTGGCATGTCAATATATTGTTTGTTCACTTCCTTCCCATCGTGGATCTATGTCCTAATAAGGCACTAGCAGAATTCTGGGGTTATTTTGAGTTTGTGTGATAATGCTCACTCTAACTTTGTGCCTCTTTAGAGATTCTAAGAAGAGGCAGGCAGGGAACTTTTAGAGAATGGAAGTTTGATCAGATAATAGGGATAGCTCAAGGACTCACTGCTACCAATACTATCACTACTACAACTACTGCTCCTCATAATATTGTTCATTGTATGGGATGTATAATCGCTGTGTTATTTACAAATGCAGAACAAAAAATATTGTGTGGTCCATGTAAGACATATCTACCAAACATATTCAGTAAATGTACATGTCTGGTATAAGAACATTAGCAAATATAATAACAAGCACACCCAGTACTAAAACGGTTTCTTTCAAACATATATGGGGAGAAAATCTTGGGTGTTTTTGTTTTCATGTATTTTGGCCTTTTCTTCAGGTTCTAATCTGTTTCTGATATGGTGATATGTGACTTCCTGCCCCAGCCTGTTCCATTGTTGTCCTGCATTTTTAGAGGAATGAGGTTAAAACAAACTGTTCCTATGTAGAAGGTCAAACAACATTGTTATGAATCTAAGAAAATGAGACTAAAGGTGACAGCATGAGACCAACAGGGTATTCCTGTTCCTGAGCAAGGCCCCATAAACACCACTTTGTTGATCTATAATTAAGAGGAAAAATCTTCACTTTGGCACTGTGGGCTCCTTGGAGTAAAACTTCCTCTTAATCTCAGCCTCTTGTGTTTATTTATCAGTTTTCACATTTGTACGCTGAAGGACTCCTTTATTATTTAGACAAGGCACAGGAGCATTTCCTGGGCCAACAGAGGGAAATCTCTGATGCAGGGCTCCAAGCAGGCAGCTTGCTTAATGCTTGACCCTTGACCTCTCCTGGGTAATAATGCCTCCATATCTATCCTCACACACGTAGCGGCACAAAACAATCACATATTCAGATGCCTGGAGAGGTTTCACAAAGCAGTGAGAAACACTGTAGAATAACCAAGCCTTGATTGGAAAGTTTCTATTTCTAGTGACTCTTATGTCAAGAACCCTTTGAAAAGTGATCCAGCATGTTGAACAGTTTATCAAAACATTTCATTTATGACATGAAAATATGAATATGTTGACTTCAAGCTGCGTGAAGTTAGAAAACACTTACACATTTACCATGTCCCAGCCCCTGACACATGTCAAATGTTTTGCCCAGCATTGAGCACTTTAAGCAGCACTTCCAAAGATCCAGATTGTTCTTAGGTAAACATATCCGGCATTTTCCATTTTCTTCACCATTTTCCACACATTCACCCTCTCAGCTGTTCCCCCCTTTAGTCATAGTCATTTCACACAATTCATACAATCTGCCACAAAGTCATGAAAGCAGCAACTGCAAGCTAAGAACTGCTTGCAAAAATAAAAGGCTCTCAGAATAGATAAATAAAATCTCTGTTATCCAGCTGCCCTCCCTAAATCACTCTTAACCCCTTCAACAAGTGGTCACAAGCCGGGGCGAAGCAGACTATTTCAATAGCACATGACAACCACAAAAGAGAATTCTTTTTGATTCCAAACTGATTACTCAAGTTTTACAAGTAAAAACTGGGCTGAATCTGTATCTTTGAACATAATTACAGTATGTCCTTGTATCATCCTTCCTGTTGGAGAAGTAACCGCTTACTGCCCTGCATACATTCCTGGGAATAAAAGAAAATAAAAACATTCTCAAAGAGGGGAAGTGGGAGGTTTTGTCAGTCAATATTTCAGTACTTCTATGAGAGAGGAAACTGACTGAGAGCACCCATAAGCACCAAGTCAGACATTCTCCATATTTCACATTTCCTTCACAGTATGGGGGTTCACATGTGGGCGGAAGGTTCAATAAACTAGGAGGTTAAGCACTGTCACAATATGCTTGTTTTCTTCTTTTTCATGTTTTGTTGAGTGAGACTAAATCCCACAACTAGATGGCCTGCCAAAGTGATTACGTTTTTTACTGTGTTGGCACCACTGGCTCAGTTTCTGCAGAGCAGTCGCAAACACTTCATCTCCAAAGGCTCGAAACATACACTTGCAGACACAGTCCACGAGCGAGCATAAGTTGCCAGAGTTACTTAACATGTGCTGCTATGAGCCTGCCAGATTTTCAACCAGCTGCTAATATTGGAGCATTTTAGTTTTTTTGGAGATTGATCAAATAAGCTCAGGACACTCTTACCACAGTGTTACTGTTACTGTGGAATTCAAACGCCTTTCAAAAAAAGATATGAACTATGATACAATTGAAGTGATAACATTGTTACACTGTATCGGTCTTTGAACAAAACAAATATGGATAACATGTCCTAAAGGCAATTTCAAAAACACTTCTCAAATGCTAATTATGTGTTTAAAAAGAGGGGGGGAAACTTCGGAGAAACATTTACCATTCATTGAACATTAAA
This sequence comes from Taurulus bubalis, assembly GCF_910589615.1. NCBI lineage: Eukaryota > Metazoa > Chordata > Actinopteri > Perciformes > Cottidae > Taurulus > Taurulus bubalis. The sequence continues at coordinate 16,898,795 of NC_136599.1, read as the reverse complement.
ACTGTTAGCTTCTACAACACCCTATGTCTACAAAAAGCCAAAATGTCCACTTGTCCACGTTTGTTAAGGTGTCTGTGACAAGGCAGGCACACAGTATACAGAAGCCATCGCACAAGCAGCTGTGCTTTCATACAGCCATGAGCGCAGTGGTCAGACTCACCGAGACAATAAATCCACAGCCAGGCCAGGGATAGTCTCTGAAATCCCTACAATCAGGCTGCAGATAAATGGTATTTTGTGCTGACTGTATTGTCTCCTGCCTCTATTCTGGTAATCTAATGTGTGCAACATGCTCTTGGTCACCTTGACTTTGGTTGCCATAGTGCTCAACACAAACATTTCCCCACCCAGAAATACACCAAATAAGGCTTGGGGGAAAAATCTCATAATCAGACAGCACAGAGGGAGAGGCAGATATAACCTTAAATATATTGTAAACAGGTCAAAGCTATTCCAGTGTGTACATATACAGCACTTGAGAGAGGTTACTGGTGACACACGCGCACACAGTCTGGCTAATTAGTATACAACAATAATTGTCCTAAGCTCAGCTATTGTTGACTCAAAGAAAATGATAATTGCATGGGCATCAACAAAAAATAAATTGAAGTTCTTTAGAATAGAGAGGTCTTTCAGGACAAGTCTGTTTGTACTGAAAATGACCTTTAAACACCTTCCTCCAACACAGAGGAATCGGGCTACAAGAAGCCAGCCGTCCTGTCTAGCTGTCGACCCCGGCAGATGTGAGTTCTGAAGAGTTCAAAAGAATTCTGCATGGGGGCATCGCCATTTACATAATCCTCCAGATATATTCCCCTGCAACCTAATCAAATTATTCAAGTCGAGCCCCTAACTATTTAGACCCTGCGATACAAAGCCTTTCCATTACCAGCCTGTGAGCCTTAATCGTATCGAACCAACCAATGTCACTTTTCCCTTTAGAATGGCCGACAGACATGGCAAACAAAGCATGCTCGCATCTGACACAAAAAGATTTCTGACAAACAACATATTTCCCCCCTCGTCCACTTTGTTTGGCATTTCTTATTGTCCCGGGGTTTTATTTACTTTTGAAGAAGAGAGTGCACGCAGAGAAAGATAATTTTATCACTGGAAGTACACAATCTTAAGACAATAGGACATTATGTTCAAATGGTGCTTTGAAGGGAAGTTGGTTGTTTGTAGTAAATTAGCAGAGCAGAGTTGGAGCTATTGAGAAAAACTTTGAAAGACAACTGCCGATGACACCAGGGATTTGGATAATCATGGGGTTGGGGTCTCTCAGGACCTAATCCGAAAAGAAGATAAACAAAACTGCTGATTCAAATACCAGTATGATTCATGCAATTGAAAATATGGGTTTTTTTTCCCCCGTAATATGTACAATTTGTGGTACATTCATATAATGTCCATTTTTCAAGGGTTGTCTATTTTATTCTATGAATAAAGCTTAATTCAGTTAGATAATGCAACACATTGCAATCTTCTTTTTTACATTTCTCAAAACGAACAAAATGTCACTATAAAACATTTCATCTCGCTGCTGCTTTATTTTCTGCATCCGACTGCAGCATTGTTTGAGCCTGAGAAACATCGTCCCATTGTTAATCAGCCTGTTGTTGCTTTGTGTTCAATCTGCTACCAGGGGGTAAAGGGTTAATGGATCAGCCAAAGTTTACATCCCATATGCGGTCAATTTTCAATGACTTCTTTTCCCACATTGAAATAAACTATTTTATGTCTCCAAATATGCAGATCATTTTGCTTAATGAAAGATGCTTGACGTCTCAGATCCAATTAATATGCAAATGCAGGCGAGGATTTATTTGTGACATTCTGTATGGGTGAGCGAAAACAAAAAGGCTTCTTAACAGTAACACTAATTGCTGTGACTGATTGTCACATATCATCATTCACTCTGAATCTTCTAAATACCAAAATTCTGATAAAAACGATCACATTCACACGGTTAGCTGTGTTTATTTATGCTTGTTAGTTGTTGTTTTCTTGCTGCACAGTGAATCCTGTCTTGTTTTGGACATGACGTGAGCACCATTCACCACCTTGTATTAAAACGGCTGGATAAATATATTCCAAAGAAAACGGATATTGGGCTGGAGTTCAATTTAACATAAAACCAATGAAATAATTGCATATATAAAATACCTGAGTGGTCAATCAGATAGGTTGGGTCCACTTTACTTTACCGCACAATAAATAACATATTAAAACGTGTTAAAACGCAGGCTACGTATAGTTCCTTCTTTGGATTACCCATTAACACATTTTAAAACAATACAGTGAAAAGGCTCCACTCGCACAGTTGTAATGCCCACATAAAGTGTCACATATACAGATTTTATGGCTTTCACTCGTCTCATCTCTATTTCGACTCCTCAAAATGGAAGACTAATGCAATTCATCTTTGACGTAAAAAACCTTCAATCAGCGATGTATTTATCACTGAAAAATAAAATCAATAATGTAACTCAACTATTAAAATCCTTTAATGGATGAAGCAATATACTTAGCTGTTTGCATCATCCTCAAGCTTTAATGCCCGAGGCACTATACAGAATAGGGCTTACATTTCAAGAACCGTAAAGCGTGACTGACACCCCATTGTGACATATTGCTTCAACGTACAATATATTAAATTGACTTATTTGTCTTAGGCTGGATTTAAAAGTAATGATCACTAATCCAGCACTTCATGATGTGTAAAACGAGAAAATAAATTCCTCAAAAATTTTGCTTTGCCAAAAAACAACAGATATTCAGAGCAATATTGCTATCTTGAAGGTAGGTTTTTCTTTAACCCTTTAATGTGCAGAATAGTCAGTAATACACTTGAGTAGTTGCTTTGTCTGCGCACATGTAGGGCATGTTCCCCACTGGACAACCTTTAGCCATTTATATAGCATTGAGCGAAGCCATGATTTAGTGCACCCCAATCGAGAAACACTTCCGGGGCTGTAAAAACAACAATCAGCCTCTTTGGATTAAAAGGCCATATGTCCTTTAACAACAACTACAAAAAAAAGGTGCTGACTAGCAGTAGGGTGGGCAAAATAAAATGATCTACTGACATTGCATCTAATGCTTTTAATCTTCTTGTGATATCTTTATAGCTTTTAACCTTGCTTTGTGATGCAGACAATGCTATGCTCAATGTTAGTTCAAAGAAAAGCATTTGGTATATGAGTTATGAGTTATTTCACCACGGATATGAAACTTTCAAGGTTCTGATAACACACAGTACAATTGTAATATGTTTACATTCTATCTAATCTATGCCAGTTTTAGCCCTGATAAAACTGCAAGCAAATGCATCTTAGTTTTTCTGTGGATTTTACAGTTATTCAGGGTTTACTGGCACGCTTAAAGCAGCAGTTTGTAACTTTTATAAAAATGACTTTTCATCATCTTAGCCCAAACTGTCACTATATCCTGACAGTAGTACACAGATGATGTGCCTTGTAATGACTCACAATAGTAAGTTATTCAAAACGTCTTGAGAACGTTTGAGTATTCACATTGTTGTCCGCAAATATTTGCTGCATTGTGGTCTAGGAGAAAATGTTGACCAATTTAATTGAAAAGTTTTAACTTACTACAAAGATCTAAATGACAATTAATAATTTAAAATACACATGGGACAAAACATATAGAGACATCTCACTTCTTTAGTTAGCATACTATTACAATTGTAGAAACATAATTAAGCTATAGTTTGAAAATCATCTAATTAATCCATAAAGAAAGACAACTGAATGTAGATAATGTCAGTGTGTGTAATTTTTAATGTTTGGGATTCACAAAATGAATAAGGAAGTGTGTCATGTCACCCGTGTTTAAGTAGCCCTATTAAATGACAAAGCCTTCCTATAGAGTTGGATTTTTTATTTTTATTTTGTCATCCACATATAAAAAAAACGTTTTAAGATGAAAAATATATGTTGGGCACGTTTTGTTGCATTTCCGCTATAAGTGTTGAGTATCAGGATTCAGTTTTCTCACACTGCCTCTGATTAAGAGAAAGTAAAATGATATACTCAGATCTACACATCAGCAAAATCACTGTTCTGCACTGTACACATGCAACAATAGACAGGCCAAACATATTCATACCAAAGGCTTTACAGGACCCCGCAAAGTCCTGAGCAAACGTATTGCTTGTGTCTGAATCTGTCAGTGTTTGTGTGTGTACTTGATGTCTGTTTGCATGCCGACATAGCCTCAGATTGCTGTTTGAGGATGTAATTGCTCTGCTCCTCTCCTCCTTGGAGTGGCCCAGGATGGATCTGTGCGGGCTGTTTAGCAGTCAATGGCCAGTGCAGATTGTAAACAGATCTCCCATGAATTGCGGGTTTAGCGGTTTTGTGAGTCTCCAAACAAGGTTCTACCGATAACGCCATTCTCTCCCAGACAAAATCAGCCACTTTGCTGCAAGGGTGTGATTTGAGAGGTGCCAGTCAAAGTGATTGACAGTATTAATCCCCCACAGGAGCAAATAGGAGGGGAAAACAAACCATGCCCTTATAGAAAACATGTCCCTGTTTAAATCCTGCTTTGGGTAAATATTTCACCTATCTAACTACACAGCCAAGAACAGTCGAGGTTATTTAAAATTAGGCTGCATAATTGACCAAATTAGTGTTTAAAAAAAACAATGACAACCCAATGACTTCTATCATACTATATTACATGTAACCCCATGCAGAGCGTTCACAGACAAACTGATAATGAGAAGGATATCTACACATATATGTAGTTCTTACCTCATATAAACATAAAGGCTGGCCCCTTCTAGTTTTTCCATTTGCTTTCTAAATTCATCCTTGATTTGTGTGCTGCTATCTTGATTAAGACCTGAGACAGTTGCACGGCTCTGACATACTAAACACACTGTGACTTTTAAATTAAACATTAAGCTGGCCAGTAGGAAAGCAAGTCATCAACCATTAAGCACACATATTAATTTTCAAAGACGTTAATGGGAACATCTTAGAGACAGTGACACTAACTTACCTCAAGCTGGCTGGACACCTAAATTAAATACAACACTCAGCCCGGTGAGCCAAAAATCATGTTTTCTCCACACATTTTAAACATGCATCCACCCTTTATATAAAGTGTACAGTATGGTTGAATGAAAACATTTGACGTGCCAATCCATGTCTAAAGACAAAACCTCTGACAGAGAGTGTTTCAATTTCATGGGGGACAGTGTGCTGGCTGTGATAAGGCTGATGACACAACCAAGACAAACCCTGCAGATTTGTGGAAACTGTACGCTACAATTCACAAAGCATTCAGTTTCAGTGTCAGTTAGACAAGAGAAAAGTACAAAAAGAAAATTTCAATATAGAAAATTAGAATTACACACCGACATTTTGCCCCTTTGATACTAAACTATTTGAGGCTACTTGGATTGTTTCCAATTTCATAATTGTATTTCAGCAATTAAAAAGAGTATATTTTCACAGGCCAAAGTGGTATTTATAGTTATCTTAGCTAACAAAAGTGGTTATGTCAGTGTTGTGGACCATAATGCATTAGGAGAGTTGCAGTATGAAGCTGAAAAGTAGTGCTTTGACTGACAATTAACAAACAAATGTATTCAATTCTGCCAATTATTCAATTAAGCCAATACTTTACTCAATGAAACTGAAAAGTCAAATATGTCAGCTTAGTCAGGGGCCCTACGTTTCAAACTGTGATGCTCTACATGGCTGTAGTTATGGGTGGAGTCTGCATGAGGTCAGGATTGGGGGTGTAAGAATGGGTTAAAAACACACTTAACTTTCACTCAGGACACCAGTGTTTGTGTCTCGTGTGAAACCAAAAGTCAGTGATGACTTATTTTAGGCTACATTAGGAAACGTCACGTATTTTACTGATGTTACATTATGTACTTAACTTACATCTTGTACATAACGTAGCCTAAGCAACTACGTAGCAGACCGACTTATTTTCACCCAAACCACAATCTTTTCCTAAATCTAGTGTAGTTGCCAAGTTGTTTCCTGTGTTATTTTGAAAAGACAGTGTATGCATGTAACGAGTGGAATCGGAGGGGTACGTAGAGCATCATAGAAGTGCAGGGCCACTGACCACACTGCTGTATTTGATGAGTTGGGTGTGAGAATGTGTGAGTATGTCCACCCATACAGACACCCAATGTCGTGTAAACAGAGCTGTATGCTTACTGTGAATACAGACTTTCAGCAAAGTAACTGCACAAGGTGGATCATCTGCACAATAAACAAATACAAAAACAATATGGTGTGCAAAAAGCTAAAATGTTACTTTAAGAGCTTGATCATGCAGATCGTCTCCAAGTTACTTTAAGGATTGCCAACTAATGAGTATAAAGGTATTATATATTAAATACATAAAGTGTTCACACAATGGTAGTGATCAGTGAAAACATAGCTGGTACAGAAGCACATGCTCTATCATTTTTTTCCTTACAAATTAAGTGAAAATGGGCCATTATGGCAAGGAACAAAGAGGATAGAGCCCCATGTTAGAGCCAACCCCTCATTGATGCCCCGGTGACTCGGCCAGCCACTCTCCCAAGGCCTACTCCTTGATTAAATGCATAATCCACTACTCCCCATCCCCAATGATTTAGTGTGCCTTTAAATCAGCTTGCGCACACATAAAAACCTCAAATAAAAATCACCAAGAAAAACCATTGCACTCTAACTGTTCTATTAAAATGATACCCAGCCCAGCCTTTCTTCTCTGCAATACAGTTTATTCCACATGAATGGATATCTTCATTTTTTTTCATAGGTATGCATATAAAATATTTAAAGTTTAAAATGTCACCGTTGAAACATCAAATGCAGGAGTCTCTCATTAATCAGCAAGGATGGAGGTTCTCTTTTAAGGTTATAACCCTTTGAAAGAGCAAAAATTACATTTTTGACCTTGAAGATGAGACAAACTCATAAACGTAAAATAATTTGCAGTTTAAAGGGGAAAGAGATATCGGTTACCTCAGCCAGCGGTGCTCCGGGTTGTCAGGGGGAGACCAAACAAGTCTCATTTTCATATTTACATCCTAGCTGTTGAGATTAATTTGAAATCACATCAAGAAAAAAAAGAAACAAAACTCAGAGAAAACATCAAAAGGGGCAACTGTCAAACTTCCAAATCCATGGGGCCCCAGCTATCTCCAACGTGTGAAACACAGACTTTTTTCTTGCAGTTTTATTAAATGGTGCATGACATTTTCATTACTCAAGGAAATTAAATTGACTAATTTTCTTACAAGCTCTGTACGTCTTCTATTTTAGGGAGGCGCACAGAACAGAGCAATTGTTTCAACACCTACACAAAAGAAATGCATGCAGGGATGTGCTCTCAGAAGAAAAGTGATTTCAAAACCTTGTATGAAATTTGTTCTTTAATGAGGGAATTTAGGGTTTTGATCCTCTCTTAAAATGTGGTTCATTCACGTTGCTAGAACAACACAAACACAATTATATATATATATATATATATATATATATATATATATATATATATATATATATATATATTTGTATCTATACACTGTGTATATACACAAACACCAAGATATATTAGTGCAAATGTCAAAAATGCAAGTGCTCCAATGTCCCAGTGAACCAAACTACATTTACTTCATCCTTCAATTTAGTTCAAGCTCATAATCCAAAAAAGAAAACAAACATTCATTGAATGACAAACTTCAAAGACCCATCGAAAGGCTTTTTTATTTAGCTGCAGCTATGTCATTAATCTTGGGAAAACTAAAGATGACAGTCCAACATTTCTCTTCTATATGTTCTCTGAGGGGTAAGAGTCCTCACACACACACACACACACACACACACACACACACACACACACACACACACACACACACACACACACACACTCACACAGTCACACACACTTGGTTCAAAAAGCATTTGAAGGGAAATCATGAAAAACATCTTGATATACTAAAGCATGATTGTGCTTTGGTCTACATAAGTAGAAAAGATTCACTACAGACAGAGTGAAGCTTTGCTCAGACATGGCGGATGGCTGAGGAAAATATGGAGTCAGCCAGGACCTCGACGTTGCCCCTCCTCTGGAGATGAAAAGGCTGATTACCTTCACCTCTCAGGGGTGTAAGCCACATGGCTGACAACATCATTGGAAAATAGACTACTGAGCTCCTTTGGGTCCTATAACAGCTTACATTTAATATGGGGGGAAATTCACACTAAAAAGGAGGTGACACCAACGCTATACTATCATATTGTTGAATACATTATGAAGGAAACCACTTATTTCTTGTTGTTGGTTGTGAAGCAGTAATGTGTGGAAAAGGATAAAAAAAAATGACTGTGTAGGAAATGAACTGGCTGGTGTTGTGGGAGTTAGAAAAGGAGAGTAAGATGGTTCCCAGTTACTAATGACAAGCTGCATCCCTGTTTAAAACTGTTAAGCAGAGTTCTCCCTGTAAAAACAAAACGATATATCTCTCCTGCAAAAGAATGACTGTATGATTTTGTGTCGATGCCGTTTGTGACTCACAATTCAATTTACAACTCCTACGGTGCACTGCAATTACCTGCATAATATGCCTCTGAATGCTTCTAAAAAAGACACGATTGATTATTTAAAAATACTTCTGCTTAATTCTGAGCACCACATATGCTGCTCAGGAATGGTAAGGGCGAGTTAGCTATAAAAAATGATCTTAACCAAATTAGTAATAGCTGTTTAAGTCAGTGACACATTTTGTGTGCAACTGGATAAAAACAGCAATTCCAAAATGATATCCCTCTAATCCTTTGATGAATAAGCTGGAACCCGCTGTATGACCTCTGTGTTCGTCAACAGCAACGACAATTTAGTGGCTGTATGAACTCCATTTCAAAGGTTACTGAATTAACTTAAAATTACTTACAATGCTATTAAAATGCTGAGCTCTTTTGTTGTGGCTGTAAATTCATTTAAAACCTCAGCGATTTGAAATATTCGGAGACATGTCAGGGGGAATAAAATAAATGGCAGAAGTGCTTTCGGCTTGGCAGATGCTTGTCTTGAATGATGAGAAAAAGAAACAGAGCTTAACTAAAAACATATGGTATTACCACTGGAAAGGAAGCCTTCGTAAGAGGATCATGACTGGGTAATAAACAGAGGGGCACGTGTGGCGGTTAGGGAGAATGAGGGATTCTTCGACGGCAAAATAGATCCAAAGTCTTTTTTTGAAAGCCGTGGTGTTGGCTCACTAAACATTTCTTGATCAGAGCACTGAAGACCTAGCAACAGAACGCTCCAATATACAGTAGGTAGACACACACACACACACACACACACACACACACACACACACACCCACACACACACACACACACACAGTCATCCATAGGGAAGCAGTGGTGACAAAAGTGAGTTTCTAACAACTCCATATTTCTTATTACCATTTATGTCTGTAATTATCACTATCAGACTGAATGCCCTTGTTGTACCCTGTGTAATTTTGTAATTATAATTAGGATATTTTGATCTTGTCTCTACATGCTGTTCTTGATATGTTTGCTGAAAAGAAATGTGTCTAAGTTCAATCATCGCAACTCCAGAAAGCATCATGATGTGGAGAAGTTCTAATACTACACATTTATTTTAGGAAACAATGATAAATATAATTTATCTTTAATCATTTATTGTCAGAAATCCCCAAACTGGAGATATGTATCTGAAATATCATACCGCTGAGTTCCCATTTCCTTCAAATATTATTCCATAAGAATCATGTGACACTATATATAGTATATTTATATGATATTTATAAACTATAAGTCATTAACCAGGGTCTCTTTGGGGCTGTTTGCCTGCTGGTGTCTAGTTTGTATGTACTCTGCACTCGGGCATATGTCTGTGCTGTAATCACAACAACAATCTTTTACAGATTGCCCATAATTAGAAAATCTCCTCTCCAAACCAGCTCCATGTTAAGAGCATGATTGCAGCCAAATTGAGCAGTAATTTGCACGATGTGGACGTGGGATCTGTGTGAGGGGAAAAGTCTGATGGTTTAATGCCACTTTTATCAGGCCTGGTTAGACTGCCACACTCAAACTAAGCACATGGACCTTTAGATCAAACTGAGAAAAGAGCCTCTATTGCATCATGGGGAAACAGACATCAAGCTGGTTTAAAAATAAATAAAAAAGGAGAAGGGGGGCGGGGGGCAGAAGCAGTATACAGGTTTTCTGTCCTCAATAACCCCAGGAGACCCATCATGGATGCTAATGGGAAACACTTGCCCTACTATTATACAAAAACCTAAACATCACCTGGCTGTCTGTTTGTGAAGAACAGATGCACTCATTATTATTCCACAAAGCCGATCAAGGCCATGCTACTAAGCGGTCCATTAAAGACTCTCCTGTTACTGTACCACTGCTGTGAAGTTTCAACCTAGAATGTCTTTTTGAACCTGGATAAGAACTGTGCATCTGTATCGTGACCTCTGATACCGTTAGAGTCCACATTTTTATAGTGGCCTTTTAGAACTTATTTATTTTTCCTTTTCCTGCTCGATTCTGGATAAAATAAGAAACATCATTTTATATTTTCCAACACTCCTCTTGGGGAAAACGTCTTTAAATAAAACTACTGGAAGGCATCTTTCAATTTCTTGCTTGAATTAAGTGTGAGCTTATCGGGTATTGCAATAAATACACTGTATAAAGAAACCACTATGGATATTTGTGTCGTTCAGTGGCAGGGATTTCATGGTAGTTTTTGTGGCCTTAAATGCTTCTTCGAACAATATATTTATATGATGTTTCCAATTTGTGGTGTTACTCTGCAGTTTGGCTAAACATTGTTTACAATTTATGATATTTGAGTTGTCATCGTCGTCATCATCATCATCTTTCAAGAAAATATTTTTTGTGCTTTATCTTGTTACCCTTCAGTCCCTCCGTCACATGGTGTAAGGTAGTCTGGTCATTAATTGATGCAACTTAAAAGAGTACTTTTCTAATTTTGCATGCCACTTCTATATCGTTGTCGGTCTCATAATGGACAGTCTTTAAAAAGTATCCAAATTGATGCTGCAAAACCACAGATATGCTCTTTTTTATCCCACAAATTGTTCTTCCTTGTAAAAGACTGGCACTTACATCCCCCACAGTGCCACTTGACCACCGGCAGTTCAGTTGGAGATTTGGGGGTGTTATGTTAGTAGCAGTTCATGTAGACTCAAGCCGCTAGCCTCCAGCAGAGATCAAGAGATCCTCTTCTCGTTATGACTCCACACATACTGTAGATTTATGTCATTTTAGCCCCAACCAATGCTAATGTAACATCACCTGAGGCAATTTATCAGACTTTGTGCAGCTCATTCTGAGCCACAAAAATATGTTTTACATACTGTTTGTACTCGCAAAGACCTGTAACCAGACTGTGACGTATACTGTAAAATAGGTGGTTGTTTCCCTTTAAGAGTGCTTGGTGTGGATCACATTGCTAATGTGCAAATAACACAGGAACGTTGTTGGAAAAAGGAGATTGCATGTAGTAAGAATCAAAATCAATTGTACAGCCCTAGTTGTCATATCAGTGACTAATAGATTAGTCAACAGAGTACGTTGGTCAAACAACAGATGGCCTAGTTTAACTTTCACAAGAGAAAAAGTCCTGAATTTACCTGGAAAATCAAACATAAAAGACAATTGGCTTATTATGAGTTCACCTGTGACAGAAGCTGTTGTTCATTACATAATTAAGAATTAAGTACTCCTTTATATGCTCCATCATACTGTCTATTTGTGTGAAAAGACACACATAAAAAAACTTTGAATCATTTAAAACTAAGCCTGAGTGAACGCATGCATGTTAAACTAAGAAGCCCTCAAACAAAGTGTACACACAGGGCAGTTGATAGACTGTATCAGCAAAGGTATGAGAAAATGTGTCTTTCACCGACCATAATTACTGCTGCCAATCCAGAGTGATTTTATAATTCCAAAATCCTGACACTTCACAAAGACTCTATAATTGCATTAGGATGGCCTTTCACACTTCAAAGGTCTATTCATATTTTTTCCTAGGACCTGTCCTGAAATATATCTCTTTTTTTCCTGAAAGCCACCTCATGAGAAGATGTGGAATTTTTCATGAAAACATGAAAAATATCCACTTGAGATGACCGCTTACTCTCCTCTCCTTTCTGCCCTCAAAAACATCCCAGAATAGAACAATGATGTGGTGCTAAATACACAGTGAAGCTTCAAGAATTTCAGAAATGGATTTAGAGAGGACAGTTTCAAGTCAAAGAGGCAGATTTAAAAGCACGGACAATACAAAACAATAACTTAATTGCAGCATAAACCTCATAAGCGAGTGAAAACTGATTTGCTTATCACCAGCTTTTGGCGCTTTTAAGGCTAAAGGTACTGCATGGACCTTTTAACTATGAAACATACTCAACGTAATATTGATGCCTCTAAATTAACTACATAAATAAATGAGACCATACAAGAGAAGATTGGCTATTTCCTAATAGTTATTCTTAATGCTTGTCATCGGGGGGCAGATCTCGGGCAAAATGATGCTACCTAGATGGTAACCCTTGATTTGAAAAACTCCCATGTGATAGTTAAGGTCGGGCATTGACCTCGATTGGTTAAGGTTAGTATAGGTCATCAGGTAGCGAGTCTCGCAAGAATTACGCAAAGTTTTGAAAATCAAGGGTTACCATTTAGACACGACCAAGGGGCGGTTTAAAAAACAAATTTAGCCAAAAGGGAAAAAAAGCCAAACGGAAAATAGTTGCTAGCATAGTTGCTAAGGCTCACCAGCCACTTTATAGGGAAGTTTAATCATTTGCCTGATTCTCCAACGTGTATACAATTGTCATATCCAGCTTCTATTTTGTAACGGGGCATGCAGTGTCTGGAGTATGTGTGAGTCCATTGGTCAGGAAAACTGGCAAGACAGTTCGTCATTGAGAGCATCAGAGCATTGTGGTTTATGTACTGCACAGTAGGACCTGCTGAACAGCTTCTCTGTGAAGAAGAGCACTAATTTCTCTTTCAATATGAATAGGAACGGAGTGTTCATAGCTTTAATAAGTATGCTAGTCAACTATAGAACTGGATATACATAATTAATATATATCTTGTCTCAAAAATGTTGTCTGTATTTTAGTCTTTTAGAAATGTGTTTTTTTTAATCTATTGACACGTTATGTGCTTCACCGTTGAAAGAAACGTTTTTTCAATTCGTCTGTATGTTTGATACATGTCGAGAAATTGACAATAAAGCTAACTGTGGATGTCTATACAGTTAGTGGCAAGACTTTTCTTTCAAAAAAAATTCAAAAGATATTATGTATCAAATGTTTTCTATGGCTCGCTGCCTAACCTGGCGAAGTATCTCATAAAACGGTTGAGATGTCGAAAACATTTCTCTTTTTTTTTTTCAAATACAACCACCCAACCATAAAATATAACACTGCGCATGCAAATAGTCTCCCAGTCGTGTACAAAGTACGCTCCAGTGTTTATCTCTTGAGTGAATCTGTCTGTTCGCCTCTTCAGAGTAAAGGCTCTCTTGTCATGACTTGACAATTTTAGCTCCTGTGGCAGTAATACATAAATGTCAGATCACTGCTGCTGGGTAATAGATAAATAAGTGAAATATTGTTGTTTTAACTTGAACTCAGGGTTTTCAAAGGTGTGTGTTGAGTGATCTTCGTGACAAAATCTTTATTGTGTGTGGTTGCACTCGACGACCGCAAAATACGAATTCTCTTATCGAATAGATGTTAGCCTTCAGGTGTTTATGGGCGAGGACTTAGCACCCATTCACATAACTGAAAGTCTATTGACATCATTCTGAAATAAAGTTCTTTAGCATATTGCTTTCTATGCAAGTGACAGCCACAGATCTGCTCACTTAAGAAAATTGATGAGATCCATTGCCAAAATGGTGCCCTTGACAGACATTGTAATGATGGCAAGCGTTACATTTTATGTGATGTAGTTGACTCCAACATACGACAGGTATACAAATACCCTGATCACTCAGTCAACCCATATGGTATCTACATAAACTGCTAGCATCTTTTTCTCTCCCATACACAAAGATACATTCAGTTTAAATGCTGAAAGAAATAAGGTGTCTTCCTTTTTTCAATTTTTTGGGGGAGTTTTTCCTGAGCCGATGTGAGGTCCCGGGACAGGGATGTCGTATGTGTACAGATTGTAAAGCCCTCCGAGGCAAATTTGTAATCTGTGATTTTGGGCAATACAAAATAAACTGAATTGACTTGAATTAAATTGAAAATTGTGCTAAAAGTTGGTTGTCCGTAAACTCTAACTTCTAGGAAGTATCACAGTTATGGATACAAAAAGAAATCTAAAGGAGAAAACACCCATTTATTTGGTTCAAAACTTCCGCCTGATTGTTTTAGAAGTGCCACACATTTGGGACTCAAGAGGAAGAGGGAGTGGCAAAATAGTATTTAAACAAACAGACAAACATAAAATATTTCTGGAAGATGCTAAAATCCCTGCAGAGCACCAAAAGCATGAGGCTTAAAGATTTACTGCAGTGCTCTTATCTTTCATTACTGACGCGTGTGACAGAGAGCGCATTCTACTTTCTGCATTTCTGTTCTGATCCCAGTCCAACTCCATTAAACATGTCTGTTTCAGAGGATGCGTCAACTTCATTCTCAGAGCACTGCTTGGATTTTCTTTTCTTAAAAGATAGAAAAAAACTCTCAGAAATTAAGTTCTTTAAGACCATCTTTCCCCTCTTCTGTTCTTAATAAGAGATCTGTCTCTATTTGTTGTTTTTTCCTCATAAAGCTGTGCAATGTATGAAAGCTCTGGAATGAAAGCCAGTACAATAGCATTAAAGAACAAAGGCAGGAAGGAGATTGAGAGGAAAAACAGGGGGAAAATGGCATCATCTCTAAACTTAATGAAACAGCATCCTTTCATTTTTTCTAGTAATTATAATAAAGATGGAAAAACATAATAAACGTCTCCCTGCCCCCACCTGCTAACAGTAATTATAATAGACTCAACAATAAATGGTAAAGCAGCACAGAGCTGCATCTTGGGAATTCTCAGGAGTCTGTGGATTAGCTTGAAAAGCCTGAATGATTAAAATACACTAATTAAAATTTTGTGTTCCTTGGTAACTCGTCTTCCAGGGCCCCTTGTGCTGGCAAAATGGGAATAAATGCGACAAAAGCAAATACTCTTTTGGACCTGAATAAATAAACAAGTCTAATCAACTTAGTGTTTTTACAGAGCGAGCTACATAAAAACTTCCTTGGTGACCTTTGCTCACACTTTGCATCCAGAGAAAGAATATCTTGACAATGTTGTTTTGTAATCAAGCAGACTTGACAGACATACCAGACAGGTTAGATGCCCTTTTACGGTGCTTTTGATGAGGCAGTTTATCCTCATTGTGACTTATTATTATGAGGACAAAGTTTGGCATCAGCAGATAAATGCATGTGTTAGTTGTTTGCTGCCTAAGCTGCTAACTTTGTTTCAGAAGTTCTGCTTCTAATATTAGAAACACTATCTCTACATGAAGCAGAATGTGTATGTCAGATATGATGAAATACATTTCCAAGTGTAGAAGTTTCTACCATAGGTGTTACAAATAAGGCAAGTGCAGGCTTGTTTTGAACTCTGGAGGGATCAAAGTACTGGAGGTTGCAGTAAAGTTAAATATCTGTCATGTAATCCACACAGGAACCAAAATCACTCTATTTATCAGAAATATGTGTTTTAATGGCAGATGCCCTTGTAACCTTGTGAGAAACAGACTTTTTGAACAGGGTCTCTGCTTTGCCCCTCTTTACAGAGAGCATACGTTGAATCCTTCTATATTATGCTTTCTTTGCAAACAATATCTCACTTTTCAAAGTCAGCAGCAATATCGTGAAATGAAAACGTAATCCCCCACCTCAGAGCGGTCTCCTACTCCTCTGTACCACAAATGAGGCAAATCAGTGCCGTGGTAGTACAACTGAAACCCCAAAAGACACAAGGAAAATGCATGTATTGACCACATGTACGGCTACTGTTTTTGAGAGTGCCCGTGGCCATCAAATGATAAATGAATGTTTTGACTAATTCATAAAACAAATACAGACACCATCTGGCTGCACATTGTCCTGACATTCTTCCCCGTCTATAGCCACAGTAAAGACGACGCCACAGCTCTGGATCTGTCAGCCAGTTTACTTTGTCAGTTGTGAACTCGGTCTGGTCACTGGGACTTGGCCCCTTTCTGCCATGGCGTCAAAATAGAGCTGTGCTTCAAAAAAGCTGTAATCCCTGCTGGTATTACCGAAGAGGCTAAAAAGATTCAAAAAGCCTGCTTACAAATTTAATTACCTTTGCAGTTAACCAGAGCTTAGCAGCCAATGACCCAGTATTTCCACTGAAGACTAGCTAAGGGGGGGATGGATTGGAGACGGTCGCACCGAGTGGACCACAGAGACTGGCAAGCGTGGCAATCCAGAGCGGCTCAGAGGCCTCCGGTGGGCATACTCGGTGCTAGCCGGGGCAACAACAGCACACATGTGGCCCTATCTTCTGCTGGAGTGCAAATTAGATACAGTTGATTAAAATATTGAGTCATTTCACAGTCACTGTTGAGGGAATAAAAAGAGTGTGAGTACTAAAAATGTGCGGTGGTGTGTGTGTGAGCATGTTTGTATGTATGAGACAGAAAGTGAGAGATAGGAAAAAGGGGCTGTCAGAGGAAGAAAGACCAAGCTCTCTTATATTTGAACAATGAACACATTTCTCATTTATATAGATTCCTTTTGACAAATATGCCCTTTCCCAAAGGACAACTTTCAAACACCTCTACTTGCAATAGCAGAGAAGTCTCGGCCATCAATCAGTTCGCGGCGATATAACAAGTGTTGGGAAAAGCAGCATGCAGTGTTGTATGCTTGTGTTCATGAGCAGCATGTTCCACAGCCACCGTTTAACACCCCCGTTCCAGCTTTTTCAAGAAAACTAAATCCAAGTTCTTTGTTCACGGAAAAAGTGAATTTGACTTGTGGAATAAAAACTTCTGCCTCGCTGCAATATAACAAAAGAAAATGAACAGTTTGGGGTTGCCCGGGTAACCTAATTGCATCACAACACTGCGCACAGGAGCCAAAGTAACTGAATTTTGATGAAAAGGCAGTGATAATTTACGGCATTGAGAAATTAGTTGCCGTGGCGACGCGTTAATTACATCTCAAATTAACAATGCAAGTGTAGTGAAATTAAATATAAATCATATTTTCTGCATAAATTACAGGGGTTGATTAGTGCGGGCGCCAGGAGAGAGAGGTTGAGATTCCAAGGGCCTGTCACATCCCCCTCCTCTTCCCGCCCTCTCTCTTTCTTTCTCTCTCCGTCTTTCCCTCCTCCTATTCCTCAATGCCACCCCCCTCATCCTCACTGGCTCCTTTAAAGACAGGGACTGGATTACACCAGAGGACACAACTCAACTGGAGCATGTTTGCATTTTTCAATAAATTAAAGCTATAGGGTGGTTAGTGTATTTTAGAAACCCTTTTTTGTTATATTGGTTGAAATTCTCTTTGCATCCCGACAGCAATCAATCAAATGCTCTTCCTACTAGTGTTGTGCAGTACACCGATACTAGAAAAGTTTTGTAATACCCTGCAGTTAAAAGGTACTATACTGTATTTTAAGTAGCAGGCGGCAACCTCTGGGTCTGAAGAGTGAAGCCAATGCAAAATTGCATTCTTGGCCAAAATGCCATTTATATCTCCCTAGGGAGCGGGTTGTCTCGCAGTCCGCCATTTTGCACCGCCATGTTTCTACAGCGGCTTAGAACGGACACTGGCTCTCGCGAGAGCCTTTCACAGTGCTAAATAATTAATGATCATAGTATTGATCGGGCCCGACGTTACTAGTGCTTTTTATTCTTTTTTTAGTCTCTTTTTAGTCTTTGTTGAGCTGAGCCCCTCCACATACACAAACACATACACAGACACACGCATGCACGCACGCATAAAGCTCGAGCAGATAAGCTGCTATGGTGAAGTGAAGGAGACTCGTGTTGACGGCAACTACGTTTTTTACCGTACGTGCAATAAAATATGTCCGAGTAAGAAGCCAATACTTTATTAATACGTCTGTGAACATGTAAACGAACGTGAAACCTAATTCAGGCTGCCACCGCCGCCATGTTTACACCACAGCTTGAATGATCGGCCAAAAGCAGTCAGGTGGACAGAAGACAGGAGGAATTACTGGTACTGATGGAAAGTGTTTTTCATTCTTTTTATAAATGTTACATTTGTTTCCAGTGAGATATTAATGACTTTATAGTGACTTTGCTGGTGCTGCTCTAGAAAATATATTTAGCGATATCTAAATTATAAATAACTTCTAAATCTGTTTTTAAATGTTATCAATCTTTTTTTTAAACAATTATTTAGTCATGTAGAAGAACTGAGAATTGATAAGAATAGCCTAGTTGTACTAAAATCCTGAAGATATTCATTCCTACCTGTAGGCCACCGTAGTTCTCCGACACACTTGGAAAGGGCTGAGCTGAGGGGTATTTAGTTTTGGTTTACAAACCACTAGATGCCACTAAACCTGGTGCTGGACTTTTGTCCAGGAGACCACTGTTTGCATCACATTTACAAAAAGTTAAGTTGCCATTTTGTTATCTCAGTTGTCTTAGTCACTAGTCAAGTAACTCACTTTGTTTGTCATTCGTTAGTCACTCGAGTCATTAGTTAGTGAAACTAACATCAACCTTGCTTATTTTCTAAACATAACTAAGTGATTTGTTGTCTAAACCTAACTTCCTGTGAAGACGGAAGTTTATTTTGAAAAGTAACTGCATGTAATGAGAGTATAATGACAAAACTGACACTAGTGCTGAGGAGTACGACCAAGCTGCGTTATTTGGCGCTTTAGTGTGAGAATACGTGCACATTTGTTTTAAACTCCCTGCATTCACATTCCATAAGAAAAGAACTTGAACCAACTCTGATGCACCTCTGTTAAGTGCTGCATAGTGCATTTATAAGTGCAATGTAAAAATCTATTATCGGTCGCACCCAGTCTTATTAACACAATGCTTAGCGCACGCTAATGATCAGATTTTAATTATTGAAATCCAAGATTGTCAGACTTCAAAGGTGTGCAAGGTGTACTGCAAGTTTAACTTCTCGACATCTACAGTGTCACCACTGGTGTGTGTGTGTGTGTGTGTGTGTGTGTGTGTGTGTGCGTGCGTGCGTGCGTGTGTGTGAAGGAGTCTGTGGGTGTTAAACTGTTTATCTGAGGTTCGTTAAAGTCTAGGAAAGAAAGAAGAAGGGAGACAGAACGCACAGCAGAGAGGGAAAGTGAGTTTCTCCTCCCCTCGATTCCTCATGTGGCCCAACTTCCCTTTAAGCATCACAAACAAGCCTCAGGAGTGATGTCAAGGAGGGAGGGAAGGTGGTGGGGGTGCTGTGCTGAGAGAGAAAGCTGAGCGCAAACACAACAGCAACAGGAACCAACTTGAGCCATCTAAATTATTCATACACCAGATGGATACGTTTCCCAAGGATTTCGCACTAAAACGCCGCTATTCAGCTTCCCTGCGCGTCTATTCAACGGACGGCGCCAGGAATCAAGATAACTATCACTTTATCTAAATCTTTTCATGTCTGATTCATATCAACTTTGAAGAGTGGAAGCCCCTCGACACCGTGATCTCACGTTTGTTCTATTCCACAGGCACAAAGAAGGGGGAACATGTTCTCTTTCCTCTATCTTCAAAGACGTAGGCACTGCTATGACCTTGTCTGAAGGATATTATACAAATCAGAGGGTCCTTAGAGACACATGTCATGTATATCACTAACTACACCTCAGCCGCATGATGTGTGCTTGTAGGCAGCCCAAAGGTGGTGGGATTGAAAAAGAAATTAGCGTTATATTGTAATCTGTATATCTGTAATCTGTGTTGATACTGCTGTGCCAGCAACTCGACTCAAAACAGTGACTCACTCTCTCAAGTTTAGCAATACAACTATAGACTTAAAAAATGACGCTGTTTGTTCAAAATCTTTGTTCAGCAACAATATATTTGTGCAACAATGACACAAACCATAATAGATGGGTGTTGATAGCTTAATGCCTTGGCTTGCCAGGACATGGATTATCTTTCTGTGCACTCCCATGAGAAAAATGTCCAACTTCTTTCACAATTCAATTCAAAGACACTATATTTATAGTATGTTGATGAAGCAGACAGTGCCAAATTTTGATATTTAAAAAATAAATCAACAGAGCCACTCATGAAGAAGAACTCTGGCCTCTGTCTGTTAATGATTTTATTTTAACATGTAACACACTTATTCAAAAACATAAATATAGTGTTTACAGTTTTCATCTTGCTACAGCTATTAGTGGGCAGCAAACTAATCACAAATATCTGCCAACTTATCCACCCCCACAATAATTACTATGTGGTATGTGGCATTGCACTCCCCCACTCCCTGTCAACAAATTCAACTTTTAATGCGAACTGTCCTGCCTCATTTCTTAGAAAGTAACTTCCTGTGCTGGGACAAGAAGGTTGGGATGACCTCAGTCCCTGGGGTGCTCCTCTGCCGTACTCATCCATTTGTGGATGAAGATGACGGCTTTTAAAAGGACAAGTCATCATTAAGAGAATAAGTAGCCTTTCCTGTGGTCTTTTTGCACCCCCCTTCAAACGTAATTCCGATGCATTTATACAGAACGGAAAGTGCTTGAGAGTGGGGGCTGGGTTGTGGTTTAATGGTCCAGTAATGTCTCAGCCAAAGCATAGTTGCCCTCCTACGATGGTACAAAAAAGTAACACACTGAGAATGACCAGTTTGACGATTTAAGAAGTCGTTAAGGAGAAGTGATTAAAAAGAAGATGCACTGCAAATACCTATATTCAGTGAAATACAGCCATATACACGGTGAGAATAGATACACACGAACAAAGGAATTCTATCAAAATACCACGTCAATGTATGACACTGAAACCAGAGATGGCCAAATGACATTTATTTAAGTGGCGTATCTTATACTGTAGATAGATTAGGGGAAGAAAAGAGAAAAGGTCAATAAAAACAAGTCAAGGAGCTCAGTATCAAGCTGTAAAGGATGCCTCTGTCATCTCTACTCATTTGTCTTTCTCCTTTGTTCCTTCTCTCACCTTTCAGGTTACCGTCACTCACAAAGTGCTAAAAGTCTGGCAATCACAGCAGGCCTACTTCCAGGCATCTCAGTATCCATCATCCTATTCTCATGCCACAGGCAGATGAGCTGCAGGTGTGCCCTGCTCAGCTCCATGCAGGCCAGGTCAAAAACCTGCCACCATTTTCCTGCCACGGGACATTGGCACTGAAAGTCTTAAAACCTAAATCGATGAGCCAAATAAAATAAAATCTGTTTGATATGAGTTTCTCCTAAATGTCACATAACACACTGCATGAAAAAAAAGGCAAGACCTTCCCAACAAGTTTAAAAAAAAACCTGCAGGATAATGCTGGCTCCCCTTGGGGAACCAAAAGCTGATGGCTTTGAAACAGGAGGGAGGGTATTTTCAGCGGGGCTGCCCAGCATGAGAGATCCTGTATGTCTCACAGCTGAGCTTGTTTTATTGAAAGGTTGTTTGAAAGGCCCTGAACCCAAGACATCAGTGGTCATGTTTGTTTGGCTTAAAGAGGACCAGCATTCAAAAGCTTCACTAAAAAGAACAGTTCAGGAAGAAAATGAGATGGGTTCGTGCCCATAGCAACTTGGACATGTGTGCCGGGAAGATTTGTAGAAATTAATAAAATGGCCTCAATATAGCTTTGATTACAACCTCCTACAAAATGTGCACAGCGCAAGCATAGCTTCACTGCGCTGTGCAAATAAGTGCCAAAACCAGCGATGTTATCAGGTAATAGAGTCAGAGGAAGAGAGAGGGCCTTTGTGAACTTGACACTCCCATTAGGCCCCTACTGGAAAGTGCAGTATTTGATCAGTAGATGGGAATTGAGCAAAAATGAACTGAAACTAGATCCCACATGACTTATTTTCCTGTTGGCTCTCAGCTTTAGGTGTCACTCAGACTTAATAAAGCTCTCCCATTTTCATTTTATCACAGAAAATAGACTGGGCAAAAATAAAATCAGTCGGTTTTGCCTTAATGGAGAGCAAAGTAATGGCGAGGTGAAACGGACACAACACATTTTGTCCATAGTAATACTATCAAAATGAAAGCATATTCACTTCTGGAGTTTTCCAGGAATCAATTCAAACTGAATATTGGCCTTTTTCATAGACTTTATTTCATAATGGTTCCAACAAATACAGCACTTTGGCAATAGTCTGTCACCTCGGGTGATACCAACACAGCTTTTTCCCCTATAGAGTTACAGTATTCTCCAGCCCACACTGAACCTACACCACCAACCTATAACTCTTATTTTATTTCCGCACTTTATACATTAGAGGTACATTACACCCATCCCAGTAGATGGGATGAGTCCACTTTTACACCCAGGTGTTACATTGCAAGGTTAGGTCATTTGGATGGATATGACCTTTGATGGCTCCGTCTTCAATGAAAATGATCTGGTGATCTCCGCATTGACACGCACACAGATGCCCTTGTGCTGTACATTCACACTATGGTGATAAGGCCAGAGCAATCCATAAGACATTATGGAAATATTCATTTGGGAATTACGAATTATAATTAGAACGTAAGGCCACATTTCTCCGTCTTGGTGGCGTTTGCATGATTTCACAGTCCACAGCTAAAAAGCAGTCTTTACAGGAACAAGATCAGGCATCTTTCCTGGATTTTTGTCTTTAGCGGCGCGTATGTCTGGTATGTTTATTATTCCAGTCTTCTTTAAAGAATGTTATGCTTTTAAAGAAGTAATTAGATCAAGTAAAGTGAGAAGAAAAATCCAACACTCGGTCCCAAGTGTTCTGGTATGCGATTAATTATTCTGAGGACGACAGATGTTAAATTGTGTATGCCCATCAGCGCTAAGACTTTCTGAAGATTTATCATTCATGTAAATCATGAATAAAATATTTCCTTGTTGAGAGAAAATGCTACATCTGTTGGTGCATCTTTTAGTCCCGACTGCAAGAAAATAAGCACACAAATCTGACCTATTAAAGCCGGTTTTCGACACAGAGTGGACATGCAATGTGAATTTGTAGTCGTGTGATTTGTACTGCATACAATCACTTCAGAGAGATACAAAATAGTTTACACAGTATATATTGTTTCAGTAACACAACTTTTTCAACATTTAAACTGGTCATCAACAATAAAGTATCAATGATGTTGTAAAAAGGTAAAAAAAAAAAAAAAAAAAGACATCGCACCGCTAAATTCCTTCCTTCAAAAGCAACAGAATTAACTGTATTTCATGCATATGGAGCACACGTGCGCTTCCATTTTCCCCTGATGTATGAATAAATAAGTAAAAACAGTCAAGCGAGCGTGAGAGTGTCACGGGGATCACGGACGCGGCAGCGGTGGTGGCGGAGGTCGAGCCACAAGCCACCGGGACGGTAGCGTCTCCAATCGCCCCTGGCGACCATCACGTTGCCATGCTCCGGAACAGACAGGCCTGCTCGCACAACAGATGGAACTAATGATGCGAAACAAAAGAGATCATTTCACCGTGGTCCTCTAGGAAGCCACAAAGAGAGGCTTGGAAGTTTGAATGATGGGACCAGGGGACTTGCATGGGGTTAGATATGGGTAGCCTTTTCTTTTTCCTGGAGGTGCTTAGTTGAATAGGAAAAAAAAGGCCTTTGATGTTTCTTACAGAAAGCGGCACATTAGAAAAGCAAGTTTTAAAAAAATTAAGAGAAATGGAAATCCACCTTGCTGAGGATGACTAGACTTCTAGGGGTTCCTGATAAATATCCACTCACATATTTTGATTATCAGACCTCTGACATACAATTCTCAGATGCCTGATCTGCAGTTCTACAGTTTCCCAAATATCTTTGCGTTGAGTTCATTCTATCAACCAGTTTTACGTTTACCCTTCACAGTAATTACAGTTAATTAGTCACTGTTGTCGTTTGATCATTTCATTTCTTTAGACTAAGACAGTTTGATCGCTGGAACTCGCTTTATAACATATCTCGTCAAACAAAAATGATTAGCTAATAAAAAAGGAATTCCAATGCCAAAGTTTAAGGCAAATTTATACAAGACCTTAATATCAAAACAGTCTGGCGAGCAAGGTTGTAAAATGTCGTATAAAGTAGAGCTATGTATGTGCACCATCCGTTTTTCACACTGTGTCAGATAACAGTTGTAAACAAACTGCTGTGTCCTGAACTGACAAAAACAAATCAAATTTGAGCTGAGGACATTTGCATATCCTGAGGGACAGGATTAGATTTAGAGGTCATCTCTTACGAGCCAGACCTCAGCAGACGCCAATGTAATGTTTCTATGTCAAGTACATTCAATCGAAGCATATGTGAGCCCGGTCTGTTTTTCCAGTCAGACAGTCAAAGAGAGGGAGCGCGGCTCTTTAAATGCAGAATGTGAACTGAGGGAAGCCAAACACCTTGGGATGGGATTTAACCAGGATGGAGAGAAGTGGAGCCCAAACCATGCCCATCCACACATGGAAGGGATCACTGGGAAAAGTTCAGCTCCGACACCGACACAAACAGCAGAGCAAGGCCTGTATTAGAGTCAGGTTAGCAAAGATAACGCTATCAGTCTGATCCCCATGGGGACCAAATGCCGGGCCTTGCTGGCAAATAAAGCTACAGTGTCTTGACTCCTTGGCACATTAGCTCTGATTACAATGACCTTCATTATATCAGCTACCCTTATTACAACACGTAGAAGGCGTCTCTCCCCTGGGCAAAGCACAGTGGGGGAAAGAGTAAAGGAAAGGAGTGAGATTCAATTGTCAGGCTTGAGCTGTAAAAAGCTGTTTAATTCAGATTCAACTACGCTGTTTTGATTTTGATTTGTTTGAATAATACACCTTTACGGTGTCCTGGGACCTCTCAGAGACTCGGACGTGACATATGAGCCTTTGTATGGAACCACTCTGAAATTGGTAAGTTTTAAGATTGGTTTGTAGAAACAGTCATTAATGTGAAGTAATTATAATTGAAAACTCAACATTGTTTTTAACTGCAGCTTTGCTTTGCAAAGATTACCTCACTACAACTTTAATGTCTTTCTGATCCCTAGTTCCTAAGAACAGCATATCCAGAAAGAACCACAAATATTTGGATTTAATACAATTTCTTACAGATTTCATTACTAAATAACATCCTTGACTCTTCAAGGATTAACCATTCCACATCCTGTACGCACAGACGAGCCCTGTTTAATATGTAACAACGTTGTTAACCTCAATTTCCTTCCCAGTCTGCCCCTCCACAGGCCACATTGTTAGCTCGAGCGAGCTCTTGGCACACGTTACCGCCGTGGCGGTGACTCTCATTCAGTCTGACCACCCTGCAGGCGGGGGGATTCTCTCCCACAGCCCAGCTCATCCCTCCTTCAGGCCCCTGCTGTGCATTTCACCCTCCCTCTTTGCTGGCAGGTGACTCAAAATAACAGACGTTGCCCTGAGAGAGCCGCTTCATTGCATTCACTTAGCGCTGCCAATACACCCCAACACGGGATGAGCCCCACTGTGGGGGTTCTGAGGACCGTGCCTTCAGCCAGCGGGAGGGCAATGTTTGTTTTTCTGCTGAGATACAGAGAGTGGGAAGAGGAAGGAGGGGGGGGGGGTGCAAATCAGCTTGTTGTGGATTAAGAACAAATCAAGAGATTTTAGGAATTAGAAGAAGCGCCTCAACAGCAAATGGAAAACAAGAACACCTGTAGGAGGCACGGGATAACGACCAGTGAGTGACACACTCGGTATCACTCTCACCCTCTCAATCACATATTTAGTATAATTCCTGTGGAAGAATAGAAGATACAATAGAATATAGCCAAGAGTGCACTTAACAGAATCAGACTTAAAGCCATCTTGATCCCTAATGACTGTATGTTTAAAAAAAAGCAAATAAAATTGTAACTTAATTATAGATTTATAATGAGCCACTGCACCACTGCCAAAAACAAGTCCCATACCAAGGCAAACAGGCACCTGCTGAATGCTCTCTGCTCGTGGGTTTTCATAGCTTAATTAATCTAGACCTTGGGGTATCATGACTCGTGCGTGCTGCTTGTGTGCATGTTTGACACAATTAAGTTGTTCCTCGAAACAGAGGTGCAACTTTAACACTGAGCAGAGACACCAACGCTGCACATTACAAGACACATTTTGTGTTTTGTGGAAGTAAAGTCAACGATCTAATAATTTGTTTCCCACTTCCTGTAAACTGTTTCAAGAGCTGTTCCTACAAACTGTCAAATGCTTTACGAATGCCTTAGTTTTACCCACCCCAATGTATACTTGAAAAAAAAAAGTACCCATCAATGTCTTACCAATTGAATACATGTTATAAAATGCACAGCATATTACTGGTGATACAGCATGACTATCACTTTAAGACTCACCATCCTGTTGAACAATCTGTGCCGAAGCTGAACCCGCTGCGGAGTTATCGCCTCTGCCCGATTCTCACTCTACTGCCATCTGATTTCTGTAGATAAACATAAAACAGCTGTTTACCATCACATGTAGTTTCTTTGAACTGAGCGATTTAAAGCATTTCTCAATGTGGAAAAGCAACCTCTCAGGTGCAAACTGATTGATATAAACTGTGAAAGTCTGGCAGGGGGAAACCAAGAGTCCTGACTGTCTTTCATCCAGGTGTGACCAAGGGAGCACCTCACATGTTTGGCCACAGCTGGTTGAAGTAAAAGAAGAATGAGGGGCTTGTTATAGGAAGGTCGAGCAAATGTTGCTGGTGAAGTGAAGTTTAGGAAAAGTTTAAACAATGCAGCTTTGGTATTAGAAATTAAAAAATCTACTCTAAAGAGTGGGCAATGTTTGTATGTTTATTGAAAAATCGAAATGAATGTGGTAATGATTCATTGATGTAAAATAAAACAGAAATAATTGGTGATTAAAATGAATTAGGACAAAAAGTATGAAATTCGTGTGACTGCTAATTACCAGTTTGAATGAGCCTGATAACTAAAGAGAAAAGGTATTAAATGTTGTAATTATTACCATTGCTAATTACATTTCCAATTATGTCACTAATGAGAACGGCTTAATTATCAGCACATTGGATAAATAAGACTTTTGCTTTCTACCATTTGTGATGGAGGTGGTGATGTGGTTACAACATCAAGGGCAAGTTCTCTGGCCAAAGAAAACACACGATAAAGCTTTAAACTCTCACATTAGTAGAATGTCCTAAATGGTCATGAAATATCAATAAATTAATGATTTGCGCATTCATTTAGAGATGTTTTTCGTCCTGTCTGACGCTTTGTTTATACTTGCGCTTGTCACTATAATGCGAGCCGCTGCAGACGTAGGCGCTTTTATTCAATGCGCTGTTCGTTGCATTATTCTCCGAAACACGAGAGGGCGTACAAACAAAATGAACTGTGAAGAATCAAAAAGACAACGACTGTAACCCACAGACTGAAGGTGTAACTATAAACCAACCTCCACGATGGCGAGGGGGGATTGTAATTATCTGTAAACTCATATCACATATTCATGGTCTACTTTATTGCCTCTGTACAAGGCCTGTAAAGAAAGAAGCCAAGTATCACATGTAACAATTTGATTTGGCTGGTAAAACATATACTCAAATTAAGATTTGTAAGACCTCCTGTTTCTAAAGCATCTACAAACGAACTGGCCTTATTTGGATAATACCATGACATGTATAAAGTAAAAAAACATTTTTATGAGTGGACCATTTGTGACATGATCACATGACCAAGTTACATAAATTTAGAGGTGTACGAGCGCACCATGCGCCAGTCGTGATTACGCCATTTTCTGGCTTCACTACCAAAGTTATCATAGTTATCATATTACCTCTTAAGAATTAACTTTATTATATACAGTATTCAGTATACAGTTAAGTAGTTGTGATCTCAACAAATGAGCAGCTTTATGAAATACCTCACAGTTTCCCTTTCAACATTAAAGAATATCAACTTTACTTTTCTTATTCCTTTTTTACTTTACTATTTCTTGAACAAAAGTTTGAGTTGCCTTAGATGAAATGAAATAGACACCATCAGACAGACAGGAAGAAAAACACTGTAAATACTGTAAATGTAGAAGCTTGTTCAACTTGTTTACTTCATAAAGTACTGAGGTACACAAAGGTACCAACCATTTTGGAATTACTTATAAATGATCAAGGCCAGTCTTCCTTGTGCCAGTTATGGGTCTCCATTCAATGGCTTGTATAGTGTGTAGGATCTTATGGGACCTAGTGGTGAGGTTACAGATTGCAACCAACTGAAACTACTCCTAAATGCCAAGCGTGTAGGAGAACTATGGTGACCGATGTGATAACACGAACAATTGAATGTCTCTATCTGAAGCCAATGTTTGTTTTGTCCCATCGGGGCTACTGTAGAAACATAGCTCCGGCTCTGGGAAGAAAATGCTCCACATGTAGGCATAAACTGCTCTTTATTTTCAGCGAATTAGTCTTCATTTTCAGCGAATTATACACTAAAGAAATGATATTATATTCCATTTCTGCCAATAGATTCCCCTAAATGCTACTCACTGTACCTTTAAAGAAGTAACACGTTTCAGCTAGCAAAAATATAATCTGGGCTGTTACAACAAACAACATATTACAATATGCACTGAAAGCACAGTTTATGTGCTACAGTCAGTGGGAAGAGAGTTTAATATTCAATAAGTTTTCCAATGAATATGTTTGCCAGAAGCCAGGCACAACTCTAGAGTTTAGTTTTTGCCTGCTGGGTGCAAAATATGATGCATTAATCTATCTTGTGCATCTGTCAAGTAGTTGATGACTATAACGCTATAAGACACAATCATAACACTCCATCTCACTGATCCCCAAACAGCCCACCTGCGACCGTCCTCCATAGAGCAAACTGCACCCTACGTGGTATTTCAAAATACTCCTGTATCACACGCTGAGGCTCCCAAAATGCTGTTGATATTTCTCGCATTCCTTAAGGGCGTTGCTCTACCTTTAGGAGAGCGGAAGTGTTGCAGAGGACCATGTCTGAGTGCCAAGTAAATGCACAATGGATTAGAGTCATATCTTCCACATGGCAGCTTCCTAATCCCACCATCTGAGGTAAACAGAGGACCAGGTGAGGCAACACGCCTGCCTTAGACACCTCTGTCACACAGAGGGATCTCTTGCTAGACATGGGATTGCTGCGTCCGACTAGCATGGAACTTTATCACAGTTGTTCTTGTAATAATTTGCACATATTTGAGAGAGAAAAAAGACATTTTGACAGAGACTTGTCATTTCTTTCTTCAACATATACTTTTCTTGCTTTGCACGCCTCGTGTTTGTTTTTTTAGATTAGAACCTGAACATCTGGTTTCAGCTCTTTGTGTTTTTCATGTGTTGTAGAAGTGAGCAATAAGGTGATACTTCTCTCTGTGTCACTGCCAAAGAATGTAGGCAACTTTAGTTTCAAAGTCCCTCGTCTCACCTCAGAGACGGGACAAGAAGAGGAACAAAAAAACAAGCGAAATCTTGAAGGAACATTCAATGCCTGTTTTACGATGAGGCAGATTTTTTTTGTTTTTAAATATCTAGAACGTTACGCAAAAACAGGTTTTGATATGTTATGGCATGACTGTTTTTCAGTACATTTTTTACACATGACCTCACAACTTAAAAAAAATATACACACCCATGGAACAGGTACTTGAGATAAAAAAAAGAAAAAGAAAACTAACCAAAAGCTTCAGGTAGAGGGGCATTTCACAAGTTAATGGGGTATGTACTTTCTGGTATTTTCCATTGCAGTGATGACTCTTTCTGGGACAGGAAAGCCATTTAACAGGATATATTTGACATTCAAAGGCTATGCCAATATTTCATACAGACACAAGTGCAGTTCTAAACATATGTAGACCTCATACTGAAATTACATTTGTATACTTTTTGTATCGTACAATTACATTTACTTGACTAACAAATCAGTTTCAAGTGTGGTTTTTACAAGGTGAAACTTTTCCCCTTATAAAACAATGTTTAAATACAACAAGGTACACTAAAGTACACAGTAATCCTATAAACGCAACTTCGAGCCAAGCCACTTGTGAAAGCCTTGTCAGAACATGTGAATGAGGGAAGGTACTGAAAAAGTACATATTTTGATTTTGGTGATAAAACAGCAATCACAGGAGCTGGAATGTATTAACTGTTCACTGACTGTCGATGTGTGTTCCACTGCAAAGCCGTTTGATCAGGTGATGTTTCATTAACATTTGTTAAGCTATGACAACAAAAACTAATGTTTCATAAAAATCAGTTCCCTGATTTAAATACAAGGCATTTACAAGGTGTGAAACATTTTTTCTATCTTCGTTAATTGGTGCTTATTTGGTTGCAAATCAAATGTTATAAGCTAAAAGCGATGATAATAAGTTTTATGTCTGCAGATTGGAATTTATTATTTTAAAGAAAGTCAAAAATAAATAAAAGACTTGCGCTAATGTGCAAAACTGCTCATACCGTAAAGCATGTGCATGACAAAAAGAAAAAGTGTGAATCTGACTGAGGTCATGTTACCAACAGTTGCCCTTGGGCCAAGGTATGAGATAAATATACTGTACATTATACAACACCTTTGTCACGCAATGTGACTTGAACAAAAAGGCATTCAGGTTCATTATTACCCTTCTTATAAATATGTGCAGCTGGCCCACCTTACTTTTTTATGAATGTTTTTTTTTTTACCTTAGAGTCCTTGCTGACAGAACAATAACCAGCTTTAAAGATTCTTACTAACTGAATACTGACGTGAAATACTATGCATATCAGTAATATGAATGTTAAATGTATAGGTTTCTTTGAAGAGCACTTGATCTAAATGACATTTTGCATGTGCTGTTAGGGTTTTTACATTGTGGATATAGAAACATTGTGGGCCTTCACCACACTGCTCATATCATCACACCAGATCCAAGCCTTCCAACCGACTTCCAACTCCTGGTTGTACACTGAAATAAAAATCCAGCTGACTAACACATGGACTAATGTAGATTAAAAAAAGGATCTTAATTGATGCACAACCACCAGAGATGTCACCCTTTTTAATCCACACATTCTCCTTTCTTGTAACAACTAATGCCTGCATTACCCACAATACAGCTCAACTGCCGACCCTTCACACTGAGATTCATGAGTGGTGTGCTAGCAACTAACGTAGCCCTGAGCCGGTCGCCTTAAGCAAAGATGAGAAGCAGTTGAGGTCTGGTAAGCTCACTCCACACCCCAGATGGAATGTTTGTGAATTAAAGTGCAGGTGGATCTGTCTGTTACGGCCCTTTTGACACAGGCAATAAAATGTCTTTGTGATGACAGAAATAGAATACCTTTTTTCAGGTGAACTAGTCCTGGGCTTATTTGGGCGTTGTCGAAAAGGTTCATTGCATACTTGTCATATGTAGGGATGGGTATCGTTTTTTGTTTTTTTTGATACTGGTGCTAAAACGTTACTTTTTTATTGCAAAGGCAAAAAAAATCTTACAATTGAACAATATATTAACTGTTTAAAATAAATAAATACAAAAAACTTGACTTCAAACTATAGCTTCAAACTTTTTAACTTCAAACTATGAACAATATATTAACTGTTAACAACAGTTTACAGTATACTGAAATAAATATAAATAAATACAAAACACACTTCAAACTACAGCAATTATTTTGCAGCACAAGCATCAGGTGGCCTGATGGGGACCGTGTGCGACAGAACTCCACTCAGAAACTGTTGTATTCTACAAACTCTGCTGCTTTGCTGGACTGCATGTCATCATTAATATCAACGGGGAGAGCTTTTCTGATTCCGGACCGAGCTGCTCTTGAATTCGGCAAACACCAAATGAACCGAGGAACAAACACGTCTGATATTAATCTCACTTAGTGTCGTGTCTTCGAGCGTTTCTCCTGCAAAGCTCCAAGCTGATGTTCTTGCCGATCAGCTGCATATTGGCACCGGTTTTCAGTACCCAACCCTAGTAATATGCACAAGCAGACAAGCAAACTATGCTGAAGCATTGGCTTTCAGTTTTATGGATGCTTTATTACCTGTTTTTCTTCTGCGTAAACTGTTCCCGATTAAAGATCAATTATAACTTGTAAGAATCACGCTGACCACCACCGCTTTTTCAGTCAGAAGAACATATGAAGTGTATCACTTTAACTGCACCTCGGTACCCAGCCAATTTAAAATGCTATTTTAAGCCTCACGTTATGGATTGTATAACAGGGAGTGGCCTTTTATATTGCACATAGCATGGCTCCACCTACCTCGTGTTTCAATGGCACCCAGTGATCACTTCACCCAGAACGACTGCATTCACCTCACCAGGCTTAGATCCGGATGTGTGCCTTTGTAAGGCTAAATTCAAAGCATCTTTATAATCAAAATCATATGATAGCAGTTGTTACATTTGTTGTCAAAATGACTCTAGATGAACCTCCTTGTCAAATACATCTCACTATCTTTCAACATCTGAATACAAAGACAATGTTCTTCCCACATGCCAGCACAAACCAAAGCTCTTGATACCTACTCTAAATAAACCAGAGCAAACTCCAATTTCATCTTCCTACAGCACTGAAATACAAGAAGCCATAGCCATGTTTGTTTGCCTTGGGGAGATTTATTTTTTGGGCAGAAAGCTCGGGGTATGATTAGTAGTGGTAGAGCATATAAAAACAGTTTATAAATTCCATCAAGCACACCCAATCTGTTGATTGGTTGCTTGAATTGGTGTGACTGTTGAGTCCTACCAATTTAAAGAGATTGTGCGAGTCTAGAGTATGTACCAAGTGTGGACACGTTGATTATGTATGCTAGGAGTGGTTCAGTCTTTTATTGGAAAATTTACACCCGTGCAGTGATTTATATAAATCAGTAGTGCCCACAAAGCAGTAAAACTCTAATTGTTTCTTCCATTTTGAAAGTCTAGCGTCCATTAAGGATGCAGTGAGTAATAAAAAGGACTTTTAATCAATCCTCTCTTGTTGATGAGTTGATGTGTGAATGGGCTATCCTACCTGACAGTGCTACCATATGTTGATTTCTTTTTCTAATAGCCAGCGAAGAGATAGAGAGAGCGTATTTCATTGTAGGTGAATACATTTACGATAAAACTTAATCAAAAAAGATAGCGGGTAATTTATCTGAATTATTTCTGGTCTTTTGATCTGTTTTCTTTTGTGACTAAACACTTGCTGAATGTGCAAATGTGCTTCTTCTTCTTTTTGCTTTAGTCCAGCTCTTTGTAACCATTCACTGAAAAGTGCTCTGCTCACCGACTCTGGTGTTCGATCTTATCAAAACCCCAAAACATGAGCCAAATGAATACAACACCTCTCATCTTTTCAATATCAAAAACATTCATAATATTGTAAACCAGTACAGTAGCATGCCACGTTACGTCGTTTTGCCAACACTGCAGTCTCTGTATCGTGACCCATTTATTGTCAGATTAGACTCGCCGACCCCTCCTCGACCGGCTGGCATGGCCACAGTAAATCCTGCAGACTGCTCATGCTAGGGACCTCGGGTAATTAATAAAATCCCCATTACATGCCTTGTGCCCGTTGTTTGCTATTTCAACACCCCATTTGTGCCACGATTACAGTCATTATCAGTCACCGCCATTAATTCTCTACCCGATGCCAGAACTGCATACTAATAAATTGGGCTCTACATTTTTTTTTTTACCTTTCAAGGAGTTGGTGTTGGAGCTGGGCCAGGAAGTGCCACTCCAGATTAGGAGTCATCTGGTGACTCGGAAAGAGCCCTTTCAATAGAGGGCTTCTGCATCTTTGGAGATAGTTCAAATTTCCCCTTTTGATTATTTTCCTTTCCCCTTCAAAATGAATCTTTATTAAGCCTAAATCCTGAATAAAATGAAATTAGCAGACTGCAAAATATTGCTTTCTTTTCTGACTCTATTCCCTTGTGCATGCATGCAAATTATAATGCTTATTTATGTAAATGAGGTGTCGTCTTTAATTAGTTTTGCTTGAGGGCATTAAAATACATGTATTCTTTCCCCAAAAATGATTTGTTTTGTTGCTCTGTTTAGTTGAAGTTCAAAATGAATGATTACGCAGACTAAAAAGGTTTATTAATTCTCTAGTTTTCTATTTTTTTCCTTTCCCCTTTTGGAGAATTATCTTCTCCGCCCACTTCCTGGGAAGAGTGTATTCTCTGTGAAATCAAAAGCCTCTTTAGGCAGTACTCTGAGCACTACTCTGACAAGCACTTGTAAAGGTCCCAGGTTGAAACCACATGGTAGAACTGCACTTCCGCTTATCAAATCTGAAAGCTGTGCTCTACAGCAATCCCCTCTAAATGTATTTGTTTGGCCACATGGCTGTTTGTATGGTGACACATTATTGAACAGAAGATTTGCTTAACCGTTGTACTTTTACATTCATATATGTATTCTAATGTGCTGTTTATCCGTTAGAAAAAACATTGTGCTCCAATCATGTGCTGATTCTATTTGCATTTTGTTCATCATCACAGACATATACACTTAGAACATCACCCATCTTGAGAGTGAGAGCTGTGTTATTAATCAAACGTTAATATCGATGTAAATTCTGACAGCCTGTCAGCTACCGCGGCTCAGCTCAAAACTGAAGTGAGCATGACCTGTTAAATGACGTTCCGGCTGATTTGGGTGTTATTTTAATATTTGTTTAAAAGGATTTGCGGTGTTACAATAAATCTTTCGCTTTGCACTGTTTTTATGCATTTACTGTTGATTTACAGTCCATTGTTGAGTGGCTATTGAACAGAAAACTGCTTTATGTCGTTGTAGAAGGTGTTGGGTCAACTTCTGTTAGAAGCAGCGGCTGACTGTGTCACGCAGTATTTCAAACCACTTCAGGTTGAAAGTGACCAACTGCGCCTCCGGTTATTGTTCAATATCATATCAGTATTTAGCATCCTTTCAACTGCTCAGATGAGCTGAAGTGGCAAGTTAAGATGCCCCTTCCCCACCCCCACCCCCGAGTATGATTTATGGAAAGGAAGCTAAAACCATTATAGCATTTTTATTATTATTGTTCTTTCAAGGCTAATGCAACAATAGATTTTTGCATGATTGATGTGTTACACTAAACATTAGAGGATTACATTAACTTTGCATAGAACAGCTAAATGACATGAGATTACTTATTGTTATTTTTCCTCCACATGATCATACTGTAAACGTAGTACATATAGTATTTCTTGGCATGTATTGATGACTGAATGCATACAGTACACATACCGGTTACACAGCGTGCATTAGCACAGACGGCTTCAGTTGTCGCCTTTCAACACTGCTTTCTTTGCTTCAGAGATTAAACGAATGCAAGTGACTTAGATAACCTCTAATCAGCCCCCTTCATTCTGCAAATTATTAAAACTGTGGGTTCTTGTGGAAGGGAATATGGCAGCAATATGCTGATACTTCAATCAGCTGGGAGGAAATTCCAAATGCAATAAGGAGGAATCGCTGCTCTCTGTCTTGCTGTTCCTACCATGAGCTTCAGCTGCTACATACAGTACAGCCATGAGTTCTCTTTCATGGCATCTAGGATATAAACACTCTTCAGACCACATCAAACCCTCACATCATTTCTCACACATCAAGCACTTGCATAGTCTTAAGACTCAGCCTTTTCAAGATGTCCTCTCAATTCATCATTTACTGCAACAATGATTTACAGTGCATCCATCTAGAAAGGATAAATGTAGCCATAACAAAACAGGCACACTACTTGAAAAGATACTGGACCCAAAGGATTTAGGTCAAAACATCCTTTGACATTAGCTGTGTTTTGAGCTCATCCATGATAACTTCTCAGCTCATTCCTGTTTTTTCAAATAACTCTTCAGGGTTCTTCTGTTACTAAAGCACAATATTACCAGAATGTATGGCATGAAATCAGAGGAGATAGTGGGACATAATAACTGTCTTAGTTTTCACGAAAAACTGTCCTGTAACAGTTATGCTGTTGATTCAGTCTTCAATCATAGTAATGCGGGGCCAAGACACATCCTCCATTAAAATGTTGACGCACACTTTGGGGGCCTTTTACAGGCATTTGTGTTTGTGTGTTTATCATGGCTGGGCCATTCAGGCAATGATGGGCATCCAGCCAACTGATTCTTTGCCCAAAGTGCTAATTTGTGCCACTCTAGTGTGCATAGCTCTATAATTACCTGAAAACGTAAACTGAAAGCTATGCCTGACAAAGACAAGAAACTGTAATAAAATCGAGCTTTTGGTGCTCAGTTGTACTGAGTCTTATAAGACATATTAATGGGATGTTTAAAGGATATGGCACTTTTCCATTTGTCTTGTGGAAAAATCTTGCGCAAAACACCTGGTGCACTAAGTGGCTGCAGTCTGAACACTGAAGAGAAGCTAGCAGTCATGGCGTTCTTTTATAAAGCACTGTCACATCTCAAACATTTTATATTAACTATGCACCGCAGCTTTATACCGGATTTGTCATTTCTTGATCGTCAATATGTGGCAACTTAATGAACTACCAAAGTCAGATTTCAAAGCCATTGTAAATTATCAAAAACAATAAAATAGCTGTCTGTTTAAAAACATATCATTCAAATCTGTGAGCTCTTATTCCACCACAGTAACATGAAAAGTGACAGAAGACTAAGCTCCAGGTGTCTTGCATACAGCTGGAAAAGGTTTTTTGAGTGCATATATATTTTTTGCATATAATATACCAATTCAGTCGGTGGGCGATGCTTGGTTTTGGCGGCTGGATTACACTACAGCTAAACAGAAGCACAAAATGTGTTTCTGAAAATATTTAAAGCAAGAAATCAGAGTCTTGATCATATTGATTAGCGCTGCCTAGTTTGACAGTTTGATCAAAGTTCACAAGCTTTAGGAGCAGTGAATGACACTGGGTTCGCGACTCCTCAGTTCTGATTGGTTGTTTTCCTTCGGGTGCGGT
This sequence comes from Taurulus bubalis, assembly GCF_910589615.1. Taxonomy (NCBI): domain Eukaryota; kingdom Metazoa; phylum Chordata; class Actinopteri; order Perciformes; family Cottidae; genus Taurulus; species Taurulus bubalis. Next base: position 16,861,590 of record NC_136599.1, on the reverse strand, counting down.
GAATTCTTTCAAATGTCATTAGGAGGACTAAGAAGAGCCAGAGGAACCTGATGTATTCACAGAGTATCTGTCTCATGCACTTCTGTCAGGCTATAGTGACAGTTTGAGCTAATATTACAAAACGTTTTTTTTTTTTATTAAAGGCACCAACTGTAGTTTTAAAGCAGTTTAAGTGACAAACTGCCAAACCATACTGGAATTACTTCCCTGTCTAGCCATCAGAATTGAAATGAATTATGATTAAAGACACATGTTTACTGCCTGTGATCAGTGAAAAGCTAATTATTCCCCTATATCTGTCAGTCTAAAATGTTCTCTCAGGTTTCATGTTTTTTCGGTCATTCAGTCTGAGGAATTAGTTTCAGCACTTCAAAAAACCAACACAACGTGATGCAGTTGATGTCTGGTATTTGTAAAATCCATAACTCTGTCTAAATGCAACAACACCACAGTTAAAAGAACATACTGAACATAGGAGTTCATACAGCACAGAGTTTAATTACTTGTAGGTGTGGTTGCAATTCTATAAAAAACATTTTTTTATTGTTTTGATGACGCAAATGTCATGAGCACTTGTACGTGTTCTGTGTGTTCTGGAACCAAGCACACAGAATGCATGGAATGTTCATTCTGAGACATGCAGCTGAAAGGACTTTATGTGCCATGTAGGATAAATGCTAAAAAAAAAAACTCAAACTCAAACTACAAAACATGCATGTTGGCCAAATTCAAGTGGGCTAAGTAGTTGAGTAGCATTATTGCTATGAATTTACTGAAACTCAGGACACAACTCTGTATCTAAGCATTCACTACATTGTGCTCAACGAGTCACAACTCGGGATGGAACATGACAAAATGAAGACAAAAAAATGTTCCAGTTGAGAAAACTGGCCAGGCAACGTGTCACAGCTCAGAAAACCGACATTTATATGCTGGAAAACAAAATGAGTGACAGAACACAAAACAGGACCGACAGGTTGAACTATTATTTACTGTAGAGAGACGTAATCAGTCTAATGTATAACCTCAACAGCCAGTACATTCCAGTGGTGGTAAAGTCAAAGCCAATGCCAAGATTGTGTACTCTGAGGGAATATGAAGGAAGCCAGTCTTATGTGGGTGTACATGACAAAGAAAGAGAAAAAATGTTGTTGTGTCTGTTATAGGTCTTCTTGCTTGTTTGTTTTCCCCCCAGAAAAACAATACATGTAGAAAGTTGTGAGAAAATATATATTTTATGTTTGCTTTCATGTACATTGTATTTGACCCCATGGATCAGAATTCATAATTGTATCACTTTGGTGTTTTATTCCCTTCTTCCTGGCCACCAGAGGCAGTGCCATAGCAGTGGAGGACGTATGAGGATAACGGTTATGAGGAATGCTTGTGCAATTATAAGAGGCTGTCATATGAGATAGCTGATGCCACAGTGTAGGGGTGCAGCAACATTTATGAAGGTGTACAGTAAGACAAAGACTCAGGTAAAGACAGAGATAATCTGTAGAAAAGTCATCAAGGATATCGAGAAGTCAAAGTAAATCAACTGCGAAATAACTTCCTGTTTTTTTACTTGAAGAGGTTTCCTCATTCATCCACCTGGCTTCATCAGCACGAAAGATCTCTGTCCTAATATTTCAAGATATGGTGCCAAGAATATACAATTTATATCCCTGGGTACAGGCAACAACCTTCATAAACCACATCATTTCCATGAAAATATAACCTTTTGGAATAAACTGAATATATAAGGGGGGAGCAGCGACCCGGATTCTGTTGCATAATTGTTCTCTGCTTTCAATGGATATTTAGACATTTTAAAGGTAGTTATAACAAGGGGGGGGGGGGCTGAAAATCTTAATTATTCCTTTAACAACAAAGAAATTGTATTCTTAAAATGTACTCCAAAGAATTTCATGAAAGTGAAACATGTTGGGTTTTTTTCTTACTTCGTCTAGATCTCACAAAAGCCACAAAAATTAGAAAACTGTCAGGGCGAGCATACAAGAGGCAATGGGGAATCTGGCATGGCCTAAGTAAAGTCATAAAAATATTTTCCCTTTTATTTAATGTTGTCCATAATTCATTGCCAGGAAAAGCTAATCAATAGCACCTTAATGAAAACTTGAGCTATATTTTATTTTGCCGCAGAGAAGTCCCGGATCAGCATTTGTTGCCTTGTTATGTGCCGGTTTTCACCCTTAGGCTGTTTGACAGATGTGCATCACATTTGCAGATACCTTAAATATTTGCTCTCTTCAACCACATCATATTTGCCTTATCAAAACACCACAGAGGAGGAGGGCAATTTCTGATGATGTCAGCAATAAAGATTCAAAAGAAGAGATGTGATCCAAAATGGTGTCATATATGTATGCTTTATTCTAGCTATAACCTCATCTTAATGTGGCAACCACAAATATTGCAAAAGTAAAGCTATACATGAATATCGACTAACACATTTTTGATGCTTTCCGCAAGTGTGTGAAATATGAATACACTGCACTCCCCTGAGACTCTAGATTGAGAAGGGTTTGTTGAAAAGGCATACATTGAACGATGTATGTCTTTCTATAGAATTGATAACCTTAAACCAGTACATTAGAGGCCTCATGAGTGATGCCAGATGCAAATATAATGGAGTATTTGAACCCACATGTTATGTAAAACTAATCTGAACATTGTAATTGTGGTACATAGAAGTCACAATTAAACTAGTAATAATAAAGTGTTAAAAAAAAAAATACTAAATTTGCCATTACATTAAAAAAAAATTGTTTGTTCCAATCTCGTTTTGTGGACCAGTGTTACGCTTTATATTAAAATCTCTTTCCCTCTATATAGCGGTGAAAGCAGGTTCCGATGTGGCGTCTTGACTTCTGCTGGTGGGTCTACCTTTTCCATAATATTTAGAACATAAATTGTGCTTTTACATTTATCTGATAAATAATATTGACATTTGGTGTCAGACCAATGTTATGTGCTGGCTCCCACCACGTAATTTGAAGTCTAATCATTGCACAACAAATACATTTAAAAGTCAACATAAGGCTAGCTTTACATAATATATCATTATCATCTATGTCAAGTTATTATTATGTCACAATACAATACACTTTGTACTGTTTTTGAAAATCTTTTTTTAAGACATGCCATGAGACTAATAAAGTATTAGATTCAGCTCACTGCACTTGGTAAATGAATTGATGTATGTGTGTATGCTAAACTTATCTGTCACATGTAATCAATCAGACTGGCATTTCAACCAGAAGGTGTAAAAAGTGGTAACTGGGAGCTGCTTGCAGACTGTCTGGTGAGATGCAATGCTAATTGTTCCCAGTGATCCTTGTCAACGTACAGTATGCTCTGGTTCCAGTCAACTATCTATGAACTCAGACTACAATTACAAGGGAAAAGGTCATTTTTCATGCTCTGAAAGGCATCCTAATGAACTGGTTGCCAGCTACTTAACGCTGCTCTCCAGTCCACTAAAAGAGACTTTCCATATCCACTGACAGCTCTCTTCACTTTGCATGTGCACAGGATGAGATGTTTTTGTTTTGCCGTTTGTGTGTCAGGGACGATGACTGCAAACCTTGAGGAAACTTGTTTAATGCCCGCATTTGGAGTAAACAGTTATTCATCAAAAAAATAATAATGTTTCAAAGGTCAGGCCATAAAAAACAATATCTGCCCTCTTTCCATTGCCTGGTGCATTAGTTACTGTTAATGCCATGCAGAGCGGTTTGATGACTAGGGGCTGTGTTAGAAAAAAATGCACATAGTGCCTAGAACTGGAGAGGATGGATTGGTTTATGACTTAAAATGAAGAACTGTCAAAACAGCAGCCTCTCGTTGTGAAAAGGAGCATCATTATGACGATCAATTTACAAAAGGCCCATGTTTTTAGGGAACTACACAAGTGATACAGAGCTGTCCAGTGGCTACACATCGTTTGCCTGTATATTTGCATTGTCAGCCGGAGGTGAGAGGGTGGAGACCTGCCAAGTGTAAGGCTCAATGCCATGACAGCTGACATCTCGGGCAGGCCATGTGTGCAGCGTTGCACTTCTAACAGCCAAGATCCCAGATCAAGTAAATCTTAATCACAGAGTTAGTATGCCTCTAATGTGAAAATTCATATTTCTACTCTGAGTGTTTCATGTTCAAAAGGGAGCACATGTCATTTGGCATGCCTTCATAAAGCACTAGGGCTCCCATCAGTCACTGATTATTGCAATGAGGAATTAAAATCCCTAAACACAAAGGAACCAGCACCACATTGCTTTCGCTGTCAGAATTAACTAGTGCAAGTGACCTCAGCCTATACATGCTGAAGGAGGAGCGATCGTATTCAATTAGTCGGATAGAAATATTCTATGAGACGTGCATTCGTTGTTGATTAATAAAGATACAGATGAGCATATTCCATTTGATCAAACCCCAACCCTGTCCTTACATTCTCAATATATATATAGATATCTGGTGATTTGCAGACAACGTTGTTGAATAGCTGAGGTAACTGACATTGATAACCACTGCACTGTACTGCTCTGCTAAGCTGCAGCCGAGCTGCAGAGGGGCTGTCTAGTTTGTCAGAAGAAGACCAGCTGAGGGAGGCGGCGCTGAACTGTTAGTCTTCTCCCCCTTATGGCACGCTGTGTTTACGGCGATCCCTCAGGCCATTTGTTTGCAGCACTTCCTTGCCCCACAGCACCATGCATAATGCAGGGATGAAAATGTTAACAGTGGCAAATAAAATCGGCAAGGTGCCCCCACAAATCAGGGTAGTTTAGGAGCGCATTTAATCATCCATGCATTGGGGACAACGCACAGCAATTAATTGTGGCATTTCGAAGAAGATCAGGACCCAATTTTTCCATGGCCCTTCCTGCTTCTCGTTCAGTTGGCTCATCAACTGCAGAGCAATGGCAGGGGCCTCTCTCTTAAACATCTCCTCATTTTGGCCCAATTATGTTTATTATCTCTTTGCTCTCAAATTGATGAGAAGAGAACTCTTGTCGAGGGTTGCACAGAATTGCATCAACAAAGCCCACCCAGCAAAAGAAATAACAAAAAAACGGCATTGTTTGAAGAGGGTCTCCCATGTATACACACAAGAAGTAATCCCGTCTAGGTCTTGCATTTCTCCAGTACGCTCCAAGACAAACAAGTTACAGCACCATATGGTGGTGTCAGGAAAATAAATAATTTAGAGAAATTCATGTGCGGTGCGAAGATGAGCAACCACAGAAATACCAACACAGGCATCCTCATACTTAACCCTTCTAATAAGAACCCTCAGCAGGAGGGCAACAAAGAGACAACCACAATATCAGTCCATAACTGGATTGAGAACTACTTTGGAATTTCAAAGACTGGGACTGGCAACTGTCTCTGGATGTAAGGACAGCATTTTGTGCAGATACAATCTGCAGTGCCTTTCAGCACTTCCTGAACACGAGACAGCCTAATCTAATGAACTGGGGGGGCTGAATCTGCTCCGGCTTTTAGCCGAGTGCCAGCGTGCCTCCTCTCACATCTGACTGCAGTCAAAAATCCACTTGTTATTTTTATTTCCACTGTATTTTCCCTGAGGTGTACTCTGCGTGGCTTGAGTCATCATTGTTCAAGTCTTTAGAGTTGGAAAAAACACATGCACGCACGCACAAGCTGGTGGCAAGGTTATAGCCAGTCAGACAAGGGGGCACTCGTATTCTGCCAACCCCAGGGAAAACTCACAGAGGGCTCCAGAGAGGGAGAACAGAGATGTGCCATGTTGCTGACATGGCAGCCGTCACGTCACACTAAGCAGTAAGAGTGATGCGCACAGACAGCACTGAGATTTGTAGAATACTGTAGTAGGCGTCTAACCAAAACAGTGAGGGGTTTGTGGATGACACGACCCATGCCTGCCTTCTCTATACCCCAAGTATTTAAAAAGAGCATCAAGGAGCCAAGGCAGCGAGTCACAATATGATAATGAGCATCAAACAAACAAAACAACTGATTAGATCAAGATGTCTTGTTCATCAGATTACAGAACTAAAATGTTGCAGTTTAAATAAAGCATAAAAAAGTATATTGAGTAGGTAATATGTTGTGCTCCTTAAAAAATTTACAAAATATGAATCCGTTGATTTGTGACAAGGCCCAGTTAGGCAGAGATTTCTTTCTTCCTTTTGCTTGCTGTGAATCTGAGGAGCACTCATGATGAAGAGTGTATGTTAAGGTTGTTGTGTTTTTCTTTTTCTTTTTTCCTTCCTTTTTTTTTGTCTATGCGGGTGCTGGCCGACATCATTTCCCCTCTTAAGAGTTAATAAAGACCAAGAAGTTGAACTTCGTAATTGAAGTGCAATAAATTAACAAACCACTTTAATTCGCAAAATGATAGTCTAGTCAGAAAAAAAGTTGACTTCTGAATTTGAAAGCTGGAAGGTGGCTGAAGGAATCTGCATAGTGCCAGTGTTACACATAAATCCTCTGGTGCTACTCTCGGTGACCCTGATGTGATGCTCAACTCTCAGCCCTGACAATTGGAAAGGTGCACCACAAGCAACAAGACTGTGTCACATCTCAAGCTATTTTTAGACTGTTCAGCTTCTCTTTGTAGCTTGACTTTGTAATTAAAGAGATTTGAGACTAGCATTACCAGAGAAAATTATTGATTATTATACATCTAGAAGTAACACAGCAGACAGATTGTTCCGATTCATATCAAACCAACACCATCATTGTCATGGGCAGACAGTAATACAGCCGTGCAGAAGCTGGAGGACACTGAAGAATGAGAAGCTATCTGGTGATCAGTGTCACAAGACTGAGGCATTACAATGCTACAGATAACTTGTCATGCAGAGACAGACAGCGTTTATTTTTGCACAAATTGTGCGTCCTTTAAAATGGGCATAAGAATAGTTAGATTTGACTTTGAACCTTAAATAACTGGTGGTTTAAATATATGGAAAAAAATATTAAATTAAAGAGTGAAATAAAGGCTGGGTTCGAGACTCATTAGGAGGACTAAGAAGAGCCAGAGGAACCTAATTTATTCACAGATTATATGTCTCATGCACTTCTGTCAGGCAATAGTGACAGTTTGAGCAAATATTACGAAACGTTTTTTTTTTATTAAAGGCACCAACTGTAGTTTTAAAGCAGTTTAAGTGACAAACTGCCAAACCATACTGGAATTACTTCCTTGTCCAGCCATGATTAAAGACACATGTTTACTGCCTGTGATCAGTGAAAAGCTAATTATTCCCCAATATCTGTCAGTCTAAAATGTTCTCTCAGGTTTCATGTTTTTTCAGTCATTACTTTAAATAACAGGTGGTTTAAATATATGGAAAAAAATATAAAATTAAAGAGTGAAATAAAGGCTGCTTGAGTTGTTTCACCTCCAAACCAATTCAACTGGATGTCTTGATAAACACACTCTGTTATAGTGATATCACAACAAAACTGTAAATTGGTACGAGATGCTTTAAAACTTTTAAATGCTGTTGACATATATTGCTCTGTCTTTCAAGGACCACAGGTACAACAATGTCTGCTGCGAACATTTTCATGACTTGTGAAACTGTGGCTTTTAACATGATGCACCTCCCTTTAATGTGCACATCAGGACAAAGCAAGCTCAGAGAATAAGCTAAACAAAAAAAAAGATGGCCTGAGTTGCTCCACATACACCATAAATCACTGCCACTTTTATAGCCTCTAATAAGTTGATGCAAAGCCATTTTTCTTCCTGCCCATCGTTCAAACATTTAAGGCATATTTACAAGGAACTTGTTAAAATATTTAATAATATTTAGTGGCAATTTCGGAGCAGCCTGTCACGGTGAAATTTATCGCCCTTAAGTGTTTAAAAAGGCGATGACATGAATAACAAACTGTCAAAATTTCCTAATTTGCATAGACAGGCCATAACTCCTGATACCTTGCATTAAAAAAAGAGGTTTTTAACAAAACGAGTCATAAAAGAAGCATTCAAAGTGAGTGATGGCAAAGACTCTTCCACAAAGTTGCACCACAGAGACAGCCTCCCCCCACTACAGATGCTTCCGAGATCAAGTCAGCCAATAAAGGGACATATATCCTGCCGCTTTGACTTATTTATCCTGTGTGGATGAGCTCAAGATGGAACATCTCCTATAGGCAAGCTTAATTAATTGTGATAAAAGGGCTAATTCAGAGGCTGCACAAGAAAAGTGAGCCAAACAATAATATTCCCTACAAATCATCTCTGCCCGTCAAATATTTCCTCCATAACTTTCTAATTCAAAGTCCTTCGGACGTGAGTCTTTTGTTAAGGGACTTCGCGGAGCCAAACGCCCTCCCACGCATCTCTACCATTCTGTTCACACTCCTGACTAAAACCATCAGATGAAATTGCAGCTGTGCGATATTAAAGTCTCTTGTCCTTTGTTTGACTCAACAAGATGGTGGCCATGTTTGAAGTTGCTTCTTCCGCCGGATTCAATGGTTCTCATGATAACACCCGGTGACCTGGGCCTGCCCTGGTTGTCCCAGTAAGAAAAGGGCCCCCGTAGACACTGATTGCAAGGCTATGAGTAGTCTCTCCCCTGTGCCCTCTCAGTGCAACTCTAATTAATAGCCAATTCATCTTCTCTGATCTGAGCCAGCACATGGAGTAATATATCGTTAGTTTGGCAAGCGAGCTATTAAAGTGTAATAACCAAGTACCAGCACTCGATTTGGAAGAGTAGCACATACTTAACCATGAAGTGGAAACAATTAATTTATTGGAGAATCTCCTGTAACCAATCATTTACTAGCACACACACTGGGATGCAAAAACCATCTCCTGTTGTGTATGGCACAAGTCAATGACATATTTTGGGCTCTGCGCCTGAAAACTCTTGCACTATGACCGGTTATGTAAGCCTCGTCTAAGCACCACTGTCACACTTTCTGCCTGCATAAAAAAAAAAAAAAAAAAAACTTCAAATGGTCATCTGCAAGGTAGGAAGTTCATTACAAAAAGGACCCTGCTCATTTACAGGTTACCTCATCACATTTACTAAGTATTTCTTCAAGGTGAAATACATTTCACTCTCAATGATCTTAACGATCTAACACATTGATGATATCCAAGTTTTAAAGGAAAGCGCTGTACGGATTAATTAGGGTTTGGGTGTCAATGCTATAACTTGACATGAATTTATGTAAAAAGAATAATAATAAATATATTTAAAAAAACAGGATCCAAAATTGATGGCTCCCTCATTAGAGAGTTGAATAATACTTTGTATTTATCTTCATTTTGAGCCAAGCATCTAAAATTATGTTGTTGTTTTTTAAGAAATCACCATTGGGATAGTGAGGACACATTTAAATTAAATCAAAAATGTAAAATTAAATAATAAAATGATGAAAATGACCAAAGACATATTTAATGTTTGTGATTATCTAGTTACTTAGGAAAGTCCATGTGCAATCATTGCCAATTCACAAATCATTTATAAAACTGAAAAAAAAAAACTGTTGCTGAGATCCATAAAAAGCAACAATCAGACTGTTGCAAGCCAACTTGTTTTTGTATTGTTCTCTGGCTGAAAAGCATGACATATGCAAATATGATTTTTGTTGACAGCTTGAATAAGTTGCTTGGAATTCTTTTTAAGTAAAAATGCTGCCAAATAACAGGCGTCTACTGCAATTATATGCATGGCTTGATGCTACGTAGAGGTTGGCGAGTCCATATTCACTCAACAAGGTAACTGGATGATAGAATAATCCATCTGTCACTTCTCCATAACGACAACTAGCAAAGAGCAGTATTATGTACTCTGTGATGATACTAATTATTAGAGCTGGGACAAAATGCTTACATCCTGATACGTATCGTATCAATCACGACACTTGGGTGCAGATTCTATATGTTTTGGGACTTTTAAGTAGTGTTATTCGACAAGTACTGCGGTTGAATATTATGATGTATTGGGATTTATGTTTACTTTGTTAACATCCGACCATAGGAAAAAGTTGAAGCAAACACTTTTACTTTGAAAAATCTCTTTGAAAATTTGAACCAGAAAACAAATATGACTATTATAAAGTAAAGAAACCAGAAGGAAGCTCTCAACAGTTGCTTCATGACATCTTTACAGACTGACGGCAAGACCACCAAACCAATTAATTCACAATTAAAAGTTTTCTGAAGCTTAACTGATATTTTTTGGAAGCGAATTGTATGGCAGGTGATATACTGTATGTCATATGCAGTAATGCCAGGAAAGCCACTGATGCACACATACAATATATAACATATACAATACACAGAGACATCTACCGGTAATCGTGATGCAAAAGCCAAATCATCAACAACAACAGCATTGTTTGCTCACAAGGAAACTATCAAAATGGAAAAAATTATATATTCTACACACTATGATTCACTCCACCAAATACAACTCATTTTATTTGTCTTATCTCAGACAATTAAGGTACACAGTTACTTAGAAAAACAACCCACTGTGCGTGCTTCCTCAATCATCCACCTAAGAACAATAAACCCTTCTTTCAAACTTTTATAATTGCAAGAAATAAATGAAAATACATAAGTCTCACTCTTGTGCTTTTGGCCTGCCTCAAAAGCAAAACCTTTAAAACCCATTATTCTTTTTGCAAGAACTAATGACGTTTTTTGTCTCTTCAGCTTAACACACTAATTGACAGTTTTTTTGGAGGATAGCCCAGATGGAAAAATAAGTACCCCCTTAAAGACCCAACTCCCTTGCTCATTCCCTTTGCTTTAAGTCCCTTATTAATTAAACTTTCAGCAAGTAAGGAATTTTTATTAAAAAGATAAAGTCTACTCTACCGTAAAACAGAACTAGCCTATTGTCTCGAAAGCTAACATTTTATTTCTATAAATAAAAGAGACTTTTTATACCATAATTTGCAGCAGGGGGACAGGGACCAAAGGATCCACACAGTACAGTAATTAGAGAGAGATTTTCATTCCAATTACACCAAAATTGGTCAGGTTTAACCAATACCCTTTGCACCAACTGAATAAATAAACTAAGACTGTTCATTTTAGCATCATAGGATATTATTTACTGTATAGCAAACAGAGGCAGCAGCATCAGGCTCAGGAGAGACTGAAGTGTAAATATGTGTTTTGCCAGTGCTGTGTGTCTAGCCATACATACATCCTGCCACACTGTTGTTCAGACGGGAAATAAAGCTACAGCCAAATATTGACTGCAGTTTTATGATCAGTCACCCACTTGATCAATCAAATCCCCTCTTGTGTCATTAACTTTGCAACAATATTTGTCAATCAACACCATAAGACAGGGATTGTGTTGCTTCAATTAGGATGCTTTCTCCTTAATGCTGCTTTTATCAACAACAACAAAAATCGGTGTCATGCTTATTATTGAAAAATATGCTTGTTCATAAAAATGCTGACTTTGAGATTTGACTTTACCGTAAGGCCGAAAAATTACTTGTTACACAAACCCAATGCAGCATACTACAAAGCTCAGATATTTTAAATACACTGCCGTTTGTCTTAGTGTTGATCTAATATAAACTATTGCACATTAAAAAGGCAGTTTGATGAAATGTATTGTTCCATTATTAACAAAACAAAATGTTCAGTGAATCTGTTCTTTGTGTGTTCTTTAAAGGTAATCAAATGTAATCAGAAAAGAAAGATCTAAGAGTATATGGGCGACTTGAAGTTTTTTTTCTTGGCCTACTGTGCTGATAAATGCTTTGATAATGAGCTTCTAACACTGTAAAGCATAACTGCTTTGGTGCTTCACAGTCCTCTAAATGCATTCAGCTGCTTTAACCACAAATCTAAAGTGAAAACAGAGAAACTGCCTTGGGGGATCATTGTAAAAGATCTCAAGGGACTATCTCTGGATGTGGGTATCTGTAAAGAAGGTGGAGGAGGTCAACATTACATCCACTCAAGTGCAACCTGTACTGGGCAGGTCAAAGCCATTGTTCTGTCAGTCTGCTATGGCTCTGAAATGAGAGCAAAGCTGGAACAGAGGACAGATACATGCAGCGTTAAGGTGCATTAAGTTGCCAGAAAAGTAATGTATCATCCAAGGAGGATCATTATGCCACTTCCACAGTAACTGCTGTACAGCCAGCAAATCACAGCCAATTAAGAACCCTTTAAACTTACAAGTCAAGCATCACTTGTTGTGCTGTCCATAATGGGGTTTTATGGATATGAAGATGTTCTGATGGCTGTACTGGTCTTGTGATGAATGTTAAACTTTACACGAAATGTTACCCGAGTAAGAATGGTGTTGAAAACTAAACAGATCACTTAGTGCTTGGGGAGAGAGAGAGAGAGAGAGAGAGAGAGAGAGAAAGAGAGAGAGAGAGAGAGAGAGACAGAGACAGAGACAGAGAGAGAGAGAGAGAGAGAGAGAGAGAGAGAGAGAGAGAGCTGCAAGTTTGATCCAGTTCTATCATTTCATGAGAATCACACTTTCTACTTATTCGGGGGGATAAACAATTCAGGCCTGTTTCCCAAATTTTTTGTGTCAGTTTTCTGTTTTCCGCTAACGAGATGTCACTAATATGTACTGGAATGCCATGTGAATAAACAATTTGATGGGCCACGAAGAACTTAATGATGTATACCAAATGTGGGGGGACAGCTTCTAAGCGCAGATTTTTGTAGACAAACATAGCTGTTGACAACATTTCCACACAGTTTGCCCTTTCTGTCAAGCTGAAAATCTAAAATTAAGAACAAAACGTTTCCAAGGTACCGCAACTGTTCACAGATCATGTCTTATTAGCATTCAGCCTCAATTGGTCAAATTGTAAGGACAGATAATGAAGAAAATGCCACTTAGCTAGAGTGAAATAATAATTAAAAGAAAAACAGAACTCCTGCATGCATGCATTTGTAGAAAACAAAACTTGTTTTCCTTTTAACTGATTAAAAAAAAACATAAATCAAACATTGCATGTTGATCATTTACATAAATGCAGCTACCTATTGTGATGTGCATTTTGTTGTATTGTTCCTCTTTGCACATAGCAGTTTATTTAAGCTTAATTCGTGCCACTGTGTCTTTCTGAGCAGACTCCAGTCATCTTTAAACGGCTCCATTTAAAATGCAATTTGATTATCTGCCAAATTGCTACCAAGTCTCTCCCTCTGCAGCTTGGGGATGGGGGTACACATTTTAATTAGCATTTGTGCATAAAAGGGAGGTCTTTGTTGCATTTTGAACATGGCATCCCAGAATGACCACCACTTTCAAAGAGTCATCACCCAAACGATTTCAAACTAATAGATCCAAAGGGACAGGAGCAGTCCTGGCACGGAGGGGTGAGGGAATCACAGAGGTCTTCAGTGGGACTGAAAAAAACCCACAGGACACGGCATGTTTAAATAATCCAAAACTTTTCTTTAATCATAGTTTAGAAAATTGGCTGGGACCTTCAGCAGGAGACAGCTGCTCTGCCCCGTAGCCATTTAATGAGATTCACCGAGGGTTTCCCTTAAAATATTTACGCTGTCCCATGGCACAGCAATATTGTCCTAGAATAAGGAGATAAGAGCCAAGGAGGTGTGTTGAAGTTCTCCTAATCAATTTGCTAATTACTGGAGCAGCTATAGGGGAGGAGAGAGGAGTCCCTTCTGGCAAGCTGTATTCTAATAAACGCTGAAAAATTTATTTACTCCCTTATCCAAGAGGAATTCTGAAGTGGGATTATAGCAAAGAGCTGATTGAGACAGAGCTGTATTGTGGTTTAGGTCGCAGTAAAAGGATCAAAGAGAGGTCTCGAAACATAAAAGGATCTCGCAGGACCTGCACCTTTGCATCTGTTCAGGGAAGGGAGATGGCAGACTCTTACAGACTTGGCACGAAAAGACCTGACTGCTATAACCACACATCAACAAATATTAATGAGACTTCTAGTCTCTTGCATAATAAAATAGGTTATTGTGGGAGTTAATGCATATCTGTGCAGTATCCACACTGCATATCTAACTGAAACAAAACAATATGTACAGTATAGAAATACTGAGGTAATAAGAGATCACTTCTATGAGCAATGGGGTGATATCCTACATGGAGCAGAGGCCAAGAGGCCCAGACATTATGCCAGACGATAGGTTTGTGTGTTTGAAGCCACCCTTGTGCCCTCTGGCACATGCTGACCAACCCCCCAACCTCTGGGACTGAGGGCAACCCTGGACCTGTCATGTGACACAACCCACATCTTCTTCAGGGTTGGGGGCTAAATCTGCTCCACGTCTTCAATGACACATTCTCTATATGCCCACTACCCTCTCCAAGGCCTGTAGCCAATAGCATGTTGCCTGGATCAAGACAGGTCAAAGGTCAGCATAAACTGAGAGCCAGAAGGGCATGGCTATAAGCTAAGCACGAGCCACAATGACAGAAATACAGTGAAGTATGGGGCAAGTTAGACCCTGCGGTCTTCTAGTGTCGTGAATATCATCCACCACATATCTGGCAAGAACGCTGTGTACTCTCAGGTTATGTGACCATGTGTAACATGGGATATAATTGAACATATTGTGTTCACATTTAATAATTGTGCTCTATGGTGACTGAGAGCAGTCCAGCAAATTGCTATTTTCTCCTCTGTTTAAACACCAAAATCTAACTAGTTCCATGCATTGGGTCTCGACAAGATTTGGGAGGGCAAAGAGTGTCATCTTCTTGGATTTATCCTTACTGCCCTCTGTGGACAAACTACAATCTGTTCGTAACCAAAGGATTCCAATTCCAGTTAGAGAGAATATCTTTACTGAGACAGGAGCTAATGAGACGACAGAGTGGGGTTGCATTGTTTGTTTTTTTTATATAGAGTTTATCAATGTTGTTAAAAACTTACTGCCAAATTAAACTACCTTATTTTTTATAAATGATCTTCCCATTTGCAATACTCCGCTATTGATTGAACGGAATTGAGTGATTCAAAACAAGGAAGACATTAAATCATCAAAAACGTTTTCTTTTACTTTGGGCTATGCCTATTTTGGAGAATTTGCAAACACCTATAATCAGGTAATAACAACGACACTCCCCTTTGTGTTTTTGCCCTGATGCTAAATACGACCACAGGAAGAAGAAAAAAAGGAAAACAAAACAGAGACTTATTAGTATTTACGGTCCATTTCCATGTCAGTGTATTCATTTCTCCAATAAACTTGTTTCCCTCACTCCCCTCGTCTCTCCAGTGTAACTGAGCGCTTGGATCGAAGAACAATCCCATTGAGAATTGAAGCAAAAACAAAAACACCAAAAAAAACCTGTTGCTGTGACATTTTGTTCTCTCTCACCTCAACGCATGCCAGTCACAATGGACCGGTGTGTGGGGGATCTGTGTTCAGGTCACCATGGTGATGGCTCTCTGCCTCCCAAGGCTCCCTGGAGGGGGTTGGAGTGTGTGTATGTGTGTGTGTGGAGGGGGGGTGGGCAAGTTGCCAACGAAAATGCAGTCGGATGAGGAGAATGGCGAAGAAGAGATGTTCCTAAAAACATCGTCCATGTGTAACACAATAACTTTCCGCCCAATCAGAGTTAAGTCCACTACGAGGGCAGCAGCCTCTGAACTCAACACGCAGTACAACAGAACAACTGACACCACAGCAATCCAAAGAGGCTGACGCGTTTCACTCCTTAACCTTTAAAAGGGCAAAAATACAGAACTAAATAGTTCAGGTTCATGAGCAAAGGTCTGAGAACATCTGTCTCTGGGTAAATCATCCTTACATGACAGAAAGGCACAGAGATGGCATTACACCGAGCTAGACAAAAGGGCACCCCTACGTTACACCGCCAGCTCCAATTTCATTTGCTTATTTGACTGTTGTCCCCCTCTTAGACAATCAAGCAAACATATTCCCAAGAGGATCCACAGTTTTCATCAAAAGTCAAATACATCAGTAATATAAAGCTGGAGATGAGGCCGGAAAACACATTTTCTTCTCAAAGTGGATCCAAAAATGTTAACAACCAAAATGTCAATGGGAAAATGAAGATGTTCTGGTAATGTGCCAAAGTGGCTACGGTCAAAATATGTGATTGATAATTTGTCAACCCTGTAGAAGATACTGTTGAGAGATACAAACAGCCTGTACCGTGTGTGAAAACAAACGTCTACAGGATAAATCAACGTTACATTATTTTTGTTCAAGGAAATCTGCACAAAAAAAAATATTTTGATCATGTGACACTAAAGCTGGTTAGTGAGTCTATAAAGCTGGCATTAAGGGTAACCAGTGGCACAAATTTGTCATTAGGAAACTCTGGCATACAACACAGGAGTGCATACTCTCACACACTTTTCTCAGTTTGTTTCCTGTCAAGTTTGGCATACAATGCACTGGAGGAAGAGCCAGAAAAATGGCTTTTCTTTTTTTCATTTATTGAATTGAGAATCAATTTTAAAATTAAGAATCAATTCTCAGAATCAGACCAAGATGCTGAATTTTAATCAAATTATGAGACTCACCAGAGATTCCCACCCTTAGTTAATACTACTAATAAAAGAGCAAAACATTCCTGAGAATTTATATTGAGGGGTTAATTTCCCTGAGAAAAATCCATTCTTTTTGACAGTTTTATATACTCATGGTGGACAAGGCCGAACTTATATCAATCACATTGGTGGCAGTTGACAGGACTCTAGTTTTAAAAAGACGTGCAGGCATCATGCTTTACCTGCAATGTGTACATTTCAAAACAAATCTTAAAATTGACCCCTAATGAGACAACGTGACAGCAAAAAACATTCACCATACTAATTACTGGAAGTATAAAAATCACCGTCTGCTGCGGTTTCACTGTGGACTAAGATTAATGTGCCAGACATGTCTCACATCTGATTTGATTAATGAGCAGAAATACTGCACAACACTGGACTGCAAGCTTGGTATAGTATATAAACACATACTGCATTGGATTTACATTTAAGCAACATGGTTTAACAACCACTACAAGTGGCTGGCAATTTGTCAAATGAGTTAATTGGTCACCAGTTCATCCAATTCATCTTAATGCTCGCTCTTGGACCACACCCAAAGAACAGTGAATTAGGCATGCACTGCAGCCAACAGTTACTTTGAGTACAAGACTGAATCCCTCGTGGCGATTGATGCCAAAGTCAAAACCGTCCTATTTCTCTTTTAATCAAAGCTTGTATTCCTAATCCGTAAATTATTGTTAAATTCTGCTTCTGAATTATTATTACAGCCGTCATTAGGTTTTATTATGGCGAAATACGTCTGTTTTTAGTCTGATGCAGAACTGTTTACTCACTAAATGCCAGGTGCTGTAGGGACTACAGGCTGGGGGAAAGGGCCTAACCTTTACACAGCGTCTAAACGTCCTCACTTTCTCCTTGAACATCTATCCTTAACTGTGCTCCTCTGGTCCCCTCCCTGTCCCAAAGTGGCCAGCTGGGAACGGTGCGCATGTGCTGACGTCCCTACTAACCTTGGCCAGTGTAAGGATTACCGTGCATTTACACTCAATGCTCCTTCTTTCCTTAAGACTTATTAAGAATGATAATGAGCTCGGAAAGGGGCAGCATGTCCCTTTCTCAAGTCTGTGAAAGCTCTTCTCT
The DNA here is from genome assembly GCF_910589615.1 of Taurulus bubalis. Taxonomy (NCBI): domain Eukaryota; kingdom Metazoa; phylum Chordata; class Actinopteri; order Perciformes; family Cottidae; genus Taurulus; species Taurulus bubalis. The sequence goes on along the minus strand of NC_136599.1, from coordinate 16,843,971 downwards.
GTCTTATTCTGTTCAGTTGTCTTATTCCTCCCTCTATTCTTCCTCTCCACCTTTTCTGCGGTCTCTTTCTCTCTCCTCCCAGTCTATGCCTCTCTCTCCCCCCAGTCTATGCCTCTCTCTCCCCTCAGTCTCTCTCTCTCTGTTTCCCCCCAGTCTCTCTCATCCACGCACCCCCTCCTCCCCCCAGTCTATGCCTCTCTCTCTGTCTCCATCGTATTGAAAGGACCCAGGACAAATTACCAAAAAGGCCATTTTCATCTATGAACTGCAGGATTTAATCGATACTTATTTCATGCCTTCAAAATCAACCCTATATTACTGTTGTCTGTGTGATTTGTTTATTTTGCTCTGGAATATTCCCTCAGTCGAAGGGGGGAAATGCACGGGATGCAATTCACCTTGAACCTCCATTATATTGGATTTCTCTACTGGCTGATCAAGCATGCAAAAAGGACATTTCCTTAGCAGTAAAATAAAAACAATAATGATGATTAAAAAAACATGTGTGCTATTTGTGCGGGTATAACAGTAGGTGTTGAAGGCAGTATATTTTTACAAGCCAAAACACTGTGGTTGTGGTAGTGTGAATTTGTATACAAAATCATTACACTGAAGGCAATTGATAAAGCTTATGAGCTGGGAAACAAAAGTAATGGCTCCTGAAGCCTGTCAAATGCCGCCTGGGATTACTGCCGCTTATTTGACATCAAAGACCTGAGGTCCACAGCCAAGGTCAAACAGAATAGGAATACACATGGGTTTAATTCTACACACCCCTTGACAGATGCAGATGGGTACTTATGAGACATGAGGCATTTCACTGACTGATAGGGCTGCAGGAAATAAGAATGTTGGAGGCATCGCACACTGATTAACCACTGAGATTCTCAAATAGTCGAATGAACCAGGAGCACAGCGCTACAAGCAACAATTCAAGTACCATTTTAGAGAGAGAAGGAGAGAGAGACACCCAATCAAAAGGCCTAGAGAACCACACCCGCAAACACTGAACGAAACCCACAAACCAAATTGCAATAAAAAAAGAGCAAAAAATGGACGAAAAAGCATCTCTGCTTTCTCAACCCAGGAAATTTACCCAGCACTACTTTTACCTACGGTGACGATAAAAAAATACGAAAGTAGGAAGGCAGGTAGCGAGCAAAAGAGAGGTAGAGAAAGAAGGGCAGTATGTTAGACAGATGGATATTGCACTGTCTCATCAATGCCGAGAGATGAGAACCTGGGCCATCAGGCTGACAGTGAAGGCTGGCTGGTGTCCAGATAGAGATGGACCTTCGGACAGCGGACACATGCCGTCACATTCCAGAGTTACACTGAGGGAGCGCACAGGATGAGGAGCTGGAAACTGCTTCATCTGATCACTTTACAGCTCTCTTTGGACAGACTGTACGAAAGAGCATGTACAATGCTTCTGCAATGCACCGAGGTGAACTATTGTACCCTGTAGTGTCACCTGCTGTTGGTTATTATTTTTGGTGACCTCGTAAAATAAGAGACACCACTAAAGTTAACTTATCTTTAGTCTGGCTAATGCTTGCTATTCAAATCACACAAAATGCAAGATAATTTCATGTCTAAACATGTGTTTTTAAGCTTGCCTGTTTAAGTGTCAAGTGTGTGCTTGCTTTGCATGCATGAATACATCTGCAACAGTTAGGCTGCACAGCTGCTGCATTATGAGGGTAATATGGAAAATACCTCAAAAGAACACACTGTGAACACAATGCATTGTTTTACATTATACGCTTATTTAATCTACAACTGATTTGTGAGACAAAAGAAAACAAAGCACAAAAACTGTGAAATTGAAAAGAAAAAATGTAATGTTTACCTTGTGTTGTAGTAGCAGTGGCATTTTTAATATAGAAGATGGCTTTCCATGAATGATCTGTTTAACCAAAGACAGGAGGGAGAGAGAGAGAAAAAAAAGGATAATTAATTACTTTTGTGAGCTATTGCACGGGAGAGACAATAAACCTGCCTGGTCGCCATGGATATGACATATTTGCTCTGAAAACAACACAATAATTAGCAAAGGAGAAAGATCCGGTGAGAATATGAGAACTCCGGGTTTAAAGTGCCAGTGATCTATTCCTGTCCTCATCTTCATCTCAGAGAATAATAACAAACACATTGGCAAGCACACAACACAGACATTTATAAATTCACAGGAGAACCAACAGTGACCCTTTACAAAAGCATGTTAAATTAAATCTCACATCAAAGTGTTGTTTTGAAGAGATCAAACGCGCAGGATACATACAGTGTTTTTTAACACATTGTTTGTTCTACAGATGGTGGAAGTCAGAAAAACCTGCCATTCAGCTACTGAGAGCAGGACAATGTTATTATCAGTTTGTGTGTGTGTCAGAAAGTGTGTGATGTCCGAGAGAGGGCAATAGTTAGCATGACATGTTGGGCAAATAAGCAGGTTTATTCCCAAACGCATTAATACTGTGAAATCTATTCATGGTATTTATGCACACACATTTTGAGGAAGTCGTGCTTTTAGCAGGTTACACTATCTGACACTATACAGCCCCAACGGCACACACGCAAGATAAAGAAAAATATGTTTTCAAAAGTCATTTACAGACAATTTTCAACAGCAGAACTTCCGCATTTCGGGCTTTGAATATTGATTGCATTTATAGTAGTTCCTCTATTTACTGTAAACGATACTGTATGAGTGCTACTACCTGTTTAGAAGCGACCAAAGGAGTTTCACTAAGTTTTTCACGAAAAAAAACCCCAGCAGTTTCGGCAAAAGAAGTCGCACCCAAAAGTCGCTCATTCTTGTCGCTTTTCATGTGTGTGTGTGTGTGTGTGTGTGTGTGTGTGTGTGTGTGTGTGTGTGTGTGTGTGTGTGTGTGTGTGTGTGTGTGTGTGTGTGTGTGTGTGTCAGCGGACAGTAATGAGCTCTACTGTAGGTCTGAGCTTCTGGACACATAATACAGTAGCTCCCACCAGCCCTGTCCTTGATACGACACATATTCTGGGCAATGGGAGTAGATGATTTAAACTCGCGGAGTGGAGAGAAGTTGCAGTGTCAACTTTGCAGGGGCACGTTTGGTCGCGCATCGTGATTATCCCGACTTCGAATTTGACCATGGTGGGAATTATTAATAAAGTTTGAGGGGAAAGGCTGGTGCCTTTCGTCGGCGTGTTCAAAGGCTCGGTGCATGCTCACTAGCAGACTGCATGAGACCTGCTGCTGCTGTCGGCGCTGCCGCCGCCGCCGCACCGGGGCTGGGAGTCGCACCGTGTTTACCGACAAGTCCACACGTCAAGTCTCTGTCCTTCACTGTCATTTATGTATTATTTTAACTGTTCAAAACTGCTTCAAAACACTCGTTTTTGGTGCCACTGCTCCAGCGAGCAACACTTTTGCTGTCGCCTCGAGCAGAGAACGGTGTGTTTTGAAGAGAGCGTGTAGTTGAGAGGAAAAGGAAAACTCTTACCTGAGGTATACTTCGTTGTCTTTCGGTGACTTCCAACTAAAATGGACGTATGTGTTTACGGTGGATGTGGTGGGCGCTTTCATTCATAAAGTTGCCACGTTTATTTTTTTCAGTTTTTCGGGTTTTATTGTAGCATATTCTAATTTCTTACTGGGCGAGTCGCCCGGAAGATCTGCCCTGGAGACCGGCTCCAAGTGGGAAGAGGAGTCGTTAATTGAATTTCTCGGTCGTCAGGTGTTACTGAGAAAACCTGGAATGGAGTTCAGTTGTGGTCTCTGTCTCAGCTGACAGCTTGACACAACTATTTACTCTTTCGCTATACTTTATATGAACGTGTGTTTTAATTAATAAAGCTCAGCATATTTAGATATTTTAGTAAATTGTCACAAGCGAAATAAGTAGTTATTGCTCTGGACAGATGTCAAGACCAAGTTAATTGAGGTCAAGTTCTAGACCAGTTCCAGAGTCTGAGTCAAGACCAAGTCCAAAAGCAGTCCAGACCAAGTCCACGGAAAGTTTAGTCCTGTTCAAGATCATTATAGAGAAAAGTTTATTTTCAATGCTGCGCCTCTGATCTGAAAAAATGCAAATACACCAGAGTTAGACAATATGTTAAAATGCCTTCTTCTTTTGAGGCCTGTAACTGTATTATTACATTTCTTAACAAGACAATAACATAGGTCTTACAAAATGATACACATCACAGATATCCAAAATATATAATATGATATTGAACATAGGCCAAAGTCAAAATAGATTTGAATAAAATGTAATAAAATAACAAAATACAAATATTTCCTGTGTATTAGGAAAAGTAACCCCCCTGCTCCCACACTAGGAGTCATTTTATTTCATTTTGATACAGTGTATGCAATATATATGTAATGCATTATCTGTTAGAAAAAGTAGTGGACTTTAATAGTAGATACAGGCAGCGTCCTGTCCAGAAAAAACTGGACCCTACAATGTATGATAGTTGCACATAATCCAATAGTTATGATTTTGGAGACATACAGCAAAAAACACAAATATGTGTTTAACTCAAACTAACCAAATGTAAAATAACTTAAATATTGCTTTAACAAGAACAATATATTAATGTTATATATTTTGGGGTTAAGTTAATGTTAAATACATTTTGTAAAGCATACAAACATGTTTTTTTCCACCTCTTTGGGTCTCAAAAAGATCTGTGAACACCACAGTGATGTTAGCAACTAGTTGCCTATCTATTCACTCAACAATAAAGCATTCTTTGAGAGTTGTTTTTTCTGAACATGTATGAATGCAATTTCTCCTTTTAGCTCTGTTTTGGTCTCCACCAAGTCCTGAGGCAAATATCAGCAGCTAGAACCCTCCGAACTGTGGTTCTGTGGGTTCTTTACTCCGAGCAACCCCTTTGTGAACACAGTCATTTGATCTATTGTCAGAATAAAAATATGAATTAGTTCAGCTTTAAAGTTACAGTCAGGTCAAGTCACGGTGAGAGTAATCAGCCATTATTAATTTGCAGTTATAGGTTTTCTATTATATATTCAGATAATTAATAAAGCAGCATACAACTATTTATAAGATATAGTGAAGTAGTCACTCTGCCTCTGCGTGTCGTCATACAAGCGTCTCTGTTCATTTGTTTACATTGCTCAGCCGGCGCCATGCATGTTGAGAGGCGATAGAGATGCTCTGAAGTTGAACATCTTTAACATGATTATTTTAGTGCCATAATTGATGCATTGTTTGAAACTTAAAATCTTAAACATGTTTCCTATCTAGTTTCACAAGGATTGCACTGTATATGTGTGGGTTAAGTTTCACAATCAACCATTATTTAAAGTGTTTTCCCGAGTCCATTTAAAGTTTACCTTCCTATTGACAGAGCACTAATGTCACTTCCTCTCTTTATTTTCCTTCTCTCTTACCTTTCCATACCAACTACCATACATCAATAATTCACTGTAAAATATTCTGAGCATGAGACTCCTTGAAGGTATCTCAGGAGCAAACCCCAGAGGGATAGTGAGGCTGTGATAATGTATTTTAAACTTGAACTTTCCTTATCTAAATTCTGCAGTCTTGCGAACTATTGACAAACAGATTATTGCCAATTAGCAGTTTTGTGATGTGTCCTGTTGTACATAATAAAGAATCGAGAGGATCGATAGCAAAGTCAACTAACAAGGTAGATAGTGCTTTAATCTTTAATCTGATCTCCCTGTATGGTTTAGGATTCCAGGATTGTGACCCACTTGGCATCCATACATTTGGGATATTTGATTTATCATATTATAATCACATCTCATCCTAATTCCAGAAACATATCCCACGCATTTCTAATGTTCTCTATGAATGGATAGGCTTTAACTGCTTCTATTATTATATTTGAATACATTTAGTTTAACAAGTCTATGTAATATATATCACAATTCAGACCCATCTCTTATATCTGTGGCAGTATGTTGTTATAAAGTACATATACCTATATTTAATACAGCCCATGTTTTTCCCCAATTTTCCTCCCACTTCAAACATGAACATGGTGAGTCACTCAAATATGTTCAGCCTCTCTTTATTATAGTTGAAAATGTCAGTGGTAACTAAAAAAAAAGGACACCATATGATTCATAAATCTTGTCTGGTGTCATTGTATATATTTTATGCCCAGCCCCCTGGAATGTGTTATATATACTACATTCTTAAGCAAACCCCCACGGTCACTGCAGAGGTCCCAGCATCCCATCCATCAGTGGGTTCCTCCTGATGTTGCAATACTGTGATACAGAATAATAAAGAAGTAAGAAAGACCAGAAAATCAATAGATTATTCTGCAGATCACTTGATTCAGTAATGATCCAGTCCATTTATCGCCAGCCGTTGATTCATAAGGCCGGCTCTCAAGGGCGTACCCACCCCACCTCTGCCCTGCTGACTCCTTTGCCATTGGTACTACTAATTATAAAACATTAAAAGCTAATCACATGGCAGTCCAAGGTTAGAAAAGACATGCAGTTTGGTTAAACTAGAGGGTTCATTTCATCCTGAGAGGATATAGATAGCTTTGATTCACTGGTAAAGTCAAATGTATACAGACATTTATAATAACATGAGGTATCAAAAGGATATAGTAGAAATACTCTTCTTAAAACACAAGAAACTGATGATGAATGATAATGTTATTAACATGATATTTAGCTCTGTTGCTAAAAAAAACACACTTTTTTATGGAATATATGTCTATGATATCTATTGGGAAATACCAATACTCAAATTAAAAGATCAATATCAATTTCAGTACCGACTGGAAGGGGAATTTACTTCAAAGCTTTGTTGTTTATGTGATTTATCTTGTAAGCTGGTCACCAAAACAATCAAGACAACCAAACTATGATGAAAGTGCATATGAGATGATGTGTGCATCATAACTTCAAGCAGCTGTTGGTCAAGAAATAGAATACACACAACTGTTCTTAACCACAATATCTCAATTGTCTATTTCTACACACACACAAAAGTCAACATATTGCTTTGGAGTTTTTGGAAGGAACTTTTTTTTTCCCGAAGGCAGCTGTTACCCCCTGTTCCTGGTTTAAACACGTCCTGGCTTGACCTATCGCAGTGCTGGACACCATAAAAGGAAATTGATATCGAACTAATCTGATTGAGGATAGCATATTTTCCAAACTGTCAGACTGTTCCTTTAAAAGTCTTACTAACCATCCAGTGCTGTGGTTTTCAGCCAGTGTGCCCGTAGAGTTGCACAGGTGTGCTGTGACAACACACACACACACACACACACACACACACACACACAAACACACACACGAACACACACACGAACAAAGTACATTTATGCAAGTAGATCATTTTTAGTAGCCCAAAAAGAACTGTCATTGCAGCTGCTCTCACTTGCACATGCTCTCATGCGATAATATATCCTCTCAAAGTCTCCTTGTCACCTGTTCTACACTTGCATTTCTACACAGATTTCTGAAATAGCTTTGAGTAGCAGTTGCTGTAATACAGTGGTTTGAAATACAAACATACCCGTTTTTCAAGACTAGATTACATAATAAAAAAAAACTGAAAAAGACTGACATAGTTGGCTTGAAACTCTGTGTGTGTCACACTAGCCCAAATACCTGTCCTATGTTCATCAAAACAAGCTCAGGTTTCACAGGGAAAGACAGTTATTCTGTATTTATAGCGTGATATTTTGAACTGTTTTAGTTGAACAGCTTTGCGTGTGGATTTTTTTTCTTTTTGGCATAACAAGTTGTAAAAACAGTAGTCAAATCTGGCTGTTGAGTGTAGTTACACACATATTGTGTTGTAAAAACATTGTGAACATGGAAATTGTTTCTGGCCAAAACGGACATTTTGATCCATGAAGAAGACACATGCCCGCCACGAAGCCTCCAAGCCGTTCACCTGCAGGAGCCTTATCAAGGTCGACTTATTTTCAGTCACATTGCATGAGGGGGCAGATGAACTGGCATTCACCTTAATTAAATAAAGGCATGTACAAATGTCCTTTAGCAGGTGGCTGTCTTATAGAAGTTAACGGTGGTGGCAGCTGCCTATGTATGGTAAACAGGGAGCATTTTTGAAAAGTGATGGTGGCTGGTGAGGGAGGGGGGGGTGAGGGGGAGATTGGACAGCTGTCGCCATACCCACCTCTCACTGTGCTGACTTAGAGCTATTGCTCCATCAAGCCTTTGTATATATTTTTCCAGTACATTTCAACACTGTGAGCACCTAGTGTTTGAGGCCTCACAGAGACACATTTGGTGCGACAGATGTAGGCAGCACATGAGCAGCAGAGGGCAAGAGACGAAATGCCTCGGCCATTGAATTACTCTTTCTGTTAAACTTCCAGGATGAATTTCTCATATCCTCAAAGGCGTTGTGAAAATATGATGTTGTAAAGAAGATATTCTCTATAAATATGTCCTTTTCTTTTAATTGAATTCAATACACATAAATACATGTTATATAAAGTCTATATGAATCTGGTTGTTTGTCTTTTAATCCCAATGCAATATGTTTTCTCCATCTAAGCTATTTGTGTGTTTAGGCAGCGGACAATGAGAGGTAGGTGGCTACTTCCTCAATCACGTCCAACAGGAAATGAAGGTGTGGGTCCTTCGTGAAAACTGCAGTATCGCACCAATCTTAACTTTCTGTAAAACAAACTATACATTTGGAGGTTAGAGATTAGTTAATTCTGAATAGTAAATTGAAATGTACTTAATGTGCTCAAAGGTCCGTGTGAAATGATCTGTGAGCAATCGCTTAAAAAAAAGAAAAGAAATTACAGAAGCCGTGTTCTTCGCTGAAAACAAATGCCATCTGCATCATGCTGGTCACCGCACCATATGGCGATGATAAGATGCTCAGGTAAAATCTAATTTTAATAAATTCCTAATCAGCTTGGAGGGACACTGAAACAAGATAGTTAATAGAAATGTGTAGAGTCAGCAAGGTCTTTCACAGCTGTGGTCTTTAATAAGATTTGAGAGGCATACAACAACATTGCAGTCAATGTCATGTTGAGCCGCTCCCTCTGTCTGTAACTCCAACAGAGGGAGAAAAGAACAGACAAATAAGGGAGGCGAGGGGAGGAAAACATGGTCATCTGTTTCAAAAGAGCTGAAATCTGATCTCTGGGGGGAGAGGCGTAGTCGGAGGTACTATATAGTACACATCATCTCCCCCTGATCATTCATGCTTTCTAATTACAGAAGGTGAGGAGGGCCATAATTTTATCGTATTTGTTTTGCATCACTGCAAAAATAGAAAATGAGGGCTCGCCAAGCTGCACCAATTTACTTCATTTCGACCTTGATTAAAAGAAAATTAATTGCCACATCTCTCATTATGTTGCAGGCTGCATTTGATGACGCGAATGGAAAAACAAAAAAATAAGATGCAAAGGCTCAGAGGGAGTGTGAGCTCGACCCGGATGTTCAGGAGACAGCGCACTTCCCTAATGATGAAAACAAACAGGCTCCCTCCGCAAAGCCATCTCAAGAAACTGTCAGACGTTGGAATACTGTTACTGAAGATTCTGGATTAAGGACATTGTGAAGCTTTGATTGTTTGTCTCAGTATTTGTTGATTTAATGGAACATTTCAAGACCACAGGTATTATATATATGTGTGTAATGTTTTTACTTTACTATTAATTTTAAGACCTGGGTGATGAAACAGCAAAGCAAGTCATTTCATGTAGTTGTTACAGAAAGGTGCCCCTTGCAAACAATCACAAACCAAACATTTAAGGCCTATTTACGTCCCTCAAGCCCCTGCGTCTCCTCCCCTCCCTAAAGCACCATATGTCTCAGTAGATCAACATCAGAAGTTTTCAGTAACCATGGTGTATGATTACATGAGAATTTGTCTCAGAGAAGGCCTCCAGGAGGAGTAAAATGCTAAATGCTATTTTTGAAATGAAATTCTCCTTCATGTGGCTGCACCTGTTTCCCTGGGAGAGTAAACAGAGCAGACGCCTGATGGAGTGGGCCTGCTCCTGACACACACCTAATTCTAAAATATTTATTAGCTTTTGACACTCTTTAAAGTCACCGTCTGGGACAAAGGGTACCCTATTCCTCTTGCACTTGGTTGGCTATGCTTATTCCTCTCCCCTCGTCACTGTGCTGCTTCAGCTGCTTATCTGTGACGACCGTGACACTAACATGCAATGCAGCGAGCTCTAGTAGCACTGGTGCCGACCTCACACAGGTCGCACTGACACAGACAGCTTTCCACAGTTGGGCCCAATCAACGGGCCCGGAGTCAATGGTATCGTTGCTGTGAACTTGTGCATGTGAATTTTTCACTCTCAGCTGAGTGTTTGTAAGTGAGCGTGAGCATTTAGGGGAGTGTGCGTTCTTACTTGCGAGCAGGTGCGTGCGGGGAGGGATCATTATTTGGCATGCCTCGTCAAGCCATCATGAAGGCAATGGGGACATTTTAATAATTGATTGAAATAATGTAAAGTAATCCCGCCAGCTTTCATTCTTGGCTCACCTGCTCCTAATTCTAAGACTGCTCTCATTTGACAGCGGACAGGGGGGGACATTTAAGGACATGGGAGTGACATGGAGGATCACATTTTATCCACCATTACCCATCGTCTCTTATTTCTCCACCGCTCATACCAACGATGTTGTGGTAAATAAAATAGGTGTGTTGGATCCCCTGTCGGCACTCATCATGAGGCACGCAGTCACAAATATAGTCCAAAAAAGAAGCTGTCAGGAAACATCCAGCACTCTGCTGCCGCTTCATCTGACGTGTACAGTAAATTAATGTCAAAATCATTTCCAGTATGTTCACTTGTTACAGGAAGTGGTAAAAATGTCGGAAAAATAGTTTTGGGGAGGTTTTCTCCATTCTTATTGTACACCAAGCCTGAACGTAAATCTTTTTTATTTAATTTAAGTATGGCGCAATATATACGCTAAGACTACATGAGATATATAAACGTATGATAGGAAAGACCATAACTGATAACCTTTAGGAGTCTGAAGAGTAAAGCACATCAGTTACGCATGACTGAGCGTCTTTGTTTAGACTGTATTTGAGCAATCAGCTTAGACTCTGTCACTCTGTTTGTCTCACACTGTGATAAAGTTTTATGATTGACCATAATTATTCCCCCGGGGGCCATAACAGGGCTCCCTTAAAAATTCAATCTTCAACTTTCTCTGCTTGTGTTGAAATGAAAGCATAAGAAATGTATGAAACATACTCCACAGTTTTGTGGGGTGTTTTTTTGTTGTTGTTTCTTAATAACCTCTCCAGGTTATTGGAGTTACACCAGGTGTCATTAACAGAAGCATGCAGACACACCTGAGCTATACTTAATGCCTGGCAAGTGTGCAAGTCTGTTTGTTCCTACTGTAGGCTACAAATTGCACAACTGTGGTTGTTGTTTATCATTTTGTCAAAGGTCCATTTTGCCCTATGGTCTCTGTGTGCATGTTGGCCCTGTATTACCAGCTATATTGTTACATCACATGTAAATGTTGGTTACTCTTCCCCAAATGTGGCTCTACTCTACGTTTAAATTATGTTTTTAAACTCTGCTTTAGTTTTTCCGAGCCTGTTTACACCTTGAGCAATAGCAGGATCAGTTTCAACAGTAAATAGGAGCTTGCTTAAGTTTGAGGATGGGTGTTGAAAACTTTTCCTGGCAGGCTCCACAATCCCCCCTCCTACTGTATTTGTTGAGACACCATGTTTTCAGTGTGTCGCGCCGGGTGCTGCTGGGGACACTATATCACCTGATATGGCGTTTATCCTTGAAAGCTTCATTGAATGCCTCAAACTCCCTTAGCGGGGAAAGAACTTGACATGTCTGTCCTCACTACAGCTGCTATTGTGTCGTCGTTTAACACTTTGCCATTTGTAAAGCGCTTCAATTGTGAATTTAGAAAGGGTGTAAAAAGAATAAACATATTATTTTTGAATAATTTATCACGTGCAAATGCATGGTTTTCTTTATGATGAGGCAGGCGGGTTGTCCTCCCCTCCTCACTTACCAAGCCGCCCACTGAAAGTGTTCAGTTTTAGGACACAGGGGTCACACCTGTTGTGGAACTTGATAGAAGGCTTATTTATAAACTTTCTGAGCTCTAAATTCCTCCTTCAGAGAAAACGCTTCCACATAAAGGGCGAGGGGGGGTGGTGGGGGGGGTCAGCTGAAATGCTTGTTTATGAACACAGCAACAACTGCAGTCCATACAACTCTGAAATGAGGAAATTAATAAGCCATCTGATCTGGAGACTTGCAGAGTTTAGGTCGAAGGACAAGAGCTTTCGGAGTAAATCAAAATTCTCTCCGAACAGAAACAAATCTAGATGTGTGATTTAAAGTGTCATTTTCACTACATTATTGAGAAAATATACTGCTATCAATGAACTTAAAAGATCTGTTTGTCAAAGCTCTGTGTTTTGTCTTTTTGAAGGTTCAGGACTGTGTGGCTCGTCTGTGTTTTCTGGCAGCGTTGCGCTCTCAACTGCTACCATCGTGAAAACACTCTTTAAATCACGTCACATTGTGTATTCTGAGCGACCTTCACTGAGTCTTTGTGGTCATTTGAAAACTAAACACGACACGAGGACAGCCTCTGTTAAACGCTGTGCTTTGCTCCCAAAAAAAGGCAAAAGTCAGGATCGGGTCCAGGGGGCGGGCGTCTTAATATATTGCCTAAATTTAGGTACTGATTTACGGTCCAGAAGATCTCTGGGTGGGCTCATGTGACGGATGAAAAGTTCTGAAAATGCTGAGTGGATTTGAAGTCGAAGAGGGAATACATTATGGCTGTGGGGCAGAGCCCCGGAGCAACCGATTGCAAGACAGGTGCTGCTTGACAAGTGTCAGATGTGCCTTTTTGAAATGTGAAATTTTCATGATTTTTTAATGCTTGGGAACCATTTTTGTGTTTATCACTAATGACTGGCGGCCCACGGTGTAGCACAGAATATCAGTCAGAGTGTGGATGAGAAGTTTATAACCAGAAATCTGGCCTTTAAAATCTAAATGGACATTTTCCCTCATGTCTTTAGTGAAATGTTTACATCTAGCGAAACAGACAGATAGGAAATGAATGCAGTATCTGAGGGGGTCTCAATGCAGTATAATTTGCAGAAATCTGCTTCATGTTCTTCAGCGGGAGGGCACTATTAGAAGGATCATCATATTCTGCTGAGCCCCTCTCTCCGTCACTCTTGCTGTGCCGTGTAATGTAATGTTGTTCCTTTAACATTTAGCAGGGTTCAAGTCATTTTGCACTGGTCAGGAGATTTTAAGGACCCGATTGCGCACAAGTAAGCAGATACTGCACACTTTATTTTAGACATCTGGGTATAATATTAGTCATCTCTGCCAATACCAGCAAACCTAACAGGCAAAACATGTGACAAGGCGCAATACCAGACAAATCGATGGCACAAAACAGATTGCATTGCAGAGATTCCCTTTGCTGACAGGCCACGGGATAGTTTTGGCTTTTAAAAAATAGCGACATCTTTAAGGTGACCCCTGGAGTGCTTCTTATAAAATTACAAGAGACAGAAATCCATTTGCAACTGTGCTATAACACTGAGATTACATTGTTACTTTAGAGCCTCGGTGCAAATTAATTTGAGGTTCATTTCATGTATTATATAAATGGATGGTGGTGGGAAAATTAAATCCGAGTATTGCACATTTCTATATATTGTATTATTTCTGCGGAGGGTGTTTTGGATCACTGTGCTTGCCATTGAATTGGCCAGCAGGGCAAGGTTCCAGCAGATTTAACTCTTTTATAGCTACAGCTGTCAAGAGGGGACAAGGACAAAAACAATTGCATTGCCCATAAATAAAAGTGTGTCTCTAACATATGCATATATAAACGTCAGTGACTAATAGCTGCCACAGATATAAATAACCTCCGGCCATGCTTGTGACTTAAATATGCTTTTTATCTGTATTTCAAAATCATTATTTAGATTTTCTAATTCAAAATTACTTAAAAGTGTCAAAAATCAAAAGTGAGATTTTCTCTTGTCCTGCAGGTGTTAAGCTGATTTGTGATTTCTGCATTTCAAATGGACAAACTCACCTGGCAGTGAGCTCCAGTGAACCCTCATGATGATTTAAGATCCATGTACTCAGACCGGACTGCAGCATTGTAAAAGAAAAGTTGTATTATTGCATTACTTTGCTTTAGACTTTTATTCCCAGCTATTAATCATGTTGTAAATGCAGGTTGTCAAAATGGATAAAGTTACAATCCTTTAAAAGCACAGTAAGTTTAGCTACCACAGTGTTTGTTTAGTGTAATCTAATTATACTCGAAGAATGTAAGCAGACGACCTTTCAAGACAACTTGTGTATTCAGTATTTAAAACATTGCGAAAAAGACTGGATTGAACAAAATTGGCAACTTGTTTTTTAAATACACCAAATCCTACTGCACAAAACACACAATAATCTATATCTTCACACATTTTAAGTTGATCATTTTAAAAGTGGATTGAGTTTCCACCGTTACTTCATTCACTTTAGTGACAAAATGCCACCGTTTACGTTGTCAGACATGTCTGAGCGTTGCTGCCCTTCCGGCCTGAAAGAGTTACAGGAGCAGTTACCTGTAAAGTAGTAAACTATATGACTGGGCTCAGCACCCTTTCACCCAGCGGCACCCACACATATGGAAAGAGTGCACAGCGTGTCAATGGGGCAGCCCTGTCAGGTATGAATATGGGAGCATCTCATACCCTATCTAGGGACCTTGGAGCCATGTGTCGACATGCATCGCACTGTTAGCTACATCGCCTGGTCATATTGGGGACAGGAAAGAAGTGGCGGAACAGAAGCACTCCAGATGTTCTTCATCAGTGGGCCACAGGGGAAGTCTGTTACCACAACACCTGGCTCATTCTGCTCTGAGCTCGAAGGCAGAGCGGTGATGCTCTGCCACAGTGTGGCTATCTGACTGAAAATAGACGGCTCAAGGGTAGTACGGGATCCACTGTTCACATGGACTGTGTCATGTAAACTCCTCCGGAAACTTGAACAACAATCATGTTGTATTAATCCTGAATATTGGATGCACAATGCATAATGCACATAAACAGGTCCAAAGTCATACAAAGCCTCTTCTATGTCTGCATTTATAACTATTCTAGTTTTTCCATTACGTTCTTAATAAAGCAAAATCAACCATCCACCTTTTCCTCACTGATTTATGATGAATGCAATATATGTCTTGAATGAATATCTAAAGTTAATACCCTGCATACCATGAATGAACGACTTAATGGCTAAATAAATGTATAATGTGAACGCTTTAAAGCACAAAATCAGGAGAATGCAACGTATCCTGTCTCTGTCCTAGAGTGTAAAAGCATTGTATACTACACCTCAAATATGTTCTGAATAAACTGAGATTATTTCTTGAGTGTATTTTGCAGATTTTCAACTCCAACTGCCAACTCGCAGGCGTCCGATTGGGAGCTTTCACGCTGAAGAAAAAGCCGTTTGTTTTCATTATGGCAGTGGGAGAGCAGGGAAAGTGAAGAGGGTAGCGGCCCAGGTGAAAAACGACAGATGCCACGCTCAATAATACCAATGTTAAAATCTCCTTGACCTGCAGGTCATCAAATAGCAACCCCAATTCGTTTCATATTTTCCTTGCTGGATCAATGGTAGCATAAATTTAGGGCTCAATGACAAGAATAATTTAAAACAGATCTATAAACGATAGAATGCTATTCCCTGTGGTCACAGATGCATAACAATTTTCTAGATTGACAGGATGAAGCTCCTAAAGCGTTGCCAAGGATTCGGACACATGTGAGTGTTAAAAAAAAGAGACAGAATACACATGTGTGTGTGTGTGTGTGTGTGTGTGTGTGTGTGTGTGTGTGTGTGTGTGTGTGTGTGTGTGTGTGTGTGTGTGTGTGTGTGTGTGTGTGTGTGTGCATAAACATACCTGTTTGGTGCGCCTTTATCTGGTGAGTTCAAGAACATATTGAGATATTGATCTTTTCTGAATTTCTTGGGCTATTCTGCTCTGATCAGCAAAGATAGGAAGGACAAATTGTTTAACATACCTGAATAAATAATAATGTCAATGCTGAACCCCCACCCTTCTTACTTAAGCCAAATGAGTTTGACTTTGACCACCTCCAGGGAATAAAAGAAAAACCATACATTTCTGTGAAATGTAAATATTTAATAATGAGACTCAGAATATGTGCTGCTGTTAAACAAACACAAATGTAGATATTTGCTATTCTATAGTTTTCATTTTTGTGAAGTGATCTAAAATAAGATATCTGGTAAGCTCATCAAATCTGTTCCATATACAGGCACCATTTCCCTGCTTAGAGGACAAGATTATTGGAGTTCACGCTAATACTGTTTTGCAAAGCATAAAAGCCTCTTGCTGATAAATATTAATTTGAGCCTTCATGATGTATTTGAAAATTCCGGCTAAAATGTCACCACATGGAACATTAATGTAATATTTCAAGGCCTGAGAGCAATACTCATATTGATTGCATTTATTTGACTCTGGGGAGGAGAAATAATTCTTCAATGTGGAGACACATCTGGTAGCCAAAGATGCGAAGCACGGAATGAGAAAATGCAAAATAACAATAAAAAATAATAGGACTTGTATTTAAATGCATTATCCTTGCATTGTTTGGATACCAATGCCTTATTATATCCGATAAAAGACAGATGCACCCAAGTCTTTTACTGCTACCTCTGAAAGGTTTAATTTTATATAAAGTGTTTAAATATCCAACAAGAGGATAGCAGATCGTTTGCATTCAGCTATTTTCTCTCCTTCCTGCTATTTGCAGCAGGTCCCCTGTGATAAAAGCTAAACAGCTAAATGACAAGAGTCCTGTCAAGAGCCTCTTTTTGGTGCTAATTCTCCCTTTTCTTTCCAGTACCGGGCTGCACTTTGCGTTTCTGCCTGTGTGCTCTTTGCTGCTCCAGAGTCCATCCGGAGAAATATCTTAACTCCAAGGCGTTGTCACACGAGGATCCTGTCCTTTGTTATTAACGATATTGACTCGGTGGGTCTCGGCGCCTGATTGTCTTTGTGCAAATTAAGTGAAATCTGAGAAACAGCACCTTGACCCTCAGCCCATCCGTCAGCAGCCTAACGGACTTTATTAATTGGGTCAACAATATTTGGGCGTGTGGATCTTAAATCGTTTTGTCTCGACCATGTGTTTTTGTTCAAACTATTTACCTTTTGAACAATAGACCCGCAGCGGCTTTTCTCTGTCACGTTGAAGAGTAAAAACGTGCATGCACATGGAGGCAATTGCTCTATTAAAAAGAAGGGAAACAAACGTATTTATAGTTTGTGTATTCATAGTATGTCCTTCTTCGCCACGCAAACAATAATACATGTATCGCAAAGTGTTGGATGAAAATGCCTTGTCCTTTTGATTTCCCTCTATGTATGATACGTCCTAGACGAAGAGGCTACTTTTTCATCGTAGCTTTTAATGTGTTGTATTTTTGTTAAGATGTAAGCTGCAAAATAAAAGAAGTGCATGTCACAAAAGTTTTTCCCCACTTTGAGGAGAAAGTCTCGCCATCCTGCACACCGGCACTTTGAATACAACACGGCTAAAGCGCCTCCCACTGGCGCATCTCAGTACCAGAGCCCTCTGCATGTTCACCCGACACCTCACCAACTTCTTCCCTTGTTATCGGTCTCATTTAAAAACGAAAAGAATAGTGTGAGGCAAAAGCATTAATAATGCTAGTTTGAAAGCAAGGCGGGGCACAAAGCGGTGCAATGGGATGAATAAGGTGCGGACAGAATGAGGAGGCTACCAGTCATGTTTGTGCAAATCCTTTGAATTGTCACAGAAGTTAACTCTGAGACACTCAAATCATTCTGGTTTGGTAAACTAGAATTTGCCAGATTTTACATGAAGTATTCTGGAAATACTTAATTACATTGCATGTGAAAAACCAGGTGTCATCTCTCAAAAAGGTATCAGCCAGTGTACTCTGGTTAAACGAAGCATTTTTCTAACAGTGACTGCTTAATGGGTGTTAAATTCAGACTTTGGTTTGGGGCCTCACCCACTAAATAAGCTCTTATTGGCCCCACTTGGCTACTCTGTCTGTGTCTGTCTCTTAACAAAAAATCGTTTTTAAAGACATTTAGGGTGCATTCCTGTTTTATTGGCAACTTTACAGGGAAGATAAAGAGGAAATATGGAAGACAGATGATGTGACAAAGGTCCTACTCTGAATTCAAACTGCATGGTTATTACCTTTGCCAAATAAGCCACTAGGACAAATTGATGTGTGTCAGCAACGTGTCACTATGTCCAATCAAATCTGTAAATTCCCCAACTAAACCCCAGATGCTTTTACCAGATATTTCCTCTTTTTTGGTTGAAAGTGATTAATCAGCTCAATAAGACGCTGCAGCGTTTGGTGCGGGTGATACGAGCCTCGGTGATGCACGGATGAGAACGACAAGTCTACTGCAAATAAAGTGTTGTCATTCTTGTCTCACTTTTCATTAAAACTTTTGAATTTGCACAGTTGCTCAGGTGAAATATCCAGGAGCCTTTCCCTCATGTTCACACCTCCAGGAACCAGGAAGTTTTCTCAAAATTCATAACAATACACATCTGACCGAGGATATCCTAAATAATGGATTTACACAAAAACCCAGGACAACGCCTTCAAAAAGCAAATACCTTTTATCGCCATCTGTAGCAGGCACCTGGGAAGGTGGGCTTTGTGTGGAGACAAGAGAGGAGGGAAATCATGGTTTTTGGCGCAGACAATGTGAGCATTTAAATAAGAAATGGAATCTGAGCCCGACTGTTTACTTTATTCCTCAATTCCCACTCCGGGTCATGAAAGCAACACAAAAAAGAGACTAAAACTGAAACAGTCACATTTTTTTTTAGGTGTAAAGAAAATAAAACACCCAAGGAATTGGCAAGTTTCAAACCAGAGAACAGTGGCACACGTCGCTGTATGATATGTGATGATTGTAAGCATTCTCTAGTGGGCTCTCCCCCGTCTCCCTATCCATCTCCGTGCTCACTTGTCATTTTCACTTTCCGTTTGCTTGCGTGGAATTTCAGGGGAAATGGTAAAGAGTTTAATTTCACAACACTCACAAAGAAGGCTCGCCTGGCCCTCAACCGCATGTGAAATAAAGCAAACATGTATGTACTGTCGGGGCTAGACGGGTCAGCCAGGCATCAGTAAAGTGGCTGCACCGTGGCAGGTGATTTAATGGTTGTCACAGCAGCAGCAGAAGTGTGCAGAGACAGGATTCCAGTCAAAGCTAATATTTGTGATGAATCACTGTCACACCAGAGGTAAATGTAACACTAATAGACATGGGGAGATCTACTGTTAGCTGGTTTTGCTAATGAGCATATTCTTTCAGAGAGGTGGTGTCACTTCTGCATGCTGGTTCCATACAGTAAGGAGAGAAATGAGGGGGCTTATATTGGATTGGGTGTAATGAGAGTGTCATAGCTATACTGCTGTGAGAAGCTCAGTGGAGACCTGCAGTGCAGCGAGGCTTGAGATGCTGAGTTTTTGTTGTTTGCAGACGATCTTTACAAATACTTATTATAGGGAATATCTGGTTGATTTGTGTTCAACAAAAAGAACTGCATACCGGCTACTTGAGCAGAGGTGGGTGCTGTAATGAAGTACGTTTTTGAGTCGCTGGCACTCCACTTGAGTATTTTCCCTAACTTAGAGATACAATCTCCAGTTTTCATTATCTCTGATTCAGATTCCCCTCATTGATTAGCTACAGTAACACATACCTCAATTTAGTGCATGTGGTATGACTATAATTTAACACTTGGGACCCTTCATCACAATAAGTATGTTTACTTTTGTTGACTTACTTACAAGTACGTCAACAAAAACTCTATTTTTTGACTTACTCTATTATCTTATGAAAGGCATCTTTGAGGTAAGTAGTAGTTAAGTTAATGGATGATGACATCCCAAAAGTATTTTCTCTGTTTGGGATGTGACTATTTTTCTTAAATATAAAATGTGTTATTTAACAGTTATTGTTTATAATCAATCAATCAATAATGTATTAATATGAATTCCAAATATACATCTAGCTTCCTAAACGTGAGAATTTGCAGTTTTTTTCTGTTAAAGTGAAGATATTTTTGTTATTATTATACTTTTCGCAATTTGAAGACTTTCAAATCATCATTTCAGCCTCTGAGAGATTTGATCACTATTATTTTTACAGATTAATTAATACGGACAACAATGATAGGATGCATAATACTGATTAGTTGCTGCCCTAATGTGAATGCATCATCCATGACCTCTCGTAAGACAACATTTCCAACCTCCTGATACCTGGCAAGCCTCTTTTGAATGGCACTGGGACGAGTCAGTAAAGAGGGGGATTTTATTTTTGCTGAATGGCAAGTGTTTGGTTTCCTGTTGAGATCAGCCAGCTTTAAATCAGGTGCTGTGATACTCAATGTGTGGAGAGTTTCTTCATGTCGGAAGGTCACAGGGACATTAGTGCGACAGAGTGACTGCGAAAGACTTTCTCAGTCAGGTGAGACGACTTTTTAGCTGACTTTCAGATTTATTTTCCCCTTCATGGGCTCAAATCTGGTCTGTTGAAAGTCGACAAAGACAACTGCATCTACAGTGTAGACTAGATGACTGTACTGATAGATGCATCCCCCAACGGTCCTGTTAGTTTGTTGGTTTGCAGGGCTTCTCAAAGATGTCTTTAATTTGGTAAACATGACCCTGGTTAGAGGAAATAATGAGCAGTTGTTTTATGCAGACCAAGGAATTTGTTAAAAACCTTGTGTATGTATTTATTCATGTATTTAATTTTCTTCTCAGCAGAAGTATAAGCCCGTAGACTTTTGGTTAAACATCCAAAATGTGAAACTCTTTACTTGAAATATCAGTTTGCACATGTTGGCTTTCTACTTGTGTTCTACTGAGAAAAAAACACATCAGTTGTAAAATCATTCCACCCTTTTCAGCAGCTTTAGTTGAACCATAAAGTCAGACAGGGATCATGTTTCATTTCCAAGTACTGGTGCCAATGTGGATTTACAAATGTGCCTATATAAACCAGGAACCACAAAAAAGCTACAAGTCACTGATCTCACAATTACTTAGTCCCTTTGGCCATCAACCCAGTCTTTGAACTCTATCTTGTGAACTGAGAGCGCCTTCTTCCACTGGAACGAGATATGGCAAAACCACATGATATTGCTCAATCCACTGAGTATTCAAAATTACAATGCGGTCTGTTGAGCAAAAAAAAAAATCCTTAAGCCTATCAAAGTCTGATGGCCTAATTTGTTTTGTTGGGGGTCTCACTCAATCCCCTGCATCCAAGTAACACACCGAGCTCTTTTGCTTAGTACTCCCTCCCAACACATTCAGCCCGTGCCCTCAATTGCTTGTTTAACTTGACACATAATTACTGTGGAAATATTTGTGTATTTTGTACGAGTGCCACAGTCTGCATTGCAACCGACTGCCAAGTCCTCACAGCTCCCACTGCAGCTATCGCAGCCAGAATCCCTGATTAAAACAAGATGCTTTCATTTGGGCCAGCTTTGGAAGAAATCACTCCCAGGGACGGGCCTCTCCCTGCCAAGCCCTACTGCAGAGGGGCTGGCTATGTGTGGCAAAGCTGACATGCTCATTGTACCAAAAGAGGCTTTTTTTGGGGGGGGTGTTAACCCAAATGTGCTACTGAATCAAGCCTGCTCCATCAAAGTGGCGCTCTGGAAGACCACAATGTAACTCAGTCAGTGCTACGCAGGTCAACATGAAACATCGCTCTTAAAACTGAGTGAGTTGTTATTAAAATCCCATGGAGTCTGAGGTCATCTCTGCAATTTTTCACAGAGTGCCCTTTAATTTGATACTTATTTAATAACTTTTTATATGAAGATGGAGGTAAAATGTGCATGAAATAAGCACTTTCAAGCAAAGGGAAAAACTGAGTTTGATCTTCAAGAAACCAAAAGAAAGCCCTTGATGTTGCAGATGCTGCTTAGACATGAATGATTAAATGTTTTAAGAAGGTTATATGTTTCTTCCCCCCCCCTCCCTAATATTGCAAAGAAAGTAAAGGTTTAAGCATTCAATTCAGAGATCCAAGGGAGCACAAGTTTATATTAGGGCTGTGTCTATACATATTTGACAATTGAAGTATTTTTTACGGTTTTGTCTCCTATCTATGCCTGGTGAGAGTATTTATAGTTTTCATTCATTGAGTTTCGGCCGTTTTTATCCATTTACATTTTTTGTAAAGCAATTATCAAAATATGTATAAAACAAAATATGACACAGTAAAGCAGATGTGATTTTTATTTAAAAAAAGAGAAATAATAGTTGTGATTGAATTGTCCTTAAAAGTTTTGATTCTCCACTTGTGGCCATGCTTTGTCCACTTATATCAACATATAATGTGCAATTATGAATTCATAAATGTCATGAGAATAGATGTTTCTGGCAGCTGTGACTATAAGGTTAAGAAGAAAAAAACGCTGGCTGATAATGTCCTCTGACAGGTTGTGAAGTCACTCTCATGCAGCGGTGACTGGACGTCTGAGGAGTCTGGCTCTGTTGCCGTTTTGACCCGTCAGCTTTGACTCACCAGCAGCACAAATCAACAAACTCTGAGGAGTCACTCCAGTTTTATCCTGACACCTGTCATGCAACTCCAGATCCTAATTTGTTTGTTTGAAATGGTTCATTTGAAGTTCGAAGTACATTTCTGGACCAAACAAATACTCGTTCAGTAATACTAATCTTTGTGTTCTAAGTAAACTGTGAAATACAGTTGCACACAATCCAAGCAGCAAAATAAGTAAAACACACCACTTCAATCAATGTTGGGGGCCACTTTCATGTAAATTGGGACCTCATTCACAATATCCAAAGCAAATTATCTTCATTAGATTTCCAAAACCATGCCACTGATTTGTCAAGCTGTGAATGATAATGAAGTTGTGTGGTTAATGAAGGGCTGAAGATGCAGGCTTTCACAATCATGATCATCTTCTATATAACCCCTATGAATATTTAAGGTTCTTAATTCTGTATATAATTGCGCACCAAAGCTTGGCATCTCTATAGACTTCACAAATAAAATATGTAATGGAGGAGACAGACCTGGCTATATTTCATTAATCATTGAAATTAATTAACTGGTGATAGTATAGGATGTTACACTTGCGGGATCCACGGAAAACTGTGAAGAAGGAACTGTGCGGAAGGTGAAATTGTACACGTGTGATTATTCACAGAAACGCACTTACACTTTAAGAGTTTGTTCATGTTGCTCAGCGTTTGTATCCTGAGGCAAAAAGTCGCTTTAAATTAAATTGTTCCAACAGGAGAGAAACATGCTTTTGAGCATGCATGACATGGCGTGTTTTAGCATAAACAGAAGAAAACCATTAATGCGTATTTAGGCTGCAGACTTGGAATATGATAATAAGGGAAGTAAATAATCTTTTGTCTGTTTACTAGTACGTGGACCAGAAGTGAAGGTGTGAAAAACCTAGCACATGGTTGGAGAACAGGAAGTACATAAGCTTGGTCGTATTGTGATCCTACCTGGTTCCTGTTCCCAGAACCGCTTTGGGAGTGAACCGGAGTAGATTTGAGTGTCATGGTGGAAATCCTCAGTCGAATAAAACAAAGTGGAGCCGCATCGATGCTCTGTCTTGTTTTATATGATGGCTTGAAATAAATGAACTTTAAATGGAACCTTGGCAGGGACGCGGGCTATTGATCGATTGAAGCAGGAGCTGAAGTTTAAGGGCACCGCTTTCCCGGGGCTGGGGCTGTAACTGGAGTAATGAAATTGATTAGGCCAAGGGAGGGTGACAAGCCAGTAGAGTCAAGCCCTTGATGTAAGGAAACAAGAGTGCCATCTAATTGGGGTGTAATATGGGTCTTTAGAGGACATTAAGCACACAAGTGGCGGAAGGGAAGCCACTCTACTGGATGGAGCCAAGAGGATGTTGCACCGGTGTTATTATTTTGTAATTATTCACCCAGCTGATTGGATTATGGGAGTCAAAACTGAGAGTCCAGCCAAGGGTCAGCTTATACCCAAACTGTAGCATTTAAAGCAACCTCCACTCTTGCTCCGTCTCCTGGCGTTTCTGTGAAAGTACTGCTCAACCGTTTTACCGTTTTACCGTTTTACTGTTGCATGGCCGTTCACTATACAGATGGATGTATCTCTGCATTCACGATCCTGTGCTGAAGTTATGAGACATGCATGTATAATTTTGTAACATCACAAGTAGTGTAGGCGGCAAACGTGATCCAAATTGTGGATCATTATTGATTTATCATTCAGTTGTTTTTAAACAGCATTTATGTCTTTTAAATCCTGTTATTTATTGATAATACCTTTCAACATCTGTCTTCGTTTATTGTGTTGTTTTTAATACAGTGTGGTGAATCCAAAGACAATTTTGCACTTTCTGCTAATTAAAGTCCCTCACTAACTAACTGAGGAAATAAATTACAAGTGCAATAGAACGCCAGTACATAAACCTTTGTAACAGAACATATTTTCAGATTTATGGATCATCAATGTTTTTGTAATGACGGAGAAGGAATAAATTATTTGACCAGATGTTGGAGTGGATCTCTAAATCAGAGCCAAACATTGTCAAATGTCAGTTTTCCCCCTAATGTGTTACTTGACCCAGTAAGAATGGATTTGATGATTTGCTGCTCAAAAGTCATCAAGACATCAAGGGTAAAATCTAGTCTAATTATATTTAATAGTGCACAAACTTTTTTTCTAGGTTCCATATCACCATTGTGTGAACGACATTCAATATATTTCCAATGTGAAGCAGCACCTGACAACGCGTTTGAAACCCAAGACGCATAAAAAGATAACATTTTAATCAAATTCAGCCCAGTTTTATCAGGAAGTCCGGACATCCTTTGACCTGAAAATCAACACATCAGTGCTTACTGGGCCGTCATTATGAACTACAGAGTAACTCTGGCTGGGATCACGGGGAGTGCAGTGTCCTCCTGCCAGCAGAGGCCCTGTCCAGTACAGGGGCATTCATCTCCTGGCCTGAACTGTCTCACTCAACAGGATGGCCAGAAGTTGCGGTGCATTACAAGCACTTAGCGTAGTGATATCAAGGTTCACCTCCGATTTCCAATCTCAGGCCAGAATAGTGGGCTGGGAGGCCGTCATTAAAAAGCCATTACATGCCCATATTTCATATACCAGTCTCTCCTATGTTTCAAGGTGTTAAAAGCTCAATGTATATTTCCTCTATATTTAAGCGGCAGGACAACGGAGCAGCACATGGCATCTCACTAGCAGCCATTGACCTTGGCCTAGCCAGCCTTCATTAGCTTTTAGACACTTATCAGTCATAACTGGGTTTGTCCTCTCCGCAACGTTTCCTCCTTCACTTCACTTAGGCTGGAAAATAATGGCTGAAATCCATTTATCTGCCATTTCCAACAAGTGCGTGACATTAACAAATTATCTACTTTTCACTAAGTATGGCCAAGGTACCCTCTAAAGGATTCCTCCACTCTGCTGGCCAAGGGCAGACCTTTTTAGAAACTGACTTTTTTTTTTCTCCTCCTGAGCTATTTTCTTTCCTTCCCATCTTTAAATATTCATTTTGCTTTTGCATGCAGGGTTAGATTTTATGAGCACTATCGGCCATATTTCTCCAAACACACATCTTTATTTGTTTTTGATTATTTATGCTCCACTCTGACTTTATAACTCACATCCCTAGGAAAACATTGATCCAAGAGGCAAATGAATCTAATTAGGACCTCTTTCTTCTGTGCTGAATATTGACTTGTTTTGAAAGGTGCCTCTCCATTTCAAGCGAATGTCTCTGGAATGCTCTGTCCCACTCTCTTTAAGGAAAACTTCTAAACGCTGATGAGATATTTTTGTCCATAAATGCGATCTATAGTGGCGCCTGCTCGTTCATAATGTAGTACATTAATTGCAGGATGTCATCAGTGAACTAATTTCCAGCTCTCAGGGTCTCAAAGGCACCAGTTGTTTTTGCAGTTGCTGAAGGCTTTTCATTCTTTCTTTTTTTTATGTCTTAATCTTACATTTCTAAAACTTCCACAATGAGTGGAGAGTCATGTAATCTCTGCAGTGCACTCCAGGGCTCAACCTGGCAATCTAGTCCACGAGGACGAAGAAGGAAGTGATGATGAACCATTAATCACAAATCATATCAGCTGAGAAGAATCTTTGTTCTCGACACAGAAAACTTGTGTTCCATCTCGATCAGTGAGGAAATGGGGCCTGGCGAAGCGTGCGTCGTCTCGCATTTGTCTTGAGTCGCCGTCCCAAGGCACCAGTGCTTGTTCACAGCATTACGCTGCTGGCTTTTGATGTAAAGCCGCTGCATTTCACCATTTCACACAAGCCCAATTTGAAAAAATATTCCGTCGCCTTCCGTGTAGTTGATTTCTATTTAAAATGGTCATGATTATTTTATTTTGTAACATTAATGGAAGTACATTTGGGGTGGAGAAGGAGGGTTGGTGGTGGAGCATTTGCAATTCATATTCCCCTGCATGATTACATTAAGAGTATGTTCTGTCATATTTGATTAATGCATTGTGTTTTCCTTAAAACAGGATTAAAATATGAAAACCGACAGAAACGAAGCCATTACAAAGAATGATCAATTTTTAATAATCTACTCAAGGAAAAAAAATTAAGTGCTGCTCAGAAATGCACAGATCAGGATTCTGCAACATTTGGTAATCAGTGTATGGCTGCAAAAAAACAAGCTTTGTTTCAGGCACCGACACAATTAACATGAAAGGCTGCCAAGCCAAGCTTTTATGGCTTTTATGTTGTGAAACCTGAATTAGAGATATTACTAGCCACGGTTGCCAGGTGTACATGTAGTACCACACTGCCTGGCACATTTATGTTGCCTAGATTCTGTTACTTTATTAGCATGTTTTTGTGTGGAAAACTATAAAAATGTCTCAGTTCTCTAAAACCACCACAAACTCTTCAAGTATTTCCTGAAAATATCTTTTCAGTCTGCCTTTAATTTACACAAGCACTCATAAAGTGTAACATAGTCTTTAATTTCAACGGGTTAACACAAACCAAAACAAACTCAAATACTGGTAGTGACTGTTGAGAAAAGTATTTTAATTGACAGTTTTATTACGAGCGTGTAGTGCATCATCAGTTGTAACTTTAAATATGCTATGTGTTAGGTATTCAGAAATAATTTTTTAAGAAATGCTCTCTTTTATTCTCTCAGAGGGAGACATTTTTCATACACAAGCAAAAGCTACAAAGAGTCAGATATTTCACCTTGTAGAAACACTGCAGAAGAAGCAGCTCCAGCTCTTTTGTCAATGTCAATAGCCATTTTTTAAACAAAGTGTGTGTGTGTACTGGAATAAAAGTGGGCCTCCAATTCCACTGTCAGCCATTTAGCCTGACCATGGGTGACTGTGAATTAAAAAGAGGGGCCTTTATGGGCGACCCTGCAGCACAAAAGGCTACATCCATAACTTATAGAGACAGGGAGGCCATTAGCCGCCACTGCCGGGCCACCTTTACATAATATGGTGTGTGTGGACTAATCACTGATCTGAGCAGTCGGACTGCTGTAAGTCGAGAATGTGTCTGTCCGCATGCAGGAAAAACAAGGTGGAGTCCTCCTCCTGTGTCGCAGAGACGTTCTGTGTTGAAACCCATATTCAGGAAAATCCTTCCTCCCAACTGATGTTTAAAGTCTGTTAATCCTCAGTTAGCTTTGAGTTCAATTGACCGTTTGTTTGTGTTTGTGTGTGAATGGCAGCCTGTTTCTCCAAAACAAATCACATCCATATGGCCTCCCAAATACAAATAAGGTGGGACAAATAAAAATGTCTCTGAAAAGCTGATCATTAATGCTGAAGCGCTGCTTTTTTGGGGGGCAAGCAAAGACAACACAGTGTGATTTAGGAACCGACATGAGGGGGGATGATGCTCAGTGAAGAAGTTCCAACAACAAACTATTAACAGCTATCAATATGGCAGAGTGTGAAGTCCATATGAGCGACGTTTTGTCCCAGGCTAGTCGGGTTATAAATTAATTTTCCACAAAAATCCTCCATGTGATTTTTTTTTTTTTTTTTTTATTCTGTGTGCTGCTGCAAATACTTTTTATGTTTTTCTTTTTTTTCTCTTATTTTCAATGACACTTAAGTTTCATCGCATTATACCAGGAAAAAAAGAAGTAAACAATATGAGCAGAATGGAATTGTTTTGATATTGCTGTCCTGCTGCTAAGCTGTCAAATAAAAATGAAACATAAGTGTCTTTGATTGCGCTTATCTAAAACAGACTCACTCTAATGTTGCTACTTGTGCAGAAATCAGGTAAATGATACCATGTATGCTGCTTAAAAAGGATTTGCAAACCATTTGGCCTGACTGCTCTTCATATTACCTTAATGTCTCCCAAAAGGCCAAAGCCAAGAATGAATTATTGATAGCCATCATATGGATCGCACGCTGTGGCTCCACATGCCTATTAGAGGGTTTTGTTCATTCATTTACGCTAGCTTGGACTGCTGCCTTGAACGACGCATCACTCTTCTTCCTTTACTTTTATCCATTAGCTGTTAACAATAACTGACTTTATGCAGGTTGCTGAGTTTCCAGCAAACGGTGAAAACAAAGTAACATTGTGGGAACACATTTGCATGCTCTGTGGTGTGCTGAGGATGTACTCCACTGCCTGTAATTTGACCTTTGACGTCTTTGGTTAGCCTGCAGTCCATTTAGGCTTTCCTCCGCTTCTGCATTGAAATGGGAAAAGCGGAGACAACACTTTCTGGTGAAACGATAGTTGGAATGATAATCGCTAAGTTTAAAAAACTGAAATCTAATTGGGCGGATCCCCCTGGAGACCAATATTGGACTATCTTATAAAAAGCCCACAGTATCTCGGCTATGATTTATTGCTGAATTCCAGTCATTTTCAATACATTATAGTTTCCAAATTGTGTTTAAATTGAGTGTAGAGGAGAAAAGGCCATTAGGAGATGCAGAAATGAAGATTATATTTAAATATTCATGCACTCGGTACCTTATTATTGAATCTGTACACTAACAAAATCAATATTAAGTGCAGTTTGACATAAATTTATTTATGAATTTCGACATTCTAAGTACTTGCGTTTTTTCACTCAAAAAAGGATGAGTATAATGCTGTAATGATATCAAAACAGTGTGTCAGGGTGCATTAGTCTGGGAGTTTATGAACCCGCACATAAAAACTCAGGAGCATCCCTGTAGAAGTGCTTACTAGGCAGAAATGTCGCTTTTTACAAACATCAGTCATTTTACAGCCCCGTATCACAGGGCGCTCCTCCGCTGTGGGTGATAGTTAGAGAAAGATGCAGTCATCTTGTTTGTCCTAAATGAGATCTTTGCTGTAAGCCTACTTGTATTAAGGGCTGGGAGTTGGACTGTGTAACATTTAATTAAAATGGATGTCTCTCGTTGTGCCTAACCTGTCCCCCTAACTCCCTCTGGTTTCCAGGCCATGTCTTTGTTTAGACAACAGCCCAATGTGACACTTATGACATGAGGACAGTGTGGTTCAGAGGATTTTCTTGTTGCATGAGTCTTAATACAGCGGCATAAAATAACATGTGATTGGTTGTCCCTTGCTGAAAGCCTCAAGGAGAATTATAAATATACCGCCAGTAATAAATTATCAATATCTTTTGTTTTTATATTGTATTGTGTCACTGAGAGCACGAACTGCAAAGTTTTTCATTTGTATCACAAATGCCTTGTGCACACGTGTGGAAATACTGTTAAACTATAATTAATTTCCATATGTTTTTTAAAACAGATTCTCATTCTTTTGCTTTTTATAGAAATGTGAGCAAAGTTAAAAGGCTATTTATTGGAGGAGCCACATCTCTGGACACAAGATGATGCCATAAAAGCAGGAAGGCATGGAAAAGCAAAACATCAATCTGAACTAAGAGGGGGGAAGCAATAAATCAGAGAATCATAGCCTTCTGCCCCGCCTTTAAAATCATTTAAACAGATTCAAAAAGCCTGATTCTGCTCGAGTCTGTCTGTAAGCACCCTTATAAAGCCTTTATGTGCCGTAGACACAGAGGATAAAACCACAAAACTTATTGAGAGACGGAAAAATGATGCCCTGTTCCTGGGAAGTGGATGCTTTAAACGTTAGTATCGGTATCGGGATCGCAGAGCGGAGATGAGTAAGTAAGGATCAAGGAAGTCGTCCATCCAAAGCATTCCTCTAATATGTTTTACAAACCTTTTCAGGTCTCTGTTTCAACGTCCAGGTCCGCTCACATCCAGAGTTAAAAGATTTGTCTGAGTTTATCAGATGCTAAGTACATCTACAATATTCCCATTTCCCTATTTAGAAACATGTCGGCTGTTTCATGTTTAACCTCAATGTCAGCGGATGAGGTGGATAAGGATGTAAGTATCCACGTACAGTCACAGCTCATGTATCCCTGTGATAAAAGATTACAAGCTTGTTTCAAGTTTCACCAACCTTTACTGAGAGAAACAACATATATGCATCAGTGTTGAATATAAGAGACAATCCCCTATTGAAATACATGAAAAAAAACTAAAGCATCAGAAACATGACCTGCTCCAATAGGGCGGACCGTAAAAACTGCATGTCCTGTTTTTTTAGCGTATTTTAACTACAAAGCAAACATGTGTAGAGGAAAAGGAAACTCCAACAGACTGCAGATCTGAGGAACCAAAAACTTTGGACTGCAAGTGATCTGAGTGAGCATGAGACAGACAGATGGAGGAAATGTACCCATGCTTCTGGACGTATATGACAAATACATATTTCGAAGACTTTTTCTCAGGAATAAACTATGGTGGAAAGTAGCTCAGTACATTTACTCAACTGCTGTACTTAAATGATTAGTTTGGATTTTTTGAAGTGGAGTTGTATGAGCTAAATGTATTTTAGACACTTCAAAGAAAGGCTCACCTAAATAACTTAATAACACTTAAGTGTACGGTATATTTAGAGTATTCTCACCACTGTACCTTGCCATCAGACAACCCTTCAAAGCCTGCACTCTTCCGATCCACAAGACTTCCTTGACAAAAAGTTGACTTCCAGAGATTGCAACTGTAGTTTTTTGGCATTTACTGAGTTGTCAGATAATGATTATTTTACATTAGATGGGATTGTAAACGTATATCGCAAGTCCACATTATACCTTCAAATGCTAGGAGCCATTACAATGTACTGAATCAGCTGAAAGGAAGAATTACTCTTCAGAGGGAAAAATGGTGTTAACGAGTGTGAATAATAAGAGCTCAGTGTGTTAAATCCGATGCTGAGACAAACATAGATTTTGTTACATTCCAGAGGTTCGAGACAAATTAAATCTGATAATAAGTTAATAACTATGTAACCAAAATGTGAAAATTGTTAATGAGGCGAGAATACTTTATATAGCTGTTTAAAGGGAAACACATTCAGTTCACAACCAAGTTCATTCACACTTTTGCCTGAATATCTATTTCAGACATTCAATGGTTGAGGTTAGTTGAGGCATTTTGAGTGAAAGGGTTTCATTGTGTTGGCGATGAAGACGGCAAAGTGTTTTTCAATGGCTTCGATGTGTCCTCTGTCTGTTTCAACCCCTCAGTCCTCTTTCATCCCTGTTCGCCCAAGAAATGGAATCATAAAAACCATTCATGCTAAATGAAAAAGGGCATCATAAAGCTGCATTACACTGGAGTACACTCCTCTGCACCTTCCATCCTTATCAATATCACCCCTCGTCTCCTCATGCATCTCTCTTCCCCCGCTTGAAACAAAGCATAAAAGCCTTAGAAAGAGGCACAGTTTGTCATTCCTGTAATATAAGATAAAAGTCTTTAAAAGCTAAAGACCCCGGTTGTTTTTTGTCTCCTTGGAGCTGGCAGTCTTTAAGACTGCTCCTCAGGATTAGTAACACAGAGAACTATATATTATTTTCAGAATAGCTTACTGAGCACAGTCTAAGCCTATACATATAAGTCAATTTATATTAGAATTTCCATACATGCATTTTCTTATTACCGTCAATATGCAAAAATGGTACTTACTAACAAATAATGCATAATGTACAAGAGACAGGGCATCAATAACCGCATTTGAGCTTTAAAAGAAAATGCAAAAAGGCAGAGCATAAAGACGGGCATGTATGCAATATACAACACATTAGACACGAAAACGTCAAAAATATAAAGATGGCTCTTTGCTCAGGAGACAGCAAGTCATTTATCTATAAAGAGGAGGAGGAAATAAAAAGCTTCCATCCTAAAGCTCTTGGGTATTTCATTTACGAACAAAGTCAGGTTATCTGCTTGCAGACAAGTTACTCTCTTCCTCCTGCCAGACCTCCGCCCTCCATCAGAGAGAAAGACACCAGGAGAAAAAGGCCACAGACATTTACATCTCTTATCATCTAAGTTTCCCTTTTCATTTAAATGGGAAAAAATGCTCTTTTTCTGTTAATTTAATCGTCGATTAACGGCGAAACACGTGATTTGGTCCCGAAAAGGAAGCTCCATGGTGAAAAAAAAGCAGTAGTTACTTAAAGAGCAGCAGTTTGGGAAAGCACTCTTGAATATAAAACCTGTCAATGTACACCTCCTCCGGGCACT
The DNA here is from genome assembly GCF_910589615.1 of Taurulus bubalis. NCBI lineage: Eukaryota > Metazoa > Chordata > Actinopteri > Perciformes > Cottidae > Taurulus > Taurulus bubalis. Next base: position 16,811,217 of record NC_136599.1, on the reverse strand, counting down.
TTGGTACACCACATAACACATGTTCCCCTCTGCTGGCTGGCTCAGAGTGGAGAAGATGCTGTGTAGTTTTGTGGTGAGGTGTACTGTTGCTTCTGTTGCATTTTCTCCCACTGGTTTGACATTCAAGATCGCTCAATTATGTATGAACGGCAAGCAATATCCTTTACCATCAAGCCCCAATGTAACATATTTCATTTTCAAGGGCTGCAGAGCACAATCAGACCCTCTGTGTAATTACGACTTATTAAAAATGATTCCAAATTATCAGCGGATCTGTGGGCTGGTGTCTGGGTCCAAACTGAGAGCTGTTGTACTGTATTACTCGCAGAATAACTTCCCATGGGTGGCTGGTGTGTCAACAGCGATCCCTGTCCTTAGATCACTACAAATTAATTAAAGGAAAATCACAACCATCATTGAATCTGTACGCATACATATACAGCATAATCAGACAAAGAGAACCTAATGGAAACTTTTTTTTTTTTGCTCCTCAGAAATTAGTGGCTTTTGGAAAACATGCAACATTGGAAAGGCACCCTCAATGACTTGTTGGGATACACTTTAAGCACTTTCGTGACTAGTTTTTGCTCCTTGTCCACAGTCTCATAATGAGAAAACACAGTTCAGCAGAGAAAAGACATCTCAAACAGCATGTTTACCCCTCACACAACATGGAGGAATTAAAAATGGATGAGCGCCCCATCCATTATTTCAACCTCCAAATGGCAAAATCTGTATAAAGCTCTGAGTATCCGTCTGGGTGAAAATAAATAAATCAAATATGCACTTCAGCGTTTCCTGCTCTTTTTCTGCGCAGTATACAGTGTCGTGTTTGCGGAGGGCACATCCTGCTCTTGCAAACATGATGAGCTTTCTAAACGTATATAAATAAACCAAGAGTTTTCAATTAGCTTTCTCATCTTTTCTGTTAATTCAAATGATTTTGTCACTTTTCCGGGACAGTGCATATAATATTTAGACTACTCTCATACTTTTCCCGGCCCCATTCTCCCAGCTGAATTTCTCCTATCCGAAGTATTCTAATTTACGAACACAGTGGTGTCAGAAGTGATTTTGCAGCAAAGTCACTAATTATATGCAACATCAATGTGATGTGGGGAAAACGTTAAAAATTTAGCATCACAAGACAAGTGGAAAAATGCGTGCTGAAACAAGGAAAAGAAGCACTAACATTCACAGTTTTTCAATGAATAATACATGTTTTTCCCCCCCTGTTCACTTGCACACGGCCAGACTGGCTTCAGTGTCACTCTCATCTTTATCTTAAAATAAAAAATGTGTTTATGACTTTTCACATGTAGCATTGCTGTTTGCATCCACTAATGAAAGGAATTCTTAACTATATAAGGCATTGTTCTCTGGGCTTATTTAATTATCAGCCTGTGTGTGCAGAACTGGAAAAACAACAGGAGTAAAAAATAAAAAGAGACATGAATTGAGCAAGACTATAGCATGTACAATTCCAACTAATTTCTACATGTGAAAATCTGTGTATAGGTTTTCTCTCTCAGCATGAAAACAAGCAATTACGAGTGCTGGAAAGTTAAGCTTTTTTCACCCCGCAATGTGATAATTAAATGATATTTAAAGGGTGTTTGAGCATTTTCAGCTAATTATTTTTTGCAGAAGAGCAATGTTATAGATAATATCAACTAGCTTGTAATTACCTCACCTGTCTGCAACAAGACTGAACTAAAGTATTAGAGCCTGTGGTTTATTGTGGCTCCCCAGCCGCTCACCAAACGGCAGCCATGTGTGCCGTATAAAGGTGCAAAGGAGGTTGATAAACTGTTGGTGCATCAAGTTGATAGCAGCTAACATGACCTGCCCTCTGAGCTCTGTTAACCAAGACTGACATGGTGGGTCATTGTTGGCCCGACAAACAACTTTGCTTTATTTTGACGGTATTATCACAGCTCCCTTTACGCAGTAATTATATTCCAAATCATTATGCGTTGTAAAGTCTATTGACCCCTTGTAAACTTATATTTACCAAGCCGGAACAGTTAATGAAATAGTCTTTTAATTAGCACTCCCCTTAAGGGTGGGACATCTGAAGACGTCCCTGTTTTGTTTTGGCTTTGTGGTTGACTGAAGGGTGCAGATCCACTGTTCTGAGATAAAACAGTAATATCTTAATTAAGACGTGCCGTTTAACAGTTAACAGTCAAAGTCAGCGCCATTGTGTGTACCTCTGTGCCAGGGGTGGCACCTGCAGTACAGGAATATTCACCGCACTATGAATCAATAAAACAATACCATAATTTCTTCTTTTGTTGTTTTGTTTTTTTAGGGCCAGGTCGTTTTTCAAGCTTGACTGATTGAAAGTGGTCTGACTACTCAAGGTAACAACTGAAGAGGGGGGATAGGGGTGGGGGTGGGTGTGGTGCTTTGCTGCTTGTATAATGCAGTCTCTGGCAGGCTCTCTCTTTGTATTAGATACATTAGGACGGAAATGTGCACTAACTTAAAAATGCTCATGTGAAAAAACATGGAATGTATTAAATTAATGGTCTCTTTTGCCTCAGGGCAGTAATGAAAAGGGACCCCCAATGAGTTCATTTTTCACGGCTTTGGTTATGCATTCAACACTCTAATTGAATTTCAATGTAAGTTTTAAAAAGTCTTTATTACAGTGACTCTTGATGTAAATTTCATGTGATCTGTCGTGGGACTTCCACCCATTAAGTAATTTAATTGTGACATGCACTTTCTACGCACCTCATGCTTTTATGCCTATTCCTCCTCATCTAGATTGTCAGTTTCCTCTATTATCAGCACTGTTTATGTGGATTGAGGAAAGTAGTCTGCATATACTCCCGGCAACTTTCATGAGAACAGCTCCTTAAAAGGAGTAATTGCTCGTCTCCCCCCATGCTAAGACAGGGGACAGCTCCGGACAGCTAGAGTATACTGGAGTATACACAAGTCACAAGGATTTGCAAGATGTTTGCAGATGACTGCACAGAGCATATTTTATCTGAGAAAAGTATATTATTAGATTCATCCTGTGAAGAGGGAGAGCACATCTCTCAGAGCAAGTCAAATTTAGTACATTTTCCAGATTTCTGCATAAAAGAAGCTTCTTCTGAATAATATTGTTGTTCATGTACCCAAAAGAGGATTTGCAAATAAATAAAGACAATATGCTTTCTTTGTCCGTGTGCTTCTCCAACGTTTCAAACACTGTGAACTGTATTCACCGACCTGATGTCTGAAATGTAACCTGGGAGTCAGTTTTCTCTGTCTCCATCTAGTGTTTCTGCCTTAAGGTCTTTGTGAGCTTCCCAACAGGCAGCGTATAAATAGAAAACCCTCTCCTCCCTTTTCCTTTACCATTTAACAACAAGCGGTCTAAAAAAAAACACACTAACAAGACGGAAATCTTAATCACAAACTGTACGTTTGTCATCAATAGCGTGGCTGTATGGGCGCACGTGTGAGCGTGCACGAGCCGTCTGAAATACTGAGGCTGAATGGACCTGATCATTAGAAGGGGGAAGAGGCTTGACCTGATATTTCCTCTGTTGTTTGGTCAGGAAAGGGACGTTATTGTAAAAGGGATGTAAAGATAAATAACCTTACCGTTTCCATGGCAAAGGCACAAACAGTGGCCGCCGAAGACAAAAGAGCAGAAGACAATAAATCCAACACTGTCAATTTTGTTTAGTTTTCAGAGTGTTTTTGAGGGAAATATAGTTTCAAAACAAGAGGCCACATCAACTTTTCCATGGAGAAAGGGAAATCGGATCATTTTTTTCAGTTTTTTTTAACAGGCAACAGATTCATCTTGTACATTACTTTCCAGGCCACGCCATCCTGATTGGAAAAAGGAATATCTGACACCATATTTTGCCTTTGGATCAGGAAACTCCTTGTACAGCTGTATACATGTTTTTATAGCCTTTGAAAGAAAGGGTATTGTCTTTAAATTCCTAAGAATGCTTTGTCCGGCCTTCAAATTTAAGTGGAAAACCATCCTGGGCCTTTTTTTTTTACAAGTTGAACAATCAAGAGTAAACATGCACAATTGCCTTACTCTTGAGGTCAAATACAGTTCATCTCATTTGAACAAATCCAGGTTATAGGGAATTTTACACAAAACACTGTTTACAAGTTTTGGAAGGTACTACTGCATATGTGAAAAAGTTGAATAAAGCTGTTTGTGGGTCCAGAGGGAGCTGAATAACATGTAATAAATGTCCTGAAGTTGTGTCGGTGGAGTCAGTGTCAGTCGGAGCTGAAGATTAAGAGTTTTTAAATGAAAAAGATCTGGAGGTGTGGAGTAAAACCAAAGTTATACTTTCCAGGCTAGGCCTCTGAAGCCGGCTCTTTGCTTTAGGTGAGCAGCTAGAAGCTACTTTAGACGCGATTTGCATAACGCACCTTTATCTCTGCTGGTAATCGTGTTGAATTCTGGGTATTGTCGGTGCCAGGTTTTGACAAGGAAGAAGAATGCATTGAATTTAAAGAAGACGGTCACCCATATTGGAGAAAACGAGAGAGACTGGCTGCCTGACGACCTTTCTTAACCTGAACCATTTGAGGTCAATGCCTAACCTCAACCATCTTGTAACAGTTTCACAAAACAAGGGTTACCATCTAGACAAGACCAAAAAAGAAGATATCTCTGGTTCGAACGAACCCTCAATGGCTGCCCGCTCCGTCGCCCCAACACGGCCCCTTCGCCTCATCGTCAGGGGAGACGAGCCTCGTCAGAAGCGAGGCGTGATGAGGGGCGGCCTTATCACTCCAACAGAAGAGCAAACACAGGGGTCTTTACGGCACGTCGTCTCAGGAAGCAGCGCGCGCCGAGATTACTGCCCTTTAAGAAGCCCTAACACACGACCAATCCCAAGTAGTGTTTTATCTTGACAGTTTGCAGCGCTTTGTTTGCCTTTTCTGTGAAGCCCGGGGATAAAAGAGCAGCCTCTGTGAGCTGTGTCTGATTAGGATCCAATTGTTAACATTCACAGTGACTTTTTTATTATCAGCCTGGCGCTGCCGTACATGCAGCAGGTAGAGAGGCCTTTTCAGTGTTATGAAGGACTCAACCCTCGCTGCTCTCGTGCGTTACTCAAGTACTAGTTAGCACTAAGGTGGCAGGAGAGGAGCCCCCAGCTCGTCGACATCAACAACAACAACAACATCAACAAACAGGAATTGATGGCGAGTGTTTATTATCTGGTTTAATTGCTCCTCATCTGGAGGATCTGACAGTTGCGGTTAATGAGAGAGAGAGAGAGAGAAAGAGAGAGAGAGAGAGGAGGCACGCACTGCTGCCAGCGAGCTTCATAGTGTAAAATGGGTGTGTTGTGTGTGTGTGTGTTTGTGTGTGCATGTCGTCAAAAAGAGGACAACCTAAACGGAAGCAACACAAAAGATGCAAGAAATTGTTTATTGAACTCTCAAAACAGGCAAATAGGGAATTTCAGGTCCAACCTGAGTCCTCCTCTTCATGTAACCTGTGTGTCATTACTGCACACTGCAACAATAAACATGTAAACCTAAACACACACACACACACACACACACCGCAGCAGTTCTTAGCCCCTGTGCAGGGCACTGTAGGCTGCATACACTAATCAGATGTCGAGCAAAGACAGGATATCACTGAAATCGAGCCTCTTCCTCAATATTTCATCTGGCCTGCAGCAGACATTGTGCCTTGTCACGCACACACTTCCAGGCATGGTTTGACAAATACAGCATCAAGACCAGTCAGTCTTTAAGCACGTGGGGGTGCTTGTAGAAGGCCTCGATAACAGGAGGCCTGTTTTGTCCTCAGAAGAAAAAATAAAACGATGAAGGAGAGAATGAAGGAAACTGCTACTGATGATATTGCCCCTCCATTTAATGCCAGTCACACACATAAACACACATATAAACACATACCGCCACAACCACCATCAGAGGCCCGTTGTCCCATTCATAAATTTCTCCCGTTGAGAAACACGGGCATATCTTAAACAGGGCATACCCGCCCCTTTTATTACTCCAGCGCAGCAGGCCCACATGGGAACAATTAGGGGTATACGCAAGTTTGGCGAAGGTCCGTAGCAACCAGCTGCATCTGTTTTTATTTACCTTTTGCTCTGGCACTGGATAATGTCATGAGCACATCTGCTACTGTGCAACGTAACCGTGGTTACATGCGTGGTTCACCCATGATTCTGTAATTACCCACCGATCGAGATGAAGAGGCCCAGCAAACCACTCACAGCCACACATAGCCTTCCTCCCCCTCATCCTCCCCGCATCTCTCCAGTGGCATGAAACCCCGTCTGCCTTGCCAAAACGTGGCACTGAGAGCTGGTAGTTTGAGAGCAGAGGATGCTGAAGTGGCATTTAATGACCCAAAGTTGTCAACAATAGTAATTTTAACTTCATTTTGGTGTCATTAAATTACCAGTCAGTTAATGACACTCTCTTTCTATTATGTAGGATCAAATGTGGTTATTCTCAAATGAGCTGGGATGAGATGCACTTATCAGATTTCCTGATCTGATCTGATTGCTTGTTTGTGGTCACATGGTACAAGCTGCACAGTTTGTCACCCAGTCTTGTTGTTGGACGACTTTGGTCTGACAACACTGAGGTTTTACTAGAAATATTTTGTTTTTGCACCCTCATGGAGGGTTTCTGCAGAACGTTCAAAAAGATCTAATCAGGAGAAACACGTAGGTCACATGAGAATGTACTATAAATGTCTCCACGGTGTTCCTGGTTTAGTTTCAAAAACAGATGACACCCACAAATGGTCATGTTAGGAGACTGGGATTAATCAGAGACAGCAAATTCAGTTGCAGGATAGAGTGAAGAAAGATGCCTTCATGATGTTTCAGAGCTCTAAATAAAATCACCAAAAGTGTTCACTTTCCCCAAATGTCTGGTGTTTGTTTGAAATGCTGGAAGCTCACATTATTTAGACAGCGAACTCAAAGCAGCCAATCAAGGCCAGGCTTGTTTATAATAATGATGAGTTATTATGAGCAATAACAATGAAGACCATATATGGATCACTTCACAGAAGCAGTGTGTGTGGAGGTTGGGTGCCACCATGCTTAGCATCTCCCAGATGTGCAAACCATATGCTCTGACTGAAATTAAAACAAAAAAGAAACAGTGAAACATGAAAGGGATTTTTAACTTTGTAAAGACAGTTAACAGTCGGTACAGATAGGGTAATGACCGAGAGAGGCCACATGAAAGAACCGGGGATGTTGGCGGGCTTTTTGCACCACTCATTCCATTTCCTGCTCATAAGTTCACTGAGCAGATGGGGACCAAAGGCACAAGGAAGTTTAGATTTTCTGCCCCACAGACCATTGTATATGATGCATGTAACTGCGTAACACTGCACTGTTATCATTTACAGACGCTTTGGTGCATACCAGGAGGTCACAGTAATAAAGATAAAAACAAAAGGGTGGATGCAAAAGAGAAACATCTTCACATCCTTTAAATCAAAATAATCTGGTTTATTCCTGTGATTGTGTCTGGAATGCATTTAAGGTTGTCATATTTAAAGCAAATAATAAACATAATTAGCAAAAGATGAGGCTCAAATGAAAGTAAACTTCCCGTTCTACTACATTTTGAATGGCTTGGTGGTAATTTATGTCTCACATACAGCTCAACTGTCAATGCGGACACAAAGCAACTCCAAAAGGAACATTTTAAGTATATATGGAAAACTGGTTGATTTAAAAATGAGCAGGCTGCTGGCCCATTCAAAGACTTTTCTAAAAACATATGCAATAGTGCCATCTTCTGTTGGTTAAGTATACTGCAGCAGAAAACAGATAAATCAACACCACGGATGCTGATTGTTTAGAGTGTTATTCATCTATTTATTTTGAAAAAGAGTCAATTTCGCCCGAAGAAAAACAATCCATCTGAAAGTATTTGAGTCATCACTGACAACTAGATATTCTGTTGAAAATCTTTTTTATGAGCTTCTCTAACACGAGCTACTCTAAAAGGTGGCATCAGCCGTTACAATGGCAGCGTCTTCTCTTCGTCAGCTTGTTGTGCTGCTCGGATAGAGACGTGTTTATTTAACGCCTGCCTTGTCTGCGTCTGGATAATGTCCACCCTCAGGCAGCGGCTGGCAGAGGTCGGGCCTTTTTTTTGCTTGTATAATCAACCTTCCCCGCGCTGACTGACCACAGCATCACCTTTCAAGACTGCAAACAGACGTGCAGCACGTGGCACCGATGATAATTTAAAAAAACAAGTGAATCAAAAGGCCTTCAGGCATGTGTTGTCACTACAGTGGAACTGTATTTGAAATCTAGAGTGAATTAGAAAACGCAAAATTAAGGAAATATAACTTAATAAACCATATAAAGTTTTTAGTGATGGGTAACATGGTATTTGAATTTGACAATGTGAGTCTATCTCTGTTGTGACATGAATTATGCAGAAGTTTGCTAAGCTGACGCCTAAAAAGATACATGCTGGAAAAAGTTGTTTGCTTCCAGAACCGGTACCCTGGATAATGCTGTTTCTGTCAGGTTTCTAGTCAGGTGTCTGTCAGGTTTCTATTCCCACTGGTTGTGTTGAGTTGTTGGTACTTGTGCTCCAGTTGAACCGTTGTGAGAACAGATGTTTCTGATGCTTCAGCTGTGGCTGAAGCATGTATGGTGGCATTTAGAGAATCAAAAATGCTAATTTCAGTGGCATTAATAATGGAAGCAACGTTGTTTCTGTCTAATCCAGAGGACACATTTCCACTTTGACTCTCATCAGTGTGGAAATTAAAGTCCATCCGTGTATGAGGTGAATTAGTTGAGGCAAACTCTGCAGGCATCTCTTCGGATGGAGCTTTCTCATTCAGGTGGTCCAGCGGCTGTTCTGTCGTTAATCTCTCGTGTTTAAAGTTGAACGTTGACGGGGTGTTTGGAACGGGAGAGGATGTGATGTGTGAACCAGCCGGCCCGGCTGTGGAGGAAGGATTGCGTCATTTTAGTAACGGTGAAATTATATCCAGAAGCAATATTTATTATCTAACCTTTTTAAAAAATTATTCAACAATAATAAAATGAGGATTTGAATCTGAAGATTAAGGATTATTTGCACAATTTTACAAACGTTCTCGACAACAACACGTTTAGATTATATCTCTCTGCAGTAACTCCATAAACTAAGACATCCCTGTATTATTGTTATTATTCCTCTAACTTGACTTGTTGCTATCCCTCCCGCCACTCAAATAATTGCTTCGCTTACTGTCACTTTTTCCTGGATGTGTGAGCTGCATAATGATGTATGTTCAGAGTTTGACACAAGAGGGCTGTTTTCACATTAATTTGTTCAGGGGGAAAGTTTACGTGTTCACCTCTCATCTTATTTAACATGTGGATTTACGAGCCATCCCCACTGGTTTGGAAGCCAATCAAGATCCAATTATTAACTTACACAAGCGTGATATGGAAGTTCTGAAGCCTTCAGTGCACATACTGAACATTTACATTTTAGTTAAGTAGGAGACATATTGTGTCCTGCAGTTAAATTTTTGAAACGGACAATATTTCCATGTGCATTGATTTTTGATTTAATGAGGTAAGGGGGTAGATGTAAATTTGTAGCAAGTTAGGAGAATTTTTCTATGTGGGCAAACCCTGACACAAATTATTACTCAAATCAGAGTATTTTTTAGATGTCTTAAAACATGTTTTTGGGGTGATCTTTAACTCTGGATTTGTTTTCCATCAATCACTTCTGCTTTAACTTCTATCTCGCTTTAAAGTGTATGAAACGTGTGACTTGGAGTTAAATGACTAATTGACTGAGCAACAAACACAAGTAAATGCCTGGTGAGCCCACAGTAAAAGCATTTCAATGGCTAGTGGTCAAAATATCATCGGATAATTAATCACCACTTTAGTTTTACTGTGATCATCAGCCGCACACTCACCTGTGCATGGCAGTGTGTTCTCCATGGTCCAGTGCATTTTGTGATTTGTCTCTTTGAAGGTGAGCACAACATCCACCCTGTAAAATGGCTGCAGGAATTGCTTCCTGTCTGCGCAGGTCTTTAAAAGAAAATCTGGTTTAGATGTTTTACACTGTAATGAAACCACAATGATTAACTCTGGTTATAACCATTCTCACTGTTGTTTCAGCACTAACCTTGGTCTGGAGTATGTGGGCTGTAGTAATGATCAGTGTCACAAATTCCCTTGTCTCATGCACAGTGAAATGATCTGTCTGGTTCACCGACACATCACGGACTGTTAGTGCTTCATTGTCACGGCTGCCTCGCTTCGTCAAACCCATATGTCGTTTGAAAATGTGCAGCACGGTCTCCTCTGGTGTGGACGCAGTCACTGAAATGTACATCGGTGATAAAATGTGCGATTAGTGGTCAAAGTGAATTTACTCAAGTACAGTTTTTAGGTTTTTATACATGATAATTTCCATGATATGCTGCTTTATACTTCAATACATGGCAGATGTAAATATTTTTGACTGTGTGTTCCTGTTTATATACAGTTTATATGATAAGCACAAGTAGCCTTTCTGGCTTGTGACCCCTTATTAAAGAGCAGTGTGTTGGGGCCACTCAGAACTTCTCAGATGGCTACATTGAAAATACATTTAAGTACTTGGTCAGGCCGCACCTTTTTAAAAGCCCAAAAAGTGAATACAAATTTGTGGACAGAACTTTGTTTTTTCTTCTTTCCATCACTCATCTTTTTGGGAAACACTGCAACTTTATAGTTAGAAGTAACACAATGCTTCTTGGAAATGTATATAATGTATAATGATATAAACACATCACAATCACTGATGGGGGCCATCTTCTACAGAAAGACTTTACTTTGTATACTTTAAGTATATTTTCCTGTGAATACCTCTGTACTTTGAACTATTGGGAGTTTGCAGGTATGGAGAAAAATAAATTACATTGTAGTGCAATATTTACCTAAGTAAATGATCTGAATACTATAAACATGTTAAAATGTGTGGTGTGGCAAAGAAGACTAACTTCCAGGTCTGATTCACTGCTTGCTACCCACCTTTTGGACAAGTAGCTTCCATACTGTAGGCATACTGACCGCTGACCAGCTTCAAGGCCAGGAATTCCCCTTCATTTTGCAGTACCTGTGTTTTTAAGAAATTACAGTAATGGAGTGAATTGTGGTTGTAATGCTGCCATTGGCCACTGGGTGGCAGTATGCTGTGTCCATACTCTTACTTTGACAGGGCTCAAAACCTCCCTTCTCCTGCCTTGAACTGTAATGTCTGGTCCGCTCATGTCAATGTTCATCTGGATCAGGCTAGCATCCTCCAGAGCTACAATGAGCTGATCGCTCAGAGACAGCAACCAATGCAACTGTAATGCATAACCAGAAATGCAAACACAAAAATACATCAGACAGATCCCCTCTGCCACATTTACAAATATGTGTTCACATATGTAATGCAATCCTATTGTTAAGGGCTGATATCACTCAGATTGGGTTTAATGACCTCATTGTTCCAGTTGTCATAGGGAACTTGTCTGGTCACCTATAGAGACATACAAAGCTTATCAGAATAACAAAGCAAAATTGGTTACAAGATTAACAGTGAAAAGTACCATATGAAGAACTCCAATCATCAGGTACCTGAATAGACTCTGGGTCACACTGGATTTGTTCTCTGCTTGGCACAGAAACCACGGGACACTTCATCATGACACTATGAGGTCTTCCCCCAAATCGGTTTATCCTCTTTACCAAATTTAGTGTAAGGACATGATAGCCATTCTGAAAAAGCAATATGCATCCAGAGATTATCATCGGCAAAGGTCAAATGTCTGAGTTTGTGTACATGCATTAGATATTTCTGAATGCGTCGGACATACCCGTTGCTGGACAAAACATCCACTGTAACTGACTCTAAAAATAAAGTTATTGTCAGGGTCTTTGTGCAGTGAGAATCCACAGGCAGACAGCTGGGGTTTTTGCTGATCCAGAGAAGCAATGTTGACTTACAGAAAGAAAAACTTGAGTCAAAGGCATTATATCTCATGTATATGTCAATATTGTTTTCATTGATTGTGTCTGAAATAATTACCTTGGATCTGTAAGGCCCCAGACAGCCAGAGTCTCAACCCTTCAATCCTCACACTGTGTATCCACATCTCCATGTATTCAGAAAAACATTCCATATCTCCTTCTGAAGATGAAAACATTTTCAGAGATGTGGAAAACCCATTAAAAAGCACCCTTCATCACAGCCAAACATATTTACCTGTTAATCTTGTTGCTGGGGTATGAATCCATTCTGTTGTCTGAATGGAAAGCACGCTCCTCATAATAAAACATTGTAAAACACTAGAAAAAAGAAGGTAAAATTCAACTTAGATTTAGAAAATTGTGAATAGTTCGCGTACATTTTTGTCCAACAATATGTTACTCACATAGTTCTAAGGATGCCCAATCTAATCTGATCCATGTCACTTCCACTGAAGAAAACGTATGTGGGAAGTCTGAACCTAGCCTATTTGTAGGTAAGTGGACTGACATCACTGGGGTATGCGACTCCATACAGGGAAGTGGGAATAAACACAGGTGTGTTTGCTTTGACACTTTAAAGGAAAAGGACAAAAAAGTCCCAAAGAATGATCATTGTCTGCAGCATGTGTGAAAAATGGGGGTTTATGGCAGTTGAAACCTGTCTTTTTTTATCAAGGCTTTGATCATTGAAGATCTTTTTTTGTCATGATCTATTCTGAATAAAGCCTGTAAAATCCGGTTTTGCCGTTTCATTTAATCTAATGTCTTTTATACCTTCCAGCTTTTTATTGAAATTATATGATGTTTAAAACCAAACTATTTCCAATGTTGTTGTTTTTTTATAAATGTACCATTCCATCAAATACAAATATTCTATAATGTCTTATACCATTTTAGACACATCTCAGTACACTTCATCCTGACATGTTTGGTATTTTACAAAATCTGGGATTCTGGGGGTTTGAACGATGTTTGGCTGCACAGAATAATGTAAATGTAAATTATGTAAACCGAAAATCCCCAAATATGGATTAAAGTCATATACTTCGGTTGAAATACAATTTCCCAATTCTCATGGTGCCTGGTATGGTATTAAATGCTTTTTTTCTTCAATAAAATGTCTCAGTGCGCATGGTGCGTACCTTTTGTTTAGACTCTTGGCTAATCTATATATACAACTTCAAAAGGTAAACCATGATCTTTAAATCTTTTCCATTGGAAGTTATGGAACACGAAAAGATTATTAATGTTAACCACAAAACATCTAAATGTGGTCTGAAAAAAGTTAAGGGGCGACTGGTGACCTGGAGCCAAATCATTTACTTAATGTTTCAAAACTTAATTTGTGGCACCCCCACAAAAACGTAACAATGTGCCCTCCCAACTGGGTGATGTCATCTCTACAAAGTGCGCAGCCATTTTGTTAGCTAGCTTGAGGTTATAGAGGTTAGCCGCGTTCTGCTGCATTATATGTGGTCTTTTCGATTTTGCACGTACATCTGAACGAACAAGATACATTAGTCGATGTTAATGTAAGCGTACGACTTCCAGCCACACAACTCCCAGGCAAGAGCAGGACTCGTGTGTTTGTTGACGACGAACAGTGCGTGAAACTGAATGGTCATTCATTTTCCTAGCCGTCTCGAGTTTGCTAACGCTAGCTTGTTAGCTAGCTGACTAACGTGTTTACGCGTGCTGCGAGCCGAGAAGAAAGCTAGCGAATGCTACAGTGAGTTGATTGAGTGTTTGCTTTTCCACACAGACTTGTCTGTCTTTTTGACCAGCCTTGCATTTTAGTCGCGTCACCCAGTTAACTGAAGTGACTTTAAACTTTAGCAGCGATCGACGCTACAAACTCGTGTGCATCAACGCGGTCTTTGACTTTAGCTCCAGCAGCTGCTTCCACTCGGGCCAGCGGCCGACCATTTAGAGACCATGTCTGAGCTGTACATTCGTGTGGCTGAAGATGAAAACGAGGAGCCCATGGAGATCCCGTCGGAGGATGATGGTACTATTTTGCTATCGTCGGTAGCGGCTCAGTTTCCAGGGGCTTGCGGGCTGCGGTACAGGAACCCAGAGTCCCAGTGTATGAGGGGAGTCCGGCTCGTGGAGGGGGTCCTGCATGCTCCTGAGAACGACTGGGGGAACTTGGTCTATGTCGTCAATTACCCTAAAGGTGAGATTGTTTGTTGTATAGGACTGCACCTCAACCCTTCACACATATACTTCACACTGGAAGGAGCGATGACCCAACATCTCTTCTTTAGTGCTCTTGTGAATGAATGGGCGTAAATCCCTGCAGCCAGGTTCTACAGAGGAGCCTGGTCTGATAAAGCAGCCTGTTGATGTGCATGGAGTAAGATGCTCTACAGCCAGATGTTCTCACTTTTGGCCATGTGTTGTATCTTGTTGTGTGTTGCTGTCACAACCAGATGGCAAAGAGCTCAGGGGGTTTGTAGTTTCATCTGATTATTACATCAATTTGTCTGCGAATTGTGGCCTTGAAACAAAACGCAACTAATTTCCATGACATGACTTGTATCTATTTGTTCGCCACAGATAACAAAAGAAAGATGGATGAAATAGATGCTGCCTCTGCAGTGAAAGTGAAAAGGGGCTTTCAGAAGACATCAGATCTCATTGTCCTCGGGCTGCCGTGGAAAACATCCGAACAAGACCTGAAAGATTATTTCACTACTTTTGGAGAGGTCATCATGGTGCAGGTAGCGACATCTCATCTTGTTCTGCAGTACTTTTGTCAACATATATTTGTTAGGCTTAGATTGTAATAGGAATATCTTACTATTCTGATTGATTTACAATTTGTAATGAAGCTTGCATGTCCACTGTTCACTCCAGGTCAAGAGGGATTTGAAGACTGGCAACTCCAAAGGGTTTGGGTTTGTCCGGTTCACTGAGTATGAAACACAAACCAAAGTGATTGCCCAGAGACACATGATTGATGGCCGATGGTGTGACTGCAAACTTCCCAACTCAAAGGTATTTTAGTGAGAGTATAGTCGTGGTATAAATACATTTAAATTGTCTTTGGGTCAGTTGATACGTTATTGGCGATCATCATCTGGATTTCTGCTGTTAGATACATTTTATTAAACTGTTAAAAGAGCTGTATTTAACATTCAGAGCATTAATGAGCATGTGACCTGCTCGCATACGGCGGTTACATCTGATAATGTCCCAGAAGTGTAGGAACCCACCCGCCAGTTCCACCTCAGGTAAACTCTGTCAGCACCGTTGGCTGTGAGCCGTCGACATGTTGATCGATATCCTCCCAATCTTGGATCATGACCCTGCAATTTAAATTTGTCACAAATTTAATGTTTGGAAAATAATTCTTAATTGGTCAGAAGTATGACTTTAAAAAGACTACAACGATATATTTCTTAATTTATTGCTGTGCCTGTTTGTCCTCTCAGGCGGGTCCTGATGAGCCCATGCGGAGCCGTAAAATCTTTGTTGGCCGCTGCACAGAGGACATGACCACCGATGAACTAAGGCAGTACTTCATGCAGTATGGCGAAGTCACTGATGTCTTCATCCCCAAACCTTTCCGGGCATTTGCATTCGTCACGTTTGCCGATGACCAGGTGAGATTCGCCATAAATGGCAGCGTTGGATTATAAATTGCTGGTATAATAATGACTACTGATTAGTTTCTCCTCACCTCTTTCTCAGGTTGCCCAAGCCCTGTGTGGAGAGGACTTGATCATCAAGGGCATCAGCGTGCACATCTCCAATGCTGAGCCCAAACACAATAATAGTAGGCAAATGATGGATCGAGGGCGGTTTGGGGCTGGTGGGTTCAGTCAGGGCTATGGCAGTAATCGTGGGGGGATGAGCAGCGGTAGTGGTGGGGTGAACTTTGGGGCTCTCGGTCTAAACCCAGCAATGGTGGCGGCTGCCCAAGCAGCGCTGCAGAGCAGTTGGGGAATGATGGGCATGCTGGCTAACCAGCAGGGTCTGACCACAACGGCAGGCACAGCCCCTACAACCCGAGATCAGACCTATAGCTCTTCCAGCACCAGTTACAGCAGCCCCAGCTCAGCTAGTCTTGGCTGGGCTGCAGGCGCTAACACCGCCTCCAGCGGTGGCTTCAGCTCTGGCTTTGGCACCTCTATGGAGTCCAAGTCTTCTAGTTGGGGAGTGTAGATAGCTTTAGAGTTGCGCTTTTCTGTTGCTATTAGGCTAATCTGGTAAGTATACATACACTTGGGAACTGCTTATATCTTATGTTCCCTATTATTAAAAATATACTGCCTTTTTATTTTGTTAAAGAGAAACTTTATACTTGTGTGTGACTGATTATGTCATGCATTGAATGGGTGAAAAGTTTAGTTTGTTAGTGGAAACTGCCACACCGTTTTGTTTTTAAATGTTAAAACAGATGACTGCATGCAAGATAAATATTTATAAACATGCACGAGTATCTTGAGAGCCCCTTTGTCCCCTTGTAAAATGAGCTTGATATAATTGTATATCTGTATGCAGTTCATTGCATTTTTTTTGTTTTGACATCATTTGGAAACGCCTTCATGAAAATCTCTTCTGCAGTTCACCAACTCTTTCCCAATTTCCCGGGAGGAAGCGCCTCATTGGCTGCAATGTTCGACAGATCTCAGTATCAATTCCCCTCTTCCCATGTGTAAATGCTTTGCCATCAAAGAACACAGCTTCACTCTGCATATACTGTGTTAGACGGTGGGTGTTGTCTTTTTTTCCTCTCACCTTTTTAAGGATATAGAATTCTTGTCTGCTCTTGTCGCTTTTCAAGATCAATGAGTGGGATTGATGTTGGACCGAGTGAGTGAGCGAACGGGAGAGCAAATTGAAAGAAGTGTGAGAAGGACTGTTTGTGCAAAATGTTTTTTTTTTAAAAAGACAAATGCCTGCGAGAGTTGAGAAGAACCTGTGGCTTTGTGCGAGTGTGAGAGGAAGAAGCAAGTACGAGTGTGTCCCAAATGGCCATCACAAGGACATTAATTGCCTCTTGAGATCCCTAGGGTCTCTGCTTTTGTCATCATTTTCTATCAACCTTAATTCTTAAAAAAAAACAGTGAACTGTCAAGTGCGTAATAAGTATTTGTACCTTTTCGTAGCTTTCTCTTGCTGTCTGATTTAATGTGAATGCTGTGTCTGGTTGTTTGCTTTATTTTCTCCTTGTTACCACCCTCTGTGTGAAAATGAGACTTTGTGCTGGTGAAGTCTGTGTGGGAAAACACTGAAAGTGTGTTTAAGTTTGAGGTTGGTGTGGTGAATGTTTGACAAGTTCCCATTTGAAAGTTTGTGTTTGAAGTGGTCACGAATGCTTTTTCTATGTTTTGTGAATCAAAGGGAAGTCTGAAATAAAACTGAATTTGACTAGGTATAATACACTCTTGACAGTGACTTATTTTTGACTTCACATTAATTGAAATGCCAACACTTTAATTCACATGTATAGGGACCTCGGACATGGACAGCCCAGGTTTTCGTCAGAATCCAGGTTGGAGTCAGTTATGGAGAAGCTGAAGACATTGTTGGGTGGGCCGGCACAAACCAAAACCAACAATGGAATTGCTGCACGTCTGCCTTAATCCTGAAAAAGATCTTCTTCACTTCACTAGCAAGAAACCTCGGACTTTCCCGTAATCAAATTTAGAGCGGACCATTCTCAATTGGGCTGAGGTATTTGTTCGTACCTACAAATGTCACAAATAGGACCAAAGTCACCTACAGTTTTGCAGCAGTCATACTTATTTTTTTTTTCTTCAAACTTGTGAAACACAAAGTCTGCCTTTTTTCAATCTGAAACATGCATTTCTGTCAGTGAATGCTTTTATTCTTTGTCCTCGTAACACTCACTGTTAACTTATGGAAGTATTAAATGGTAGGTTTCTTTTCGATGTGATCAAAACATTTCAACATGGCAAGATGTTTTTGTTTTGTTTATCCTGATTGTAAAGTGGATGGAATGTATCACTACGATTTAAAAAAGGGACTTAAACAACTGAACATGCCAGCAGGAATTTTCACTTTCTGTATTGAGATATTTTAGTATTGCGGTGTAAAATAAACAGGTTTTTGAGTTTTTAATCACCTGTCGTCTCTCAATGTAGATTGATATATAAGTATTTTTTTACAGGGCTCCACCTCAAACTCTTATTTTTACAGTTGTCCATGGCTTCATGCGTTATGTGGAAGTTTTGCTTTGGCATAACAAATACTGAAATTTGTACTTTAGTATGTTGAAAAAAAGTCATTAAATTAAGTCATACAATTTTAATACAATGTCATAGTATAGTCTGACATTAAAAACAATAATTGTATTATATGGCAAAATAAGTGATGAAATAAATATGTACAGAGCAGGTGTGTGAATCATTACATTTTTGCATAAGTCAGAAAAGTTTCAGTTATTTAAAAAAAATGTGTAGAATAGAAAGTATGTAGTAAAATGTTTGCTTATTTAATATTCTATATATCATAATTCATGTTATAGAGGAAAAACTAAATATTGAAACCAGTTTTCAAGATCTTTATTTCCATTCTACCAACACAATAGTTTAAGCAGCAATAGAAATATTGTTGATATTCCCTATCTGTTTATGTGGTTGACTTTGTATTCGAACACCATTAGTAGAGAATGTTTGATCTCCATCTGCTGTCCAGTCCTCCTCCTGCGTCATCATGCATCGTGACACCGTCTGGTGTCGCCTTGCTGCTGCTTTGTCTGCAGATGACTCAGCAGCTTCATCCTGCACCTGCACGGCCTTCACTGAGCTCTCGTGGCTTCTGTTTGACATCAGGCCTCTTGAAGAATAGTTGCAGAATAATTGGAGAATGCTCTGTTCTTTGGTTTAATTAAACATTAGAGAAGCGGAAAAGGTTCACAGACATTTAGTTTTCTTTAACCAGTGAGAATAATCCAAATAACAGAGGAGCAATAATTTGGTCGGCAGCCTCCCACTGCCTGTTTCTGGTATTTGAAGTGTATGTACTGTATGTAGTAACGTGTACTGTGTTTGTTTTGTTTGTTCTGCTGTGTTCCCCTTCAGGATCAAAGCTCTGACAAGAAGAGTCAAACAAGAAGGTCTTTTAAGCGGTTTTATAGGAAATAGAAGCTATTGCAGCTCAGGTGCACTGAGGTGGGGCTTTATTATCTGTTTAACAGCTGGTTTAACAGCAGCTGTGACACATTCTTGTTAGGCACAATGTTCCTCACTGCTGTGATGTGAAAGCGTTTTGTTTCAGCAACCGACAGCTGAGAAGGATCCTCTTCAGAGAGCACAGCAGGGAGCAGAGCGCTTACAGTAGTATGCTTATTTATTTGTTTTGTCTTCTGGTAACATAGTTTGTTTAAGTTTTTTGGGGGGCAGATTATGCCTCTATTAGACGGGCAAATGTAAAGAGATGAAATAAAATAAGGGGACAGAAAGATGACGTGTAACAAGGGTCCCCGGCCACATGTGAAGCAGTACTTGCTTAGAAGCAGGTTGAACGTGTCAACGGACATTTTAACCAAACTGATTTGATGCTCAAAACCTGAATATATATTCGAGGCCTGAGGAGGTAAAACTTTCGGCTATTTTAACTTAAAAAGAGCTCAGAGAAATGACACAGAACCATATTTTCATTTTTCCCGTGTTGCATGAATCATCTTACAACCCTTTCTAAGGGTTGTAAAGCACTGATCTAGACTGACTCAGATATTGGTCCGTCTATGCAGCAGACAGTTCATCTTTACCATTGACCATACATGTTCTGTATAGTTGGACTGTTTTATACAAGCGAGAGTACACATCAACCTGTACAATTAATCTTAGCCAAGAGTCCTGCAATAATAATTACCTTTGGGATGTTTATAACATTCAGTTTTTGTTAAGACTGTAGTGCTGTTGAGTTTTTTTTCTGCAATCTAATACTACAGCCTCAAAACTTACTATCTAGTTGAATCAGAAGGCCTCTGCCACCAAGTTAAGAAATTCACTTAAGTAGTATTAATGGAAGAACCATTGTATCAAGTTATTATGCCCCCTCACTCTTATCCCTTCATGACCAAAACTGTGAACAGTTTGATTTTTCGAATCAACTTTAGTTTTCAGTGAATTACTTTTGAATTACTGTCACTGTGTATAAAGAAACATGGGTCTTGTTCTTAGGGCCATCTACTGGACAATCACTGAAAGGACAACACACATTCAGTAAGTAAGTAAGTAAACACACACGCACACACACGCACACACACACACACACACACACACACACAGTCAGACAGCCGTTTAAAATTTAATATCCCGTTTATAAATCAGGCAACTTATGTCACTTGTTGCCTGATTTAGTGCTGCACACAAACAAATCTCAATCCTGGTTACGGCACCCAGAGTAAGGACGATACAAGCTATTTATAAAGGGATTGAGATCTTTATTTAGCCCAATACAGCACAGTGCAATGGTTCACCTTAATCCAGTGTTAATACCGTGAACCCTGAGCCCGACATGACTGGTGAACGTTAGCATGATAGCCAGCACATTAGCCAAAGGATCCATTGGAGTCAACCCTGAAAAGTTGCTACACAAAAACACCCCCAGTGTAGAGTTTATGACAAATCACTTAGGATTAGACTTCTTGCTAATTAAAACTGCAACAACACATTTTTGAGAGGAGTAAAAAGTCGTATTACGGTAATTGCTGGGGAGGGTTCTTGACTATTCAGCTGTGGTTATCATGGTTGTAAAGATGGAATGTGCAACATGTCTTCTTCTCTCACAGATAATAACTCCCTCTCGTCCTTCCATCCCGTTTGTGTTTTTGAGTGACGTGAAGCTGATCCTCAGGCATTGTAGGATGAAGAGGAGACATTTCCACCATGGCCGGTCCAGTTGGTGTGGATGAACTGACCAGGGTTTGACAGCAGTTCATATGTGTGGGCTCCAAAGTAGTCCCTCTGGGCCTAAAAGAAAGAACATAAACAATGTTTTACACCCACAATGATTCATTTGACAATTGCTAAATCTGTCGGCCTTCAAATTGCTTGTTTCGTTGAACCAACAGATCAAATCTACAACTAGAAGAGTTGAATCTCACTCCACCTCCAAGCTTTCTTACAGCCAAGATGTAGGCGGAGATAAGAAAACGTATTCATCTCGTGACTTTAATGGATCATAACATATCCATATTGTTTTTAGCCTTGCTGATTTGCAGCAACGCCTTTCGCTACCGAGATAGTTGTTGATCACCCGCACCTCCTAGTGCCAAAGACGGTATAAAACAGTCAATAAAATATATATATTTTGTTTAATTGGGCATAAGGTCATAAATGAGCACAAAACATATTAGACAGTTGGTCCCTGTAGTAAACAATATTAGCCGTGGACAGACATCAAATCTCACATTTATAGCCAGTAATATTTTACCTTTTTGTGTAATATAAGATTCAA
This sequence comes from Taurulus bubalis, assembly GCF_910589615.1. NCBI lineage: Eukaryota > Metazoa > Chordata > Actinopteri > Perciformes > Cottidae > Taurulus > Taurulus bubalis. Next base: position 16,789,747 of record NC_136599.1, on the reverse strand, counting down.
ATTGACAAACTGACTATATTTATATGGTGATGAAGTTTCAAAAGATTAAAAGAATCGAGTCCAAAGACAGAAGAGTAAAAGTCTCTCTAAACAACCGCCGGGGTCTTAAAGCTCTAAGATCCCAACAGCTTCACGTGATCTCTTTAATCGGATGTGCCTCCTCGCCATCTGCTCAGTGGGCTCTGCAGCATCAGCCGGTGTCTTACCTGGAGGAGGTTGGCTGGCAGCTTTTCATGTCTGTAACCGTCATAGAAGGACAGCGCTGTGGTGAAACAGGGCATCGGGATGCCGTGCTGGACTCCAGTGCTGACTGTTCTGCGCCATGACTCCTAAACAGAGAAATTAACCAGGTTAACAACAGTTGTTTTTCATGAAGGTAATGCAATTTAGTGTTCAAGGGCCATGTTTTGGGGGGGGGGGGGGGGGGATCTATTGGCAGAAATGGAAAATAATATTAATATGCATGTTTTTAGGATGATCACCTGGAAATAAAAACTATTGTGTTTTAATTACTGTAGAATGAGCCGCTTATATATCTGCCAAGTTCCTAAAATAGCCAAGAACAGACAAACCAATGACTCAAGATTGGGCCAGCCGCATTTTTGTGCTGGCAACCGTAGTTCTTAGTTCTTCTACTCACTCGGCCCCCAGGAGACATTTCAGTTGGCTGCAATCTGCAGCCTCACAGTGGCCCTTTAATACAGTTATGTTCATACGAGGCCATGAACGAGGCCTTTACGAGGACACTCAGTTCCTTGTAACAGAGACCCGATTTGAGCTCGGTGTAAATTATCTTCAGTCCAATCAGTCTATTGCCGTAGGTCTTAGGTCTGTGTGACAATATGTGCAGGTGGATTCGTGCAGACTCGCTATGAGCTTTTACTTTTGGAGGAGAAGATGGAAAGTGTGATTTATGAAGTGTAGAAAAAAAAAACATATTGCTGCTTGTTAATAATCATGCTGCTTCCTGTGCGTTTCTCCATTTGGGTCCGTTTGTGTTCCCTCAGGTCGGATGCAAACTGTTGTTGTCTAGACAGTTTGAATGATGTATAAACCATGAATACATCCACTGTGTCATCTCCATAACAATACAATGTATAAATGAAATCCCCAGACTCCCTAGTTTGAAAACTACCTTCCAAAAATAAAACGGCATTTCAGACAGCTGACAATTAAGCTAACAAGTGGTGCTGTTCACTCTTTTCTTTGTAAAAGAGGAAATAACTTTGTTTTGTGTCTTTGTCAATGTGGGTATTGACAGATCGATCTTTGGCCACTTCCTCCTTCCTCCTCATACCTGACAGTCCTGCACAGCATTACTGAAGAACGTGTCCAGCAACAAGTTCTGCAGCTCAGCGTCTCTGTCGAAGGCCTCTTTGATTTCACCCAAGAAGACACTGGTGAGGAATGTGAGGAGCAGCGTTAGCCAACAATAGTAACAAAAAGCGGAAAAGACTTTGCCCACAGTAAAGGAACATGCCATTATAATAACTATACAATGCATTTAAATCGCCAGGTTAAATGGTGGCTAAAACTGCAAGTCACACTGACTGTTATATTTGATTTGGGTTTACACAACTTCTTGGCCAGATTACACAAAACAAACCAATGTCACAACCATCATTTCCTCATTCGTTCACTTTTTGATTTTACAGAAAGGGTCATATATTCCTTTAATTTAGATTTCTCAGTCCAGCATTCCACTACTTCCGACATTAAGACTTCGGGAAGACTTATCCCTCTTACCTTAGAATAAGTATATAATCAAAAGTACTTTAAAATCTTACAAAGGGAATTAAATCGAGAAAAAATTAAACTTCTCCATTTTAGTTTTTCTCTCTTACACGACCAAACCACAGTTTTCACCATCAGTGTGAAAGACACCTGTTGACATACAAGTTGCACAAGGCTGCAGTGAGGCAAAACTTGTGGTATGGGGACACAAATGAGCCTAAATGTACCTTCGGATGATGCAGCCTCCTCTCCACATCAGAGCGATGGCGCCGTAGTTGAGGGACCAGCCGAACTCTTTGGCTGCCTGCCGCAGCAGCATGAAGCCCTGCGCATAGGAAATGATCTTGGAGGCGTAGAGAGCCTTGAGAAAAGAGAGAGAGAATATCAATCTGACATTGTGACACTTTGCAGTGAATATTGGGCACCGTAAAACATGTGTAAATGTAATAAGTAGATTTTACGTTCATAAATAAAAAACTTAAATTCTCTCGAAAACAGTATCAACAAAAACTCAATGTCATAACCTGCATGACGGGCAGGCAGGATATATTGCAGAGCTGTTGTATTAGCCTTCATCAGTTTTAGCAAGGTGTACCTAAAAAACTGGCAAATACACTACTGTGTGCTCTACCTTTCTGATGTCCTCCAGGAAGGCAGCCTTGTCACCGCTGAATTTGACCCCCTGTGGCCCTGAAAGGCTGCGGCTGGCCTCCACTCTCTCATCCTTTAGAGAGGACAGGCATCTGGCAAAGACAGCCTCTCCTGAAAGAGACGGGGGGGAGGGAGAGTGAAGGCGACAGAGGCATAGAAAGGAACAACAAGGTAAGCTCTCTGCACACGTAATGTTATTGGAGTCTCACTCGAAAACAGAGGTCTGTAAACAGTCATTTAGATTTTCTGAAACCCTTTACAACACATGATTACGTAGGTTGTGCCAGCCGATGCCATCGCCACAGCTGTGCTGCAGGAACACCATGCTAACATACAAACAATGCCCAAGGACCAGCATGACTCAGTAGTAGTTACAAAAGATTCATGAAAAAAAAGAAAAAAAGTAGAGCCAGTTGCCATAGTAGAATGTCAATATTAGATTACCACTGTTTCAAGATGGCAGCAAACAACTGTTGAGTAAGCATGACTTGCCAAAAAACAGCAATGATGCAAACGACAGGCAGAGACAGATGGAGAGAAAATGTGTTGAGTGAGGAAACTATCCGGGTGAGGAATGTTTTCCCTGTCGGGGTCAGAGAGCCATCCACACTGTGTGGAGCGGCCTGTCAGACCGCTCCACACAGAGGCTTTACAAAAGGTTTCATTGTGCGAGAGCTGAGCCCGTCTATCTCTCTCCATCACAACAGGATCTACGGTACTGACCGGCATTGAGGAAACAAATGTGTTTTATAAAATCTAATCTCTCCTATGGTTGCAGGGGTTTGGTGAGGGTTAATAATATCTGCATGATTGAACTTTTACTAAAGGCTTCTGATGTATGTCTCATTCACAAACGGTGTCTGTTTGGAAGGGCATGAGCTGATATGAAGACATCTTTTGTACCGGATTATTAAACTCCCTGACCTTTATTTTGTCCACGGCTGTTTACGACTGCCATGCAGTCAGAGCAAAGACCAAAGCTGCAGAGAGTATCACAAATCCTCCTTATGTCACCAGAGATGAGCAGGCCACTAGAAAAGCCGTCAATCTTCTTAGTGGCAGCTATATACATATCGATCAAGTTCTCTGGAAGAAGCTCACTGGCCACGGGGTGTGTCAGTAATGCTAAACGTGAGCTAAAACAACTCTGATCATTTGGCCCACTGCCCTTCAATTTGTTGAATTGGTGTTGAAATCCTAACACGTGGGACGTAATGTAGTTTGCCAAGTCATCGTGGCAAACAGAGTTTAGGGAAAGCAGCCAGCATTGAAAGAAGGAAACCAGATACTTCCTCGTCTACGACCTCCTTTCTTTCTCTTACCGATCAGAGTTACGGGTGTGCCGTATTCCAGGGCTGAGATGGCCGTCCACTTCCCTGTGCCTTTCTGTCCAGCACTGTCGCGAATCTTGGGCAACAGATGTTTACCATCAGAGTCCTTGTATTTAAAGATGTTCGCCGTGATCTCGATCAGGAAGGAGTCCAACTCTGTCTTGTTCCAGCTTTCGAAAGCCTGAGTGATTCAACCACAGTGTGATAAAATATAGTCAGCCACACTTTTTTTTTGTTTCTTCATTTTGTGATACAGAACTGAATGAAGAGAACATCTTAAAGCTCACCTTTGCCATCTCATCATGGTCCATACCCAGAACATCCTTCATGAGGTGGTAGGCCTCACAAATCAGCTGCATGTCGCCATACTCAATGCCATTATGGACCATTTTCACAAAATGACCTGCACCCTCATCTCCGACCTACACAAGCAAGCCAATCAGAATAGTGCGAGACGACTTGACACGACAGTAGGTAGTAAACGTTCACATTGAACAGCACTCACCCAGTCACAACACGGTTCTCCTGTTCCGACCTTGGCAGCGATGCTCTGGAAGATTTCTTTGATGTGTGGCCTTCAAAATAAAGCAACAGTAAGCATTTTAATTGATTAATTTACCAAAATGGATGAATAAATCTTTTCAGAGATATTCACTGTTTCAACAACACGCCCCAAGTCCCACATGTCTCCAACTTTCTCAGGTGTCACTATGTGTATTTTAACATCCATGTGTCCTACATCCAACATCTAGCATGCATCTGAAAGAGTGATCAGTGTGTGATGACTCACCAGGCCTCTTTATGTCCTCCCGGCATGAGTGAGGGTCCATAACGAGCCCCTTCCTCTCCACCACTGACTCCACTGCCGACAAACAGCAAGCCCTTCTCTTTCAGACTCTTGCACCGCCGCTGTACGTCAGAAACACAACTACCGTGAGAATTTCGACAAACAGAAATAAAGATTTACTGGCAAAACATTTATTCTCTCCACGACTTACTGTTGTGTCTCTGTATTCAGAGTTGCCCCCGTCGATGATGATATCCCCGGCATCAAGTAGAGGGACCTGAAGAAGAACAAATGCAACACAAAGCCAACTAATGTAACTAGGAAGGACTCAATTTCCCACAAGTGATTGGAGCACGGTTCAGAAAGAACTACCAACCAGTTTGTCGACGAAGTCATCCACCGCCTGTCCTGCCTTGACCAGCAGGACGATCCTCCTGGGCTTCTTCAGCTTGGACACCATGTCCTCCAGGGACTCGGCTCCAATCACCTTGGAGCCCTTCGCCTCATTCTTCAGGAAGTCGTGCACCTTGGACACGGTTCGGTTGTAAGCACAGACCTGTTGGAGAGGTTTGGTGATTACTGGGTGAAATAAAACAAGGGGACAATACAAAGAGTGGAACAAGTTTTACTGCTAGAAGTTTTGGAAATGAAGTGATCATCTTACCACGAAGCCGTGGTCATTCATGTTCATGATGAGGTTTTGGCCCATGACAGCCAAACCAATCAGTGCAATGTCTGCCCTGTGAGGAGAAGAGGACACTTCACAGTTACTGGGACTTAGTATCAACAAGGTCATATTCAAACTGTCCACAATCACACAACACATTTTTTTTTACATCTTATTTGACATTTTACACATGCTTCTACTAAACACTAAAGCTGGTTAGCAAACGAGTTTAATGTACACTAACTAAAACATTGCTCTGCACAAATTAAACGACTAAAGGTTACAAAGTCTGACGTTACAACAATGATTTAATTACACGTATATGACTCTCTGAATAAGTGTAAACTAACTGGAGAACTTACTCAGCCATGGTGCGCAGCGGATAAGGTATTTGGAAAAGTGACAGTGTTCAAATGACTGACGGGCTTCACTTCACTGGAGATTTCCTCCTCGCTCGTTTTTTACTTCCTTGTTCTTTCCTCAACGTGACCAGAGCGAGGAGAGGCTCACGTACGCCCACAGAGTGGCCCATGGAGCGACCAATCAGACGACGGCCGGTAAACTGAAGCGATGTCGTTCCCTCGTTCTCATTGGTCCAGAAGCGTGAGCAGTTGCATCCGTTCTCCTATTGGCCCTTTCAGCCGTCTATTACAATACGTCATAGTACCCTTCCCCCCCCGTTTAATTTCATGACAAATGTTACGTACTCAGTAAATATAACAGAAGAGTCGACAGTATTCTCTGAATTACTGGACGTCTACTAAAGTAACAATTTTAAGTAGTTGTACTTTATTTAAGTGAAAAAAAAGCCTACTCACTGTTTATATTTTACATTTTACATGAACAATAGTGCGTAAAATACCATATTGCTCAAGTTTAAACCAGTGTTAACTTGGGGCACCTTGTCACATTTAAGATGTCTATTAGTTGGTTGTTAGCAATACCACAAAGGTGTGACTTAATTAAAAAAGGCCCATATGTCCGTGGCATAAGAGGTACATTTTACTAATATTTCATAAAAAGAAAATTATCAGAAAATGTGCAGAAGAACTCTGTTTGTACTTCTTTCCTCTCCCATGAATTGTTTCACAACCCCTCATGGTAGAATGCTACTTATACACAGATTAATCACAATCTAATAATGGTAAACGTAATCACTTACAGACAGATTTCAGCAGAACTAACAATTTAAATATATTTTGCTTTTAATACTTAACTTGTGTAATATGAATGTTGTATTGGTACTTTCAGCCAAGTTAAGGATTCTTCCATCACTGAAATTTGCAGTACTAAAGTAAATATTTAACAGAATTTTGTAAATGAAATATTACAAATGTATGAGTTTATTTTTAAACTGCTTCCATCTCCATATAAAGAGGAATATTAAGTCACACGGTATATAACACAAAAATAAGTGCACTATGTTGGATGGATTATGAGATCGGCCTTAATATGCATTATGAAATGTAAAAAGGCACAATGGCTTGTCATTTGTCTTTCCCAGTTATAATCTTTAATTTATACGGGAGTGCTAGTCTGCTTTCCATGCTGAATGTGATTTCACACAGCTAAACCATCCACCATGCCTCATTTCTTCCTCTACTTCTGGAAATCTGTGGCAGATCACAGGAAAATTACTGTACTAAAGCACATTAATGTCAGAACATCTTTACATGCATGAGAGGCAGGGACGAGGAAAATAATAGTTGGGGCTGACAAACACTAAATACATGAGATACTAGTCAAAATGATTACTTGACATTTCATAATTTTCACTTTCTGTGTTATATTTACATTTGACTAACCAGGAGTATTTTTTCCCTCATTCCTAACATCTAATCGGTTTCTTGTTTTCATGGTAGAGACGTGCTTGGGCAGCACACAGGCATCAGGAAGTTGTAACACGTAAAACACACAAGATGATGGGAGTCAAACTGCACAAAGGAGTCGACAGACAGGCTGACCTTGTTTTGCTAATGCACAGTTTGCACTTTTATTTTTGCCTCATTCACTAAACAGTTCAATGGTGCAAGATTACCATACACAGAATTAGGATATCTGCATGACACATCTATGCTATACAGCGAATGGATTATAATTATTACAAATACAGTAAACATATTTACATTTTAATTCAAGCTCCATACAACACAGATATTTACAAAATAAGTATGAAAATGAAACCAGTCTGACAAATAATGTACAGTGTTAATGTTGTGGTTTGTCTTTTTTTCTTTTTGGGGACAAATCCAAAGGGAAAGCAGTTAACTGATATTAATTGTCAGAGGGGAAGATGGAAAATATCATGGCTAGTTTTGTTTTTAAAGGCATCAACGGAAAGAAAATCAAAGTGTTGAGGTGAAGAAAGACACCATTACAACAATAGTATACTGTCATTTCAGATGTCACTAGCTACTTCATATTATATTCCCTGATATTAGAAAAAAATAAATGAGTTAAAAACCACCCTAATTTTGTTAGTGGCTGGCTAGCATGAGTAGTGAGTAAATATTCTTCAAATCAAAAGCAGACTTTCACTCAAACCACTTTCTAATAAAGAGGAACTAATGTAACTCACCTCCCCTGAAAAAGTTGCAGTGGGTTACATTTCAGTTCTCCTTTTTCCTTTTTTTATTAAACGATGGAAAAACACACATCTTCATAGTACATTCAACGCTCTCCCAGTTCAGACTGGGAGAGGCTGCCACACCATCATTTGGTTCACTCTGAGTAGAACAACTAAACCGCACAGACTTTATTTGATCAGTTAGTTGAACCTTTTATTAATATGTGCAAAGAGCTGCAAACTAATATTTACATTGCAAACAATAAATACACAATCCCAAATAATATACCTCTGCAAATTAGTCAGTGACGTGAAAATGTTTGCTCCGACAGGTCTTCATATCGATACGCGTCTCACACGATACGCTGAGGTGGATGTGAGGTACGTTGCACTGAGAGCCTTGATCAGTGCATAGATAGCTTTTCATTATTATTATTATTATTATTATTTTTCCCGTGACAGACAAAATATTTTCTCAGAAACATTTCAGCAGGTTTCAGTTTCTCTGACCAGCAGGTTGGCTGACCCAAGGGCAGTGACGCACCACAATATTCACTCATTCGGACTTCTGAGGCATATTTTTCTTGTCTTTACATGTGCTCAATAATTGCACTAATATCTGTAACAGGCTTTGGCTACCTCTGTTTCAAAACCTTCAGCCCTAAAGTTCCTTTCATATGATAGAGTGGGCATACGACTGGTTGGTTGGCCAGCGTTTTCTGAATGCCTGTGTTCTGTGCTCGTCACATGTCTACCATTTTAAGAAACAGAGGTATAATTTAGTAGAAGCCCAATGTAACATCTGTAGCACGATGCACAGCGCAAATATTTTCATAAACAATATCAGAAATAAAACCTTTGCGTGTATGTCGTCCCTTTTATATGACTTCTTTCTTTCTAATAAACAGCTATCCAGTGTCGCCTTGATATGTGCTCTTATCAGTGTTCCTGATAATCATAAATAATCATGACCCAAACATGTGTGATCTGCCCTCGTCTTGCTATAGATATGTGTTAATGTGCAAAATAAGGTTAAACACCAACACAGCTGTTTACAACTTAAGAAATAAATGCCTTGTTGCATTTCTTACAAAACTTCAATGCGGAGTGATTAAAAGCATAATAGAAAAAAAAAAATGTTAATAATTAAAAAAGAAACGTCAACCTATTGAGACTTAGATGAGTTTCAATTCAAGAACACAAATAGAAAATAACAAATGGTAACTGGTGGTGCTGCTGAACAGTAAGTACTTCTTTTTAGAGATTTCACCCAGCTCTGTCATGACAGTGAAGGGACTCATGTGGTCGACTATTCATCAACTGCCCTGCAGGCTGTGTGCTAGCAGCTTCATCAATTATCTACTGGCGTCAAGGCTGGAGCGTTGCAACATTAAACTCTTTCTCACCGCTTCCTTCCATTTCACAAAGTTGTGTTTTTGTCTTCGGTATCACACACATGTGATGGCTGAACTAAATATCAGGCTCAACATGTTAGTGTAAGAAAAACTGCTAAAGCTGAGAGGAATGTCTTAAATGAGAGTCAACTACCACACTGATCTCAGAACAGACTCTATGTACAAAGCATATTCTGTCCTTCTTCCTCCTCCCCCTCGAAACCTTGTTTGTTCTCTAGATGAAATAGTAAAAGGACAGGGATAAATATCTACTCCTGCAGCAACAATCCTGCGTCACATTTTCACTGATGAGATCTGATGTATTTTGGACGTTGACATAAATGCATGATTGTAAGTAATCGCTTGACTGACGGCACTATCGGGGTTGGCGTTGGTGAATGTGCACGGACTGAGCAGCGGGATCTAAATATCACATCGATGACAGTGGGAATCCAGCCCGGCCCTCAGGCCTTGCGGAGTTGGGACACGTTTTTCAGACTTAACATTTTGTTTCTTAACGCCGTTAAGGAGACGGAAGAGGGGAGCGAGAGGCGCGGCCTGATCTTGTGAAGAAAAGAGAAAACTATAAATTCATTAGCAGCAAAATATCTTAAAGTAGCCTTGCTTTAGTATATTTTCCCTTTATCGTTTCAACTGTAAGTTATCTGATTTGTTTTAGTTTTTTTGAGGAAGCAAACCTGGTCATCTCCTGAGGACTGCTGCAGCTAGCATGCAGACATCTTAATTAAAAAACAAAACAAAGACCAAATATTGAAATCAAACACGTCTCAGGGAACAAATAACACTGATAGAGACAATTTCTTTACAGATGATTGGCAAACTGAAAATCAGTGGCCAGAAAGAGCAGTTTCTGAAGAATCGTGCACACACAAGTAGACTATTACAACATGCTACTAGTTAGGGAGTTGGGGAATGACGACGAAGCAGAACAAAAATAGATCGAAACAGTGTCATAAAAACAAAAAGCCGAGGAGGAGGAAGAGGAGGGGAAGAGAAATAGAGAGGAGGAAAGCTAAGTTGACAGAGGATTGTTGGAGGGCGAGGGGGAGGCAAATCTCTCTGGAACTGAAACTTTTAGTCGCATGAAAGGAGACTCAAGCCACAAGTCTACTTACAAGAGAAAACTGTCAAGAATCACAATGATTAATAAGTGTTAACACTTGGTATGTTCAAAAGGCTTGCCAGAGAGAATGGAAGCCGTGGTTTCCTGTGTGCCAGTCAAGCCACTCAGTTCTTCATTAGGCCACCGCGCCTCCTCGCCAGCTTAGATCTGTGGGAACAGGAGTTTATGTTGTGACCATACGACAATGCCGTCTGAAGACTTGCCTTCTGTTAAGTGTAGTGTGAGGGTATTTTCACAAGCCATAGTCCATTCCACTATTCCGAATCAGAGTCAAATTGACTCTTTTGTCTGGTTTTCTATCGAGCCTGGTTCTGTTTCCCCATGCACAATTAAAAAGCGGAGCAAATAAAAACACAATTTGCTGAAGGGCTTGTACACAAGAAGCAGGGCCATGGTATTCTTAGTTTGACTATTCTTTCTCCTCCAGTTCACTTGAAATTACTTAAGAAATGTCACCATTACTGTGGACTTGATTGAAATTTTGGCCAAAGAGAATTTATAGAATATAATAAATCAATATCGCACTTCTGCATAAGTCCCAGTCAGTTCTCTGCCAGTGTCAGAGCTACAACAGATATCTAAGGGGGACACGAAGGCAAAGCTTTCGTTTCAACATTGTGGAGACATCTATTAGGTGAGGGTTCTGGAGTTTTATTTGGGTCCCCTCCCACATGTTAACCTGCCGTTTACCTGTGTGCATCTCAACAAATGTCTGCGCAGGTAGCCTACAATCCTCCGCGTTTTGGTTCACTTCTTACAATTGAGTAAGATAATGTTCTCACTGTAATCGAACCGCACTGGGAAAAAAGGTCCTTGACCACCTCTTTCCAGTGGTCTCGGACCAGTTGTCCAGAGTGGGATCCCATTCACATCTGCCCAATTGAAATGTTCCACACCAGAGGTCTATTAAAAATGACTAAATGTTGGCTTGTGAAAGCGCCTAGAGAAGTGTGTGTGCGTACCTTATCGTTCCTGCTAGCAGAGGGTTAAAAGCATACAGCCAGTCGTTCATGTCTTTCTCGTTGTTGGCCTGCAGCAGGATTCCTCGATGTTTTGTGCACACAGCAAATGTGTTGGGAGTCTGAAAAGAAAAAAATATATATTTGTCATGCTGCATATATATCTTTGGGATTTTCTATCTATATCGCATTTAGGTTACAGTTTTTGAAAGTTGTTCATCTTATTTTTTCACATTTTTGTGAAAGTCTAGTGTTTTCTCCTATCCAGGGATACACAGGAATTTACTCTGAGTGTTCAGTCAGTCATCTGTTGAAAGTAACAATTTGAGGATGAATTAGCGGGAATACACTTGATGAATTGAAACTCTACCTTGAGCATGGCCTGCTGGTCTTCACTGTATTCCACCTGTGCTGTGGAGAGATTGAGGACACCCCGCTCCACCGGGTCCTTGTCGCTGTTGTAGATGAAGACGTAGGGCCGGCGCACAACCACAAAGTGCTTCACCCATGAGTTGGAGCGCGGCTCCATGAAGCTCAGGACACCTTTCTTAGAAACTACCGATCTAAAAAAGAGCAAAACATTTGTTTTGAGGGAGTGCTTGTTTTTCAGGACAGATTCCAGTTGAAAACACCCAGATTCAGAAATCAATCAATCCACATAATTTCTGTTTGGACTGGAAAACAAGATTATCTACTTTTGTTTGGGCTGCATCTCATATTGACTTCTTAAACTTGCATTGCTGCAAGAGCACAATAGCCAACATGTCAGCACTCACCCTGGCCTCATTTCTTCAATATCAGGCACCAAGTTGAGGAACTCGTTCTTTCCAGCCCGTGCAAGGTAGGAGGTCTCCAGAGTCGGAACCATGGGGAAGTTTTCATAGTCTGAGCAGGAGGGACTGGAGGCACGGGAGCTGTTCTCTGGGGTCCTGAGGAAAGAAAGTAGACCAGGTTACATCATGGTGACTGCCTGCAATTCACTCAATCTACAATAATGAATAGTGTTTTAAATATGGAAGTAAGCTCGCAATATTCTATATAGACACTGATAGATATTTAGACATATTAAATAAAAGTTGTACTTCTGGTCTATGGAACCACAGCGGGAGTCAGATAGAGAAGGGCAGGTGGAGGAGGGGGTGAGCGTGGCACTGCTGAAGCTGGTTACTGATGGGTCACGACCCATTGGTGAGATGTCAGACAGCTGCGGGGAAAAGTACATGAAAAACACACTGGTTTATTTTTCACAGAAAACACTGCCAGGAACATAGATTATTGGAGAGTGCACTGCTGATACTAAAGTAACTATTAAAAGGACAAAAAGTATATATATTTCTACATCTCTACAGATGACGAGCACTGAGATCAATCGATACCAGACAGTGTACACGAATGAACTACTTACTAAAGTTTAGAGTTTCTTTCCATCACTACTCACCTTGCAGTCACTAATACTGTTGACAAGTTGGTTATATTCACTGTTGAAGGTATGGGTCAGAAGGCGCAGGCACTACAAGAAAACAAAGATTAGACTGATCTGTTCATAGCAGAGGAGAAGAGGCATCTTAATAACTGTTCATAACTATCCAGCAGAGAATAAAGTATCCCATAATACTGAAGTTACTCTCACCTTAGTGGCCAGCTCCTTCTCACGATCCACCAGGCTCTCGATGTCGGCCGAGTCATAACCGCTGCTCTCGCTGGGCGTGATGGCGCTTTCGAAGGTGGTGCTGGAGATCTGCGAGGAGATGGAGGTGGAGGTGGACAGGCTGCCGGTGCTCATGCTGGGGGAAAGCAACTCGCTCAGGGACTTGGTGGTGGGAGCTGATCCCAGGGGAGCATCGTCTCCCAGCTTCTCCTTCAACAGTAGCAGGTGACGGGTCTTTTCCACCTGGATGAACGACAGGGTTCGGGGTTAGGTACAAGTTAAGTTTCCATGTTAAGATGACACTTCGTATTAAAAAGGTAAGAAAGTATTAGACAGGGACACAGAAGGGAGATTAAGGGAAAGCTTTGGCAGGATTGGAGATTGGAGGTGAGTGACCCACCTCATGCAGCTGCTCCATTTTCTCCAGCTCCCATTGGTGCTCCAGGATGAGACTGTCTCCTCTGGGCCTCCAGCCGGCCAGATTTTCTTCTCCACGCACATAAGCCACCGATGTGTCCAGAATCTTTCTCCTCCTCCGCTGCATCCCTGTTCAGGACAAAATTACACATCAGGCCAAAGCTCTCAGAGGAATCTTGATAAACTGACAGTCGGTCTTAAAACATCTCTTGATTTACTCTGCTCACCTGGGCTTCCAGAGTCAGACATCTTGCACAAGCTCAGCTCGTAGATGCCAGTGACTCGATTGCTGTAATGAAACAGAGGAAATTCCATTTTAAGAGTATTGGATATTACATGATCCATTTGTCACAGTATGGCAGTCTTAAGTCTTACCAGTCAGGGGTTTTAGAGTATCCACTCCCAAAGAGGTTCCTGAGGGAACGTGGAGGGGAGATCTTCGCATCTCGGGAGTAGAAGACCATGCAGATGTCTTTGGTAATAATAGCAGGCTGGATGCAATGGTCCAACTGTGAAGAGGAGACAAAGTGAAGATGTGAGATATGTTGACTACAGAGAGGTAACGGTAAAACTCCGAAGAGCAATGACTGACCTCCAAATATGCAGACAGGGTCATGTAGATCTTCTCTCCATAAGGAGTGACTCTGTTGAGCAGGAGGGAGTTGTGCAGGGAGCTGTCCCACACTGCCTCGAAGCGGTAAAAAGTCCTGAAGGGGTAAAAACAAAAGCATCTTCAGTTATAAACAAAATTACAGAGAAATTAACGTGCTTAGTGTTATCTTCTGTACAGTGCAAGACAGTGCTTTAACTACAGTGTGTATAGGATCTAGTCGTTAACTACAAAGCAACAAACTAGACACATTTTGTGAATAACCACTTAGTGTGTCAGATATCATTGTCGTTGATGTGATGAAAACGACTATGACAGTGTACATTGTGCAGTGGCTGAAGTGGCCCTCACACTTATCCTTAGTCACGACACGATGTGAGGAAGCACATTGAGGTGAGAGCTCGACAATAGACACAACTTGATCAGAAATCACAGCAGCTAACAGTGTCAGGAAAGTGGAGAGTGCAGCGACCTGTGCGTGTAAACCTTATTTTTTTACTGCTATTTAACAGCACATTGTTGAACAGAAATGGCTGTTTGTGAGGCTCTTTCAGAGGGTTGCACTGTTCCTGTCTTTGGCAGCAGGGGGCGCTCCTGCCTACAGACAGAGCTGTTCGTGCCTCAATGGCCTTGGTTGTAATTGAGCTATGACTCACTCAGTGAATAACAGCTGAGAAGAAAGCATTCATTTGGAATCTGGGTGCCACACAACAGCAACATACTGTGACACAAACTATTACAAAAAAGGGTTTTGCATTTGCATGTAAGATTGCCTTTACTTGTCCATAAATAAGTTGGAATGAGATTCATTCTTTCAGATGCTAAATATTGACGGAAATAAAAAAGGCAGCCCTAATGCAACATGCCAACACAAACAGTGGAGAACTTATTTCTATGAATCTATAGGGCTAAAGAGAAGCATAACGATCTTTCATAGAAGGAGCCTTATGTTCTCTGGTTACAGATACCTATCAATATCCTTATCAATAGAAAGCCTGAGCACAATCAAGAGTCCAGCCGCAGCAAGAGGAGAGAGAGTGCACAGACAAAAAGAGAGAAGCACAGAGAGTCAGGCAACAGAGACAAGGGAGCAAATTAACAGGAAAATCAACAGCAGTGAAAATGGAAATGGTCATGCAATGATTCAACTGACACATACATCAATGTTGCCTGTAACTGTAACTGACCACAACATGTGGCAATAACGTAAAAATTGACAAAATAACAAAGTTGATATTTGCTGTGTTCCAAAAAAAAGTGTTTGAAGTTAGCCTTGGACTAACAAGCAGAATGTCAACACCAAACCTTCTCTTAGCACCAATAAATCAATATGAACCTTGACGTTGTGTCCAATGAATATATGCGGTTTATTAGGTACAGTCGCTACCTGTTGGAGTTGTGGGACGACTTGATGTTCTTGGCAGAAATGATGTTGAGGGACAGGACAGCATCAGCGGCGCTTTCGTCCACTTCAGTCTTGCTCCTGATCCGACCTGGTGGGACACAGCAGCACAACGTCAACATCAAAACACCTTGTATATGAACTCAGCCACAGAGTAGTTTAATAGCCATGTTATCACAGTGTCAAGACACACATGCCTGTTTACTCACAAGCCTCTCTGGATAGAAATGTCAGCTGCACAAAGTGTAAAATGTAATTATTTCGTCCATCAGCTACAGTATAAACTACTTAAAGGGAGCGGCAGCCTGAGGCGACACAGACACAACTACCCAGACTGGAATTATGACTGAGGAAATATTCCCACTGCTGCCTCACAAACTAAACTTCCTGAGAGACAATAGAAGATGTTGGACCATATGGTCAGGGTATCAACTGATTCTGCTGTGTGAATGAGGAAACGATCGTGCATCAACAGCTCTTCTCCTCTACTGTGAAACCGCAGTGTTCTGCGTCTCTGGTGCATGTTTGCTGAGCGAGCGATACCCGATGCTCACCCACTACAAGCTCGCGAACGTCCTTCCAGTGGAGCTCGCTTCCCTTCTCATGGATGAGAGTCACAGTGATCCTCCGCTGGATGCCCTGCAGCACACATGACAGGAGTTTAGGATTAGAGGAGACAGAGCTAGAACTAAATTAAGCTTCTAAATGTTTTTTGAGGAAGAAATATAATTTACTGGATTTGCTTTTGTGCGTGTGAGCATTGCAATTGACTAAAATATGTGATCAGTGTCTGCGATTAGTAGGAAGTGAGTAGATGTCCAGTACCTGGTGCAGTAGGTAGGTGCCATTGCAGGCCAGCCCTCCACTGTGATCCACTACAGCTGGGATGTACCTGTGGAAGGAGGGAGGTCATAGTTCTGATGCCATACTTACCAATTATAATGTCTTGTTTACTTTTTCTGAAGCAGATACAACCGTTTTAAATTGAAACTACAAGATATCACATCATGAGACTACAGATAGAAAATAGCCTCTTGGTAAACTCTGGCACAATTAACAGAAATGTTGTTATTAATGTGTAAATATGTGTGTGAATATAAGATGAAAAAGTGTCGCCACTCACTCTCCGGTGGGCTCCAGTTCGCTGATCTCAAACCAGACCAGCAGGTCGTACTTGCTGACGCATTGACCCAGATTGGATTTGGTGATGGTGTTCAACTTGGTAGCTGGAACTGAAATACACACACACACATAGGCTCTATATGATTTTCAGAGGGGATGAATGAAATAAGTGATAGATATTAACTATATTAATTGTATTGCTGAATGGAAGATGGATGTTATCACACTGCTGAACCTGGACGACTGAGCAATCAGCCCACACATATTCTGTAACACCAATACTTAAAAGACGTGTTCATCTTAAAGACCATTATTACTGAAATAAGCGGGACACAGAAAACAGGCAATAAAACATATTACATTCAAACCCAACAGTTGCACACACTGAGATACTATAAAGAGCTAAATCACAGATTACACCACACCCTGCTGCCTGACACGTCAGGATTATGTTACCGTTGAAACCGGCTAATCTCTGAGGCACACCGCTACATTCATTTGTGTTCAATATAGTTTAAATGAACATGAGAACTATCGTAATTGGACTGCAGCTGAACCTGTAAAGGCTTAAGCCTCTGCATTCTAATTTATGCTGTGAATGGTACTGTATGTCAGTAATCCTCTATGATTATGATGAATACATTTTTTATTATTTGGCTTAAGATTCAGCATATGCAGCAGATTTACCTGAAGGTGACAGCTGAGGCCAGTTAGTAAGCGACAAGGGAGGGTTGGACTGAGCTGACTGGACCTAAATAGACCTGCAGCGAGTTGCAGCACACATAACCACTGCAGAGCTTTGTGATACTACTGCCTGCAGTCACGGAGTACCACATGAGCACAGCACTAGTCTAATCACTACAACACAAGTGCATCTAATGCCTGAGCTACTACAGTCCGCTGTACCAACCATGGTGCCTGGGCACAATTAGCACAGGGTCATTGGGCACTGGGAGGAAGATGTAGTGAGAGAGTTGGTCAGCCTCATCCTCCAGACTGGCCACGGCAGAGGACGCCAGGGCGTTGGCGTGCTCAGACAGCGTGTCCAGCACTTTGCCGTTCACATAGCCACTCATCAGGTAGCGGACCAACTCTATTTTACGGGTATGGTCTAGGGTTTCAATGTATAATATTGTACGAATGGTGAGAAAGATTGGAGGGGACGTGTGAAAAGGGAGATGTGGAAGAGGGAGGATGGAGTTGGGTAAGAGGATTATGGATGGTGGGAGAGTGATTAAATAAGAGACAAAAAATCCAAAGGAAGAGAGAAATGAAAAAGTGGAAGGAAATATGAGGCATGCTGATATAACCATAACACACAGAAGAAATAGGCTGAAATGAAGGTGACAGGTGCAGAACATATTGCAGTTACAGTATGTGGTGTGATGATATTAAAATCCGTACCTGGTCTAGACAATGGCATGGGAATAGGGTAGTATTTCCTCGACGGTGTTGGAGGACTGTTAAAATAAATGTACAATTAACTTCCAATACAGAAATCAATTATTACTAAATCTATCTGGTAAATAATTACAGTAAGAAAAACATTTTTACAGAAACATGTCTTTAGTAACCACACCAACCTCATCAGGTCCTGGCCATGAAAATGCAGCGGGTGCTGCTGGTAGTGGCCGAACACTTCAAACACAATGGGCTTGCTCTTGATGTACTCAATGAAGGACTCCGTGACCTCAACGGAAATCTGCTCCAACAGTCAAAAAAGGGGGTGTCAAAATGAATTAAAATAGAGTTTTAAACTATCATTTGTGTGTATGTGTGTCCTCACGTTCTGGACGTGGTAAAAGCCCAGAGGAGCTCCTTTGCCAGTGTTCTTCAGAGGCTCAGTGGAAAAAGCCTCATCATGACGATGCATGAAACTATGGAAAGAAACATGAATGAGTGTCAGTGTATCATTTTTATTAGTAAAATTAAATAGGGCGTTTGCTTATGGTCCAAAATATATTTAAATATCAACCTTTAAGCTTGAGCTAGAACTTGGAGTTACTTTCTAACTTGGAGTCAAATAATTACTTGTAAATTAATTTTACTTCAGTACTTTAGTAATACTATTGCTATTTAACAAATCGTCCCCCAGTAAAGCTGTTTTTAACTGCATAGCTTTGATATTAAGATTTAGTTTCCACCAACTATTTTTGAGGATTATGGACTTACTTGAATTGGCAGAAGATATCTGCGTACTCTGGCGGGACGCCATTGGCCTGGAGCACCGTAACACGGAAGGTAAAGATGCTGCCCACCTCCAGCTGGCCTGCCAGACCATTACCACAACTCAGCTTGTTGTCTCCGATGTTATCAAGCTTGAGGTCTGAAGAAAACACAGGGGAAGGTTAGGAGGACTTGAGCTGAGATTAATTGAGCTGCACCTGCGGTTTACAATCAGACTGGTTTCTGCATCTTATTAAGCTTGTGATGTGTAGGAACATTCCTTTACAAAGTAATAAAAAACAGCACCAGTCTTATTTCCATGACTATACAATTGAAGCCCTCCTTTGCGTTCAACAGGACCATCTGCCGAGTGTGTCCCTTTGAAATTTACGAGCGGAGAGGTGAAGGTCTGGCAGCCATACCCATGTCATTGATTCTGTTGAGCTCCTCTGGGGGTGTGATGGCCTCTGAACTCTGGCCCTGACCCTCCACAATGCGCAGCTCTTCCATGGACAATCCGGAGTGGGTCATAACCGTGGAAGGAAAGTCATTCTGATTGGTTTAAAAGGAGATAGATGCAAGAGTAGGAAGACATTAGTACGTATAGAGCTCGTAGCTAGAAAAAGGGATAAACTAATCTACACCTGTAAATGCATCGATATATTATTGTGCCACATTGGAGGAATTAAGGATTAATGTATATTTATGTATATTTGTTTTTAAGAAATAGAATAAACAGTATAAAACTCCAACGAAAAATGAACTTCCCCTTCCGACTTCACGTTTTAATCCAATATTATACACCAGCTCTCTCACACAGAGCAAATTTGTTTTAAAGTTTAAAACTACTTCGATGTGACTCTGGACTTACCTTTTTGAAATACTCATCATCAAAGGAAATCTTGGCGGTTCCCGACTGTCTAACTCCTGACCCATAGTCTGGGGCCTCCTCATCAGCTACAAAGAGACAAGCCATACTTTTATCAGGATCTGTCGTAGACAGTTAACTTAAGCTGTCAAAGCACATCAGAATGAAGACACGTAGAATCTAAGGGAGTCTTCTCTCTGCCACCAGAACTGTCTTTTCAAAATGTTCTTACACTGAAATCAAAATAAAAGTTGGAACTATTTATGTAGCCATTTGATTTGCATTAAATATATTGAATGGATGCAAAGCAAGTACCAATAAGTATGTTTTTATTAACGGCTATCCTAGGCTTGTCAAATGAATAAAAGAAACGGCCTGCGTCTCAAGACAATAATCACACCAATGACTGATTAGCAGAATGTAGCCTGTGCATGAAGATCCTAACAGCCGTGCTCATTAATCTCATTAATTACTCACCAGCTATCGCCTGGACCCCCACGCGCAGGAAACCACGCACCTCGCCCTTCTCTGTTACTATGGCAACACGGTGCACCAGTGGCACAGGGTACAGCAGGTTGCTCAGGTACACGAAAGCTCTGAGAGTAAAAAAAAAAAAAAGAAAAAAAGAGAGGAGAGACTTGAAAACCTGATTCTGGTGCAGTGTGAAAAAACAGATGTCTTTGGATCCAGAGAAAAAAAAAAATAAAAAAATTATATATATATATATCTATATATATATATATATATATATATATATAGATATATATATATATATCTATATCTATATATATATATATATAGTATACATATATATTGTACACATATACATATATTATATATATATTGTACACATATACATACACACACACATATATATATATATATACACACACACACACACATTTAGTTTTTTGCATTTAGTTGAGCCTATTAAAAGCAAATTAGATATCTACTTGTTAAAAAACACTATTGTCTGATAGCTCTACATTATCCATAGATCGACAAATATGCCTTCAAATGGATTTAAAACATCATAATGAGCACAACATTTCCAGTGTTTGGCATATATTAATGACTACCATGCAGTAAAATATTAGTGACAATTATGTTAAGGGCGAGCCAAAACAAAGAAAAAAAGAACATAAATCATAATTGCTCCAGAGCACTGAAATCAGAGGCAGTTTCAACCATCCACTTTATTTATAAACTGCCCGACGGCGTGATGACAGATCACCTGGGAGGCTGTGGTTAAAGGCCATAAAAGAGTGGTTTATTGTGTCGTATTTTGGCCATGTTGGTCTCTAACTCACACACTCACTGACATTTTGTTCTGAAGAGCTTGATTTGTTTTGCTGCACCCCAGGTGACCTGCTCTTTCTCTGTCGCCCCTCCCTGCCCCTCAAGGCTGGGGCGGAGGAAAGATATCAATCTGTAAAATTTCTGAAGGTACAGTGACGGAGTGGCTGAGCTACGGCTGTTGTGCGGTGGGCTTGCGGCTTGCATTCATCTAAGATCGGCACACGCCGTCTATTACTCAGCTATGACATTTACGGCGCTGATGCAACAGCATTGGTACAACGTGTGCTGTGATTTCAAATGGAGCTGCAGCACACTATTTTGACCCGACAATGCATTAAAACAAACACTAATAAGCATTATTATGTGACTGTCAACTACCAGTGAGTTAATATTAATAAACAAGGTTATACAAACAAAGGTTTATGTAATGTAAGAAATAAAAAAAGAAACACCAAAAAAAAAGGTTTAAAAGATTTAACAATACAATAAAATGACAGCTAATCAACTTAGACACAGCAAATACATGGAGTTCACACACAGATGGGAGTTAATACAGTCAGCACTGTGATGGTGGCGGGGGATGAGGCATCAAGCTGTGAGGAAGGAGGTGGAGGAAAAAAAGGATGGCGGCTTTTCAATTTTTGGGAACCAAGTCTAAATTAAAAGCAACTCGCACAAAGCAAGTCTGTGGGCACAGAAGTATGACTAATCATATTAAAATTCAAAAATGGTCCAATTTATCTCTGCAAAGCTGCTATGAATAGAATATCTGATTCTGAAAATATTCTTTTACTAAGGAGGGCTTTACTGATAATTAATAAGGGATGTGCTTCTAGTATTTTCTCACATTTTTTAAGACGGATTGACCAGCTACCAAGATGATATGTAAAATGATATTGTATATCCTCCATACTTAAACATCTACTGAAAACTGTCAGTCTGCCCGTCATCTATCTCAACATATCCAAAGACATTCACTGCACTGAATGAATTCATCCATTTTCATTCAAAGGTTTTCTAACAAACTAATATTTGTCTCCTCCCCCACGCTTAATTTCACTCTACATGTGTGTATTTAAAAATAAGCCCTAAGCCGAGCCATCATCCGCCCAAACTCCTTCCAGTCTGTGTGTGGAGGACGTGGTAATGCCACTGCACAGTCACCAACCTTCCCACCAGGATAAACCAGGGGGAGCGGTCATAGAAGGGATCCTGGCCGTCGCTGAAGATGTCGGAGCCCTCTTCGGTGCCGGCATCCGAGCTGGTGTCATCCACAAAAGCCTCATCGTCAATCAAGTCGGACATCTCGCTCTGTCGCTCGTCCGCCAGCTCTGTGATCTCCGAGTCAGTGGTGGAGAAGGTGGGCGAGGGCGTGCGGTCAGCCAGGTGCTCGTTAACACAACCGTGGAAGATGGGCGAGCTGAGCGGGTTGGTAGTTTGGGAACAGTGGCAAGAACCAAGGAAAGGTAACAATGGAGTAATAGAAGAGTTAAAAGAGACTACATCAAGTAGAAGATGTGAACTTTGACATTGTTTTCTCACAAATGGTATGTGGTTTGGTACACATAAACACACAAAATATAACGTATGATGTACTAATATAACAGTATTAAAAAAAAAAATGTAACAGTAGCCATACATTAGTAAAGATGGCACTCAGTTACTTTCTTCTACCTAGTGGTTATTTGATGTCCAGCTAAACCAAATTAAATTTAGAATTTTATTTCTAATACTATTAAAGCTATTGCAAATGCAACAGAAGGATTAATTTAATAAATAGCTGGTATTACAATAAGCTGCAAGGTGTCGCAGCAATTTATAGAAACTAAAATGAAATGTCACTTTAAAAAGGATTAACATAAATCTTCTAATGTATGCTGGCACAAGAAGATAAAACACAAAATGCTATTAACAGGCTTTTGGACTGGAAGGAATATTAACATGAAAACGGTAACAGACACAGCAAAATGTTACAACGGATACATGAAAATGACACAATTTATGATAAAAAAACAACATAAAAACAATTCCAAATGTGATGTCAAATAAAATGAACAAATACACAAAGAAATACTGAGTATACATGACATGAAATTAAGAACACCAAATACAGTCACAACTGTAACATTAAATTATAAACATAACAAAATATACAATGAAAGATTTATGATGAGCAACAAAATAAAACCAAACAGAAATGATGTGATACACATGACTAATGTCTAACTAAACATGTGATACACATGACTAATGACAGAAAAAAAATAATCAGTCAAAAATAATCTGACCATGAAAATGAAAAACGGAATGGAAGAAGACACATGAACCCATTTCAAATAAAGCAACAAAAACAAAACTTTCTAGAAATCACACAGGAAATGAGCACAAAAAACAGGATGTTTGGTGGTAAACTACTGGAACATCTGCAGCATTGCCTGTATCGTTTCTGTAGTCGCATTACGTACCTCCCCACGAGTTTAAACCAATGAAAGCGATCATAGAAGGGGTCATTTCCCGTCATAGTGCCATCGCCGTCCTCCTGGTTAGCGGAGGCCATTTCTCCAGCACGGTCATACATCTCTCTCATCTGTTCCAGCCTCTGCCTGCAAATGACGACAGAGTACAGTGCACTTAACATTAATGAGAAGCAGAAAGAGAATATACGGCACACCTAATGGATGTCAGTCTCCTTCACTCAATTCATTTGTACTTTTTTTATGATTGAGAAAACGGCAGACTGTAGTGACTGAGGATTTCCTAAACAAAGTGTGCACAATACAGACATGTTGCACTTGCACTGGCTGAGTATTTGAATATTAAAATGCATCCAACTAAAACCAGGACTAGATTTTGGTATGAAGTTGGCATTACTTGAGTTTATCAAGGGACCAGTAGTGCGTGGCTCCATTCTTCAGGTCCTGAACTTCTACGGCCACCACGGTGCGGGGGAAAGGCCTGGAGTCGCGATCTTTCTCTGGCTCTGAGAGCTCAAAGGGCAGTGGAGAGTACAGAGTGTCCGTCAGCAAGACAAACTGGAACTGGACCTTAAGAACGGGAGAGGTGGATAAAAAAAATAATATACGGAATAATAAACGGAGAGTATAACAAATATCAAAAATGGCCATTCTGATCTAAAGCTCTGAACCTTTATTCAAGATTGTTTGTCACTTACAAGACTCAGTAATCATACAGGGCTCACTGTCTTTTCTGGCATGGATTTGATTCAGAACAAATCCAATCTCTCTCTGTGACAATGGGTCAACACCCCACTTTGGGAGAGATGAAGGATTGCCTTCTGCACACACATTGTGTTGTAAATTGAGTGTCCAGATAAATAAATCACTAGCATGACATCATCTTGCCGTCATGTAGCTTCACAGTTGAACATCCCAGAACCTTGAGGGTGATTCACGTCTGTGAATGTGGCTCCCAGGCGAGAGAGTACAGGATGTGAGGGCAACTCAATTTAGGATCACTAATTTACATCATCCTGTACACACAAGTTTTATTCAGCTTTTAACATTTCCCCTTTCCATGGATATTTTTTTTCACATTTTTATATTTTGTTTTAAGGCCTTTCAGTAAACTTTTGTGCTTAAAAAATGTATACTTTTTTCTTTATTCTGAAATATAATGTGTGCTTACTTTCTTCTTTAGCTCTACACTAATGGCATTGGCCTCCTTCAGGTAGACGGCGTTCCCCCACAGCTGGTCACGAAGGGAGGTGAACTGATGGTACCTCCACTTCCTGAAAGACCACTGAGCCAACTCAAACTCATGCTGAGTCCACGGCACTGCAGGGAAAGAGACACGGATGACGTTAACATGCACGCGCACACACAACCAAAAAGGGACCATACCAGTGGTTTTACTTATTTTAGTCCAACTACAAACACAGAGTACTTTACATTACTGCCTGCAATTATAGGTAAACCATCATGTGGAATGTGGAGTATTTTGAGTCAATATTTCCTGCAAGCAGTGCCTGTGCTAAAAACCTCTCTTTTATGATGCGTTCAGGCACCTACACGATCAGAATTTAGAGTCTGCTGCACGAAAGCATTAAATTCACAAGAACTGTTTGAGGAAAATCTAACCGAGCAGACCAACAGGGAGGGGACATTGTGATGTTTCTTGCATAAACCACAGTCCGTCAAACAAATGCAAAGAAAAAGTGACCTCATAATCAAAAGGTCAAAACACAGGATTAGAACCTGCTATTGCTCTCAACTGGATTAACAACTATAGTCCAGTGAACAGTTTTATTTTGACTAAACATCATATCACCTTGATAGATGAGATGACTCTAAGTTAATCATTTTGATAATTTTAAAAGGTTGCGTGAAATCAATAATGTTTAAAGAGAAAGAGAAAATTATGACTTCATCATCAACCAAGTCAGAAAAAACTTGTCAAAAACATGAAAAACTATAAGTATGGTCCTTTTGAGTGAATGTAAAATGATTTATCATTAGTAGTACGTTTTATTTCAAAGGATTCATATGGACTAGTTTCACTTAATACCTTAAATTAGTAATTAGTATGGCAACATTAACACATTTTAATTTGAATGAAGTTGATGTTACGTTAATCTATAAAACAGGAAATACTATACGCACATCCCAGAAGTTTAGGCTCTGGACAGAAGTGTGGAAGAAAACATACAGTATATTAGAATATTATATATAGATATGTATAAACTATATAATTTGGGCATAAACACAGGAAGTACACACCTTCCTCTTCCTCCTCCTCCTCCAACTCTTCTTCATCAGGTGTTTCAGCGACCAGAGAAATAGTCTCCACCTGTTTCTGAAGTTCCTGCAATTTGCTCTCGTACACCTGGACACCAACACACAGGGACGAGGAGAGAGAACATGGATAATTCTCCATCAGCCGCAACAACTGGTGAATTTAGCTCGCCAAAATACTGAATAGTCTTCCCTTGAACCAGTTTTATTTATACGTTAAAGAGAAGTACTGAAAGCTTTGGTTACTGGTCCAAATGACGCATGGATACACATGCAGCTGGATGTATAAACCAAGCAATAAGACATGAACGTGGGTTTAAAAAGTCCTAAAATGTGTAATAATATACATAAGACATAATCCACAACATCAAAACATTTTCAGAAATTATTGTAATTTCTAGCTCAATTCTTGAGCCAATGCAATGAATGGAAAACATTCACCTTTTGAAAACACTTTCTTCTTAAATTAGTATACAATGTTCTGGAAATATAACTTGATGAAACAATGAAATATGTTATATTCAGAGATAAATGGATGGAATGGATGGAAGCGGATAGGTGCTGCTGGTAGAAGCCGAGTCAACTGTGATCCAATGAGGGGCGCCATCATCATCAGAGCAGGGCAGGCCGTGGGCCCGGTGACCTCATCCTGTTTGTTCAGTGTCTTCTGGGATGACAATGCAGCCTTTTCATCGGTCATTAACCTCCTCCCTGCCTGAAATCCTGCCTACAAGCTAAAAGCTGAATTCCCTCCATGCAAAAACAATTGGAAATCCCAAAAGCAGGTTTTACTGAATGTAGTCATCTGCATGAAGCTGCTATAATAATCCAATGTGTGCCATAATGTACCATGTGAATGAAGCATTTGAAGCCGTTTCAAAACATAAATATTCAAATTCACAAGTTGGAGGTTGGTAAAGGTGGAATGCAATGCCTAAAATCATGATAATGAGGTAAATGCCAACTAAACCAACTTTCATCACAATCCCATGTTGCAAGTATACATGTGACATTGTCATGATGCAGTAAACTATAACAGTAATAAGAAATGGCTAATAAGACTCTTTTTTATGCATCGTATAGGGGTACAAGTCTGTAGATAAGAGGTACTAGGTTAAATTTAAACGTTTTAGAAATTAATTTTAATCATTTACAAAGTCTTTAACCTCACCGGTTTCCTAAAGTGTCTCATAATGACATTCCTGTGTAGTGCTCACATACAGAGCTCTGATTCTGTCCCTAAACTGGTTATTTGGCAGTGAAAAACAAATACTAAGCATATGGAACAAATAAGTGTACTTGGAGCATGTCATTTTATTTCAGTCATATTTTGAAAATCCTCCAGCAACATAGGGATTCAGTATATCCTCGTCTTGTTCACATGTGCACTGTATGGTTGCACAAATTGCTCGATTAAGGAGTAACAACTTGGTACACAGCCACAATGAGGCACTTGATATTGCAGATTCAAAAAGCAGATGTACAACACTTAACAGACATTTTGAGGTTGAGCCCTAACACAGACATACAGTATATGTATATTTCATGAGAAATATCCATTTAATGATATATACTTTCCAGCTTACCTGGTCGCCATCAGCACCAGTGCATACGTTAAATAACATTCTTTAATAGAGCATTTATGAGGGATGAAGACATGGAGGCTATCGCATGCAAAGATAGTCATAGACATGAGGCGTACGGTGGAGAGACTGGACTTGCATATGTCATTATATCATTTGGTTTTTGTTACAGCATAGTACGGCAGAATATATACTGGCAAAACTATTAGTATAAAACACGGAAACACAGAAAAAGTTGAACATTTTTTATAGTGCTCAATGGCCTCTACCATGCTGCTGAATGTCACTGTTCCTCTAAAAGGATTTAAAGGCCATCTGGAACATAAATGCTATAATTAATGGGTTCTTTTAAAGCTATGAAATGCATAAAGGAAAAGATAGATTGACAGGCAGACTTGCTGCTGATTCAAATAAGCATCCACTAGAGCACAGAGGCAAACAACTGATTCCAGAGACCATCATTCTGACAGCTCTATCTGGGTTTCATGAGTATGTGGCATTTGATGCAGCTAAAACAAGGCAGTCTTAAAAATCTAACTTGGATAGTTCTCTTGAACAACATTCTGCAAACGCTTCAAGTCTGTCCTCCCTCCAACATTTTTTAAGGCGAATCTGATGCCATGACAACACTCTGTCGGACATCCAATCGTAACACGGAGATCTCTGTGCTTACTCAGTGAGCCACAAACCAAGAATGATATTCTCAGACCGCATGACATGGAAATCAGAGCTCAGTTAGTGATGTGTGACTTATACAGGAAGAGACCGAAAATAATATTGAACTTTGTGGACTGGGTACAGTGAAACTTTAAAATAGTTCAAACTTTGTGGGTCTCGTCTTTTACAGTTAGGTCGTTCTCCCACCATTTCCGCATAGTGGTTCTTACATTTGAGAGGGTCTTTAGTAGAACATAGCATCATTAATGAACATAAAAACTTTTAACATTAAAATTAGTGTCTTCACTAACTAATTATCCATGACTTGAAGAAGTGCAAAGTACTGAAAAACAATGTGACAGTTAAATATTTGAAATAAAAAAAATAAAAAGTTGTCTAACAATTTGAATAAATGTTATGACAAAAAAAGTTAGTTTGGTTAGGTAAGTTATGAAGGTTGCCAGTTTTGAATAAGTGTTGAATTAGAAAGAGAGGAAAGGAACTTTTGAATTTTAAATGCACAGCAGGATTAATGTAGTTAGTGCATAACAAGGCAATACCACTTTCTTTGACCACTATTTCAGTCCATTGAAAAGGCAGTCACGCAATTCTAGTGCATCAAGTTATTCCATAATCAATTTGAAAATGTAAAACATAGTGGTGTTTTGATTCCAGATCTAGGCCAATAGTGGTTTATGAAAGGAAATGTTTTATGGGAGGTACTACACAAAATGTATAACTGCAAAAAAAAAAAAAAAAAGATTTTTTCATGCTAAGTTTCAGTTACATATTAAAAAGAAAGAAATAGGGACTAGGTTCCTAATTTGGGCTACAATATCAACAAAAACTTGATGAAAATGAGACACTTTAGTGTGTTTGTGCTGTAGTGGTGAAAAACATTCATGATAAATCAATACTAAAATGGCAAAGATGTAAACTCAGAAATGTAACCATGAAGATAATTTTGGCAAATAAAAGCATGATTGATGAATTGTCACATGCTGAAAGATGAGCAGAGTAGGCATGACGTGTCTCTTCACGCGTCTTCCCCAACCCCCCCCATCCCCCTCCCAAAAAGTCCCTTCATTATCTGTTGGCTTCAATTCCTTATGACAGCTCTCCCAATGCTAATGATGACAGCGCACACAATGAAGCAAAAAAAAAAAAAAAAACTGATAAAATGGCATATATTATAATGATGATAAAATGTCTTCTTATAATACATACAATACGTTTGGATCAACCAATAACCCACTCGTCACAATCGGGTTGAGCTGTTTGAGTCACATGATTCTGAGCTGTTGTGATCTGTAATGCGTTTGCCTACTAAAAGTTTATCAAACTAGTTCCTGATTCCAAAAGTTCCACTCAGACTGCCGTCTCTCTGCTGGCTTTTAAATTGGGAGCAGACATTTGCCTGCGCATTCGTGGAGGTGCCTGAAAGCTGATTGGATAGTTAGCGTGGTCAGTGTGATGGTACTGCTGGTAGCCATTGAATCTGCCATCTGTATACACCATGCTGTCAGGATGGCAAGGAGGCTGATGGGGATGGTGATGCTGGGGATGTGCAGGCTGGCTCTGATGGTAGCGGGGCTGGTAGAAAGCTTGCGTGTGCCTCCTGTTGCTTTCGGACTGCTGCAACGACTCCATGGAGCCAGAGGGCCGCTGGCGGTGATTGAAAGAGTTGCTGCGGCCTCGCTCATGGGGCTGCTGGTTCTGGTTGTTCTTATAGTTGTGCCTGTGACCCTGGCTTAAACCTTGCTCCAAGTCTTTGCTCCTGCGCTGGACTGATGGGCTTGGCAACGGGGGAGTGACTTGGATCAGTGAAGCAGCCATCGTTTCTCTCGACAGCATTCCATCTCCAGCTTGGCTTTCTCCATCTTCTTCCTCTACAGCTTCTTTGGGCACCTTTAGCTCAATGACCTGCTGATCAGTTATAATGATATGAGTACCAGGGCTCCATGAATTGCGGTGCGTAGGGTTGCTTTTGAAGGGGAAGCGTAGTTTGCGGTCTTCTGGGGGTATAAAGCGGTGTGGTCCAGATTGCCGGCGGAGCTGTTTGGAGATCTCTTGTTGCTGAAGGTTCTTGAGGCGTAGCTGCTCTTGGCGCATCCAGCGCATGTGGCCTCGCTTTAGGGTCGAGTCATCTCCTGTACTTTGGCCGATTTGTGAATCGACATCATCTCCATCGAGCTTTTCAGGCAAAGGAGGTTTTCCTTCTCGAGGGCTTGGAGAGGTGGCAGTGCCAGTGGGAGTGTCTACTTGAGGCTTTTCTTGGCTCTCTGAGGTGATGAGCGGAAGGACCTTTTCCATTTTGACCATCTTGTGCCTGAGAGCACGGATCTCCTCATCTTTCATATTGTTTTGTTTCTTCACCTCGTGCAAGATGTCCTCAAGTTTATCAATGTGCACCTTTAGGTCATCCATAACAACCACTCCTGGTCGAGCCCCATTGGTAATGACATCCTCGATGCGCTCGTCACCAACGCCCACAGTGTCCCAAACATCCCGAGCCACTGCCCTCCACGAGTCCCGCTCGTTGGGGTCCTTCTTGCTATAGCTGGCGCAAAGCTCCTTCATCTTCACGATGGCCAAGGCCTCAATTTCCTGCCGAGTTTGGCGGAAGTCATTGAGCGCTACTTCATAACATATTTCTTTGACTGCCTGGATTTTCAGGTCAGAGATGGTCACCCATTTGGAGTCCTTGGTGATGCGACGCCGCTGAGGGATCTGGTACATTTTAACTGGCTCTCTTATCTTCCCACTGCTGGGTAATCCACACTTTCTCACTATGGACTGCAGCTTGCTGGGGGGCAGCTTTTCTCTCAAGGAAGTGATCAGTCTCCAGCTCTCTTCACAAGACCTCTTATCTGAGTCATCCCCACTATCAGAGTCTCCATCCTTGAGAAAACAAAACAGGAAACAAACCAAAGGGTTCCCAAAAAAAGGAGAAATTAAAATGGGAAATCAAAGAGAGGATGAAAGAATGTTTTTTTTCTTCGTTTTAAAAGAATGAAAAAAAAGGTATGAATATGCAACATGGGAACTTCAACTATGAGTAAAGTTGAAGTTATATCAGAACATAATACATCAGTTTGGACAGAATCTTGCAGTTGAGAATTTAGAGATTTTAGGATATTTACTAAAAAGGACTATCGCACTGTAATAATGTTATCTAAATAATGTGCATACATCCTACGTGTACAAGATGTATGTCAACATGCAGAGTCCATCCAGCCAGAATTATACTCAAAATAAAGATTACAAAAAATAAATACAAATCCAACAATTAGTGGCTTCCATTGACTTTCTTGCTTGTCAGTTTGTCATCGTCATGTTTTCTCTCATGAAATTGTGATATGGATATGAATAAATACATTAAAACATTCATTGTTGTAAAAAGTAGACTTTCTAAATCTCAGAAATAGATGTGTCAATTTTAACAATATTGTTCCCAATGTTGCACATTGATATAGATAAGTAAAAGGTAAAGCATGTATATCATGATTAGAAAAGAAATATGAATAGAGGATAGTTGCTGATTGGAGAATGTCTGTATTGTTTTGTCCTATTCTTCTTCTCAATTGATTCTTAATTTGAAAGCTGGATCCCAAACATGCTACAGTGGCATGCATGTAGATGCAATTTGGCGCTTTCTCCCTCGAGTCCAGAAGGTTTCAGTGGCTTTAGTATTAGCAGTGAGTTAGAAGACAGATTGTTCTTGCAGTTGATCAGAAAGCCAGTAGAGAGGAGAGGCAGGAGTGAGGTAAGTGTTAATCCACATAAGAAAGATGTTAGTTGGAAAAAGAATGCAGTTTCTCATTTTTGTAGACAAAGTACATTACAGATCACAACCATGTGGTACAGATAATCAGGTCTTGTGTAATATACTGTATCTATGTCTAGAATTGGACGTATTATGTTGCTGGGAGTCTGAACCCCTTGGCCTGTGGCTCTGCACGTAAAGCCACCAGAGTATGGAAAAGGTCTGAGATTCAATGATTCGACTTTAAGCAGTGATACCTCTGTTGTTGAGTTGTGCTCTCAGTGCTCTACACAGGTACCAGGTAAGCCTAGCAAAATAGGTAGCCAAAGAAGTCAATGAGAAACCACATTGTCACTATCCGTCAAAGAACTACAGCAGGAATTGTTGTTATCACAATGCATTGTACATGTCAGCAACTGCATTGAAAAGATGAAACTCAGGATAAAACAGAGCAAGAAAACTAGAGTAGAAATCTAATCCAAGCAAATCAACAGCCACTTCAAAGCTGACCAGCCCAACAGCAAACACTGCAACTTAGTCCACAACCAGTACTGAAGGAGTTAAGAAAACATGCTATTAACATGAACCATGCAAAAGCAGCATGACTTTATACAAAATAAAGCCATGTGTTTCTATGTGTTACTGACCAAAATTCAATACATTTTAAATTAATTTCGATCTTAATATCAAATCAACTTTAGCTGTAAATTGCTGTTTTGCAAGATTCAGATACACTATAGAAGACACAAGAAAACAGGGATTTGGAAAGGGGAATAATTCTCACTTGATCAAATTGCTACAGAAAAATCAGTTAAACTCAAGAGGAAGGCAAGTAAAAGCTCATCTGTCTCAAACCAGAAAACCTTCCATGCAAGAAGAACAGACATGCGCGAGGGAAAGTGTGATTCTCTCACACACACACACACACACACACACACACACACACACACACACACACACCTCAAAAGTGTGAGAGCTCAGAGTGAGAATTAGTACAAGTCAGACTCAAATGGACCGATTGAAACGATCATCCAAAACAAAAACGAGCTTTTCAATTGTACTCGACCAGAGAAAAACCATGCTTTAACTTTAAATTCAACTTATGATATTTCAATCAAAGTCAAACACAGAATATCACATATTAGCTGAATCTCTCTAATTATAACTTAACTTGCAAAAAGCCCTGAAATGAAGTACGGCTTAATATCTATTAAACCCACTCTGCAGTCTACTACAAACTTGTCTACAACTTCTAACAAAATAATTACACAAAACAAACTGAAATCCATAAAATTCATAAAGTGGGTTTGATTAATATCGAGCTTATTTGGACTCACCAGTCGCTGTTGCTCCAGAAGTTGGTCTGCTTCCTCCTTTTCCTTTTTGTACAAGATCTCCATCTCAGTGAGCCTACATAAATGAGCAAAGTATATTGTGAAATACGTGACACAATTCATGATTTACTGTGCAATCCATTACAAATCAGACTACTGCCAGTATTAGAAGTTCGTTTAGAGATAGCAAATGAGATGGGTCGCGTACCTTTTCTCCATCTCCTGCTTCATGTCGATGCCCTGCTTCTCCAGGAGCTCCCTCTGAGCAAAGGTCCAGTCCACCGGCTCTACGGGGGTTTCAGCAGTTGGAGTTTTCTCTCTTTCAGCTCGGGCCTGTTCTGGATGGTTGAACCGGAACACATGGTTCTTTCCCATAATGATGCGGTTACCTGAAGGAACATGGCAGAAATAAGCGGGAGGAGCATGAAATGACCAAAGGCGTGTTCTCTTCAGTGCTGATAGAACAGTGTAAATGTAAGAGATCCAACTGTTTGTTTTTTTCATAATGTTTTTTGGTATTTAAACTAGAGCACCACAAGCTGCGTTCTGAGCCACATTGTTTCTTTCTATGATTTATGAAGCCCCAGAAAAATACCATTACACATCTTCAATTATCTGTAATTACAGACACAGTTAGGCCGACAGAGATAATACAAGTATTCCTTTTACAGATTATCAACAACTTCATTTGCAAACGTGAGATACATACCTGAACGAAGCTGGATTGAATCCACAACACGCTTGCCGTTGACGTAGGTTTCTGATCCCTCGCACGGCACCAGCATGACGATAACTTCACCGAAAACACATCAACCAATCATCAGAGACTCATAAAGCTCATCAACATTCATTTTCAAACGGTAAAGGATAAATATCTAATGCAGAGTTTGAAGTGATTACAATTAGAAACAGAAGATGAATCTTGAGGCTATATTTCTGCACCAATGTCATCTATTGACAGTCACAGAGCCAGGGTTGCTTATATTTTTTTCTTTGCAAGTAATTAGGAGTTACTTGCATCTTTCTTTAAGTCAGAGCAGGACAAGTTCTACATGATGCTATCAACTTTGCCTCATTCAAAACAATTTAAAATACTTGATACACATAAGCTAAGAAAACTCATAATATGGTGCCTCACCATGTCCGTTGGCATTCCTCTCGCTGCGGAAGATGCAGTGCTCTTCCTTGATATGAGCACCACTTAAAACGATGTCCTGTCGTCTCTCAGTATCGGCCTGACCCACCCTGAAATAATCACAGAGGCCATTTTGAGAGAGTGAACACTGCCCTCTCATTTTATTGGCAGACATTTTGTCAAGAAGTCAGGAGGCAGAAGTTCAATGGAACTTAGTTTAAACCATACTTTCAGAAGACACCACTTCTAAAAACACTGTACGTTCCTTCGCCTGTGATTCTGTCATCCATCATTGCTCCCCGGGGGCGCAATGGTAACAAAATACTTAACACGAATATTCTACAGAAGGGCCAAAAGGAAACGGGGGGGGGGGGGGGAGAGAGAAAGTAACTTTAGATGGCAAAACCTTTGGTGATTTTAAGCGAGTTTCCCCCCCCGACTGAATTTAATTTTCCCTCTTTTGATGTAAAGCAAGAAGAGCTTTCAGAGTAGTTTAGATGCTACTAAGATACTGTCTGGAAGAAATTCAAAACCTTTCCATGTCCTCCGCAGCATTTCAGTGTCATCGTTCAGGTTTCGTTTACCTTGTAATGCCGTCTTTGATGTAGTAGAGCAGACACTCTGACATGAGAGGATCCTCATTCAGGTTCACCAGGTGGGGAGTCTACAGATGAAACATAAGTTTAATGCAAAAACATTTCCAGGGTTCTACTTTCATCAATATTCAGCAGTGCCAAAAGTACATACCAATACTAGAAATGTTAATCAGTGGGCATAGTTTCATATCAAACACTGCTGAGGACCGGTCAGTGATGCATTATACACAGTTCACGAACGTGGACAGAAATGGTTTCATTGACACAGTGCTGACGTCTCTAGAGTCTGATACATCACAGCATCACTACAACTAATGCTAGCAGCTACTCAAACCACCAACCTTTTTGGGGGAAAACACCCCATTAAAGTCAGCAAATAGATCACAAGGCTTCTCAGCGAAATGCTAACCCATTGAGCGGCAGTGAGTGAAAAGAGAAAAAAAAATAAACAATGAATGGAGGACAAATGGATATGAAGGAGAAAACCCTACAACACATCAAGTAGCAGCAGAGGAGGGAGATCTAAACGTGCCTAAAAAGAGATTCATTTCAAAGAGGGGAATGTTTTGAAACCACAGCTGATCCTAGTGACAGCTAGTTCTGAACAGTCTGTGACAGAGATTTCTTATTTCTTCTCAGAAGCCTGTACCAACACATCTACTGGCCTCTATGTTGCTGCCACACAAAGAGAGTGAGGGGAATGTACCGACTGGTGAAGGAATCTACTCAGTGCCTAGTGTAATATTCAAAGATGAGCCTTGATTTAAGTAGTCTGTGTAAAATTGAAAGAATCTAAATATGAACCCTTTAGTTCGCATATTCTACCTTTTTAAAATAAAGGTGCCCATAATATGCGAGACTCGTACACAAAATATTCCCTCTAAATCATCACTTATGACCACAAGATATGTGTGGTGGTGTCTGCATATACAGAGAACTTGACCTCTGCCTGTATTTTCTCTTTTCTTATTGTTTTGCTGTGTTCGGGACATTTCTGGGCATAAACAAAGACCCTGAGGGCCCCATGTGGGGCTGTGGCCCCCTGCCGATAACAGCGTACACGGTGTGTAGCCCGTTCAAGTCGTTAAATACACACACACTAACGCTCACATTAGGCTGATCAGCCTGTTCTCAGACCTTTTTAACGAGTTAATATACACACACAGCTGATCAGCCTGTTCTCAGACCTTTTAACAAATCACACACACACACACACACACACACACACACACACACACACACACACACACACACACACACACACACACACACACACACACACACACGAGGAAGCATGCCCTTCCGTGGCATTTAATCCAAATTTGGCAATGCGTCATTTTCCCGCAGGGTTGTGCAGAGGTATGGGTGTGTTTATCTGTGCTTTGGATCGTAATCGGAAAATAATGCTCAATTTCTCGGATTCTCTCGGATTCTAGTTAAACATGGCAGGGGGAAAAGGAACTGTAGTGGCTCCGCACAGTCGTTAAACTACATTCAGATCTGTGCAACTGGTGCGGTAATCATGGGGGCAACTCTGACTAGGATATGAAATAAGCACTAACATTTATGATGTTAAAAATCACTAAGCAATCTAGTGCAGGAAAGGCGCTTTGTTTTCTAATTAAATTTAACAAACCTTCTTGGTTGGAAAAGAATCAAGCTGGTCATCAAATAGGCTTGCGTTGCTAAGCTGAGTGTGTGAAAGAAGCAAATAACAGAGTGGAAAGACAGACAGATTGATGAAAGGAGTAGATGAGAGAAACCAGTGACTCAGACGGGGAGGTTGCTCAAAGAAAAACACAACATAGGAAACAGAAGACGTGATGTGGAAGGCATCAGTACTGACACAGCCCTTCTCCATCAACGTCTGTGCTGGCCTCTCATGTCTTTTCTACCTTTTTAGGAGAGAAGACCCCCAAAGTGCCTCCATCTTCACGGATTGCCACACCCATCTCTGCAAGCAAGGCCTCCCTGTAGTGAAGGAAAAACATTTGGAGGCTCAGGAATGATACTCAAAAATACCACATGATGCATAGTAATCTCTCACAAAAACTTTCTGCAACAGAGAAGCACATACTCTTGACATTTATTTTCAGCAAAGAGTCTTAGCACAATAATAAGAGAGAAAGGACGGGAAGTGATGGTGTGCAACATTACAGTAAGTGATCTGTGGAATGGCAACAGGCAGAGAATGGCACCAGTGAGACATGGTTGATGTCTGCAGCCACAGATGAGTGGAAACGGGTATGAGAGGGGTGTTTGTGCAGCAGAGTGTGACAACAGAGAAGGGGAGGGGTGGGGAATGGGTGCAGAGAAAATTAAACAGATAGGTGAAAGAAGTGAGACAGACAGCACAGTGGCGTGAAAAGACAGACCCAGGGCTGTGGGGGCGGGGGGGGGGGGGGGGGGGGGGGGGGGGGGGGTCTAGTCCTGACAGGAGACAGGACATCTGCTCCTTCAGAGATAAAGGGGGGAAAGCCAGTACCGACCTCTCCATGCGGATTGCCTCCGTCTTTCGCAGCTTCTCTTCCCAGGTTTCATTGAGCTCGGCAATTATCTTTTCTGATTCCTGAACACAAGAGGCAAAAAAACAAGTATGAGAATAAAACACAGAGTCTGATTTCATCTGTTATACAAGTGACAAATGTGCAATCCTGATCAAGTTCATATCCTTTCTTTCATGAAAGAAAGTTTTGAGTCAGGCATAAAAATGAGAGGTAAATGAGAGGCTGCTGTGAAATTATGGCAATTATACCATGACTTTATGAGTTTCCCTCTGATAGTGTTGCTTCAGGCTCAAGTAAAAATCCTATCCAGCTGCTCCCCTTTGTATTTCGTCTTGTAAAAACTGCGGGGTACTGTTCTGGGTATTGATCATCTTTATGATGTGTTATTGTAAATGTTTAATAATGCAGTATATCTTAGTTTAAGTTCATAATTAATTGTTATGTTGGGCAATACTGGCAATGATGATAACGTTTATTGGGATTTAGGGAAACCTTTACTGTCGTCTTTGTTTCTGCAACACCTGTAAGGATCAAAGAATGGGAATAGTATGTTCCTCACTAAAGCTAAAAGCTAATAAGGCTGGATCTATTTTGGTCGAATTTCATCCATGTCTGCGTTGGCGCTTGACGTCATTGGATGACAGACCAGATTGGGCACCGTGGTTGCCATGGAAACTGCAGTTCCTCACGGTTGGTTGTTGCAAGGCTTGTGCTCCCGTATCAACAGAGCGAGAAGTCGACTGCGAGCGTGAGAGAAGTCAAGCTCAGCGGCCTCATGAGGCCTGTAGGCAGAACATGTTTTGAGTAAAGGCTGTGTGGGATCAAATTAAACCACAACAATCTTTTAATTTACTGAACAAATATTACAGAGTGAAGTCTTCATTGTGTGTTGGTGTGAATTCACCAATCTATTCACAGATATTTGCTATAGTATAACTCTAAATACTACAACTATCACTCTAGGCATCTTTTGAAACATTTACTAAAAGTGTGATAAGTGGCAATAATTGGTATAAAAATTGGTCATCAATGTAATGTATTATTGCAATAATGACAATAATCTGACAAGAAGGGAAGCCTCTCCTGTGCCACAGACTTGGCAGAAAATGTTGTTGACAGATACAAAAGTTTTTTTTTTTTTAACAATAAACATTGTTTTATAATCATTAATAATTAAGAATGTGTTTTAACCGTGTTTCAATAGTGTTGTGAAGCTTTTCTGTTTCAATAATTAAGATATTGATATATGTGGGTATTATGTAAATTATCATTTGAGCCCATTGCCTTGCAAAAACACTTACAAGCCAGCCTGTTGCCCCACACAGCACAACATGGGGCAGCTTTTAGCTCTAACTGATGTTAAACTGGCAAAAAGAAAAAACTAAGAGTTCTAAGTTGCCGTAGCCGGGTGGGAGAAAGCTGTGGACTCCTCTTCTTTCTTAACACCGAACATAAGTGTGATTCGACGGCTGCGGTCTGCACAGGCCTGCTTTACCTTCAGTCTTTCGATAGCCTCCTCGCCTCCAGGGGTGGACATGATGCGCTCCTGGATGCTGGTGACCGACTGAAGAAGCCCCTCGTTACACAGTGAGCCAGAGGATGGTGAGGCTGTCAGGGAACCAATAGGGGCTGTGGAGAAATGGCCAGGTCGTTGGTTCTCTGAGGCTATCAAGTATCTATTCTTATTGTTCTGAATGTCTTTGAGGTCTGAGCCATCAGCAGGAGAGAAAGAGGGAGTAAGAGAGAGAAAGAAGAGAACGACACAAGAGAGGTAGGATATGCCCGGGACAGGGGAATAATGGGATAGGGAAAATAAAAACAAAAAAAATGGAGGAAGCAAATAAGAGATTGAGGAGAGAAAAAGATGGGGAAAGAGAAGACAAGGGGGAGGGAAGACCAATGTAAGACACGTTTTACGTCAAAGGGTTAAGACAAACACCAGGCATGACAGTCAGCTACAGAGAGAAGCAGTTTTCATCCAGGTAGTTTGCAACAGTCTGCTTGCACCAACTCTTCAACTCCCAGAGCAAATATGTATAAATTCAGCTTGTTTTCTATTCGAGTTTCCAGAAGGCTGTTTTTATGTGGGCCAGAATTACAGTGCACGGCAATTAACTCTGAGCACTTAATTTCTAGTGTGTGCAATTTTGAAAAATAGGATGTCACTTCGTTGCCTTTGTTTCAAATGAGAACACACTTAATGAAAACTGCTATCAGCGTATTAACTACCGGATGGGAGACTGTAAGAGGATCTAGAGAAAGGACAGATGAGAGTCATTGACACATGCCACGAAGTTCAGCCTGCAGTCGAGTAGCTTCAGCGTGCACGCACACACACCCACCATAGCGGAGTCACAGCAGCCCCACTAAAGGTCACGCAGCGCATGTCAATATGCTGGCCTCAAGGACCTTCTACGAACTAAATAAAAAAAGGATGGCCACTAAAAGTAGAGGTTAAACTATTTGGGAGGTGTTGACATTTGTGGCAATATGGGCTTTTCATATTTACGAAAAATAGGGAAGGAGTACTGAGCTACTCAACTAACATGTAGTGGGATAACTAACAAAATGTATGTTTTTATCCTGCAAGATAAGTGAACACATGATTTTGGGCAGATTATCAGTGCAAAAGGGAAAGTAGGAGTTAATAGGGATTTCGAAGAATACGGCACACTAACTATTAAATACAAACTATCATAGCACATCAAGCTAGTACACATACAGTACCACTCTGGTGCGGCTACATAGACATTTTTAAAATAGTGCACCTTTCCATCTGTAGCTCTGAACCTCAGTCTGAGAACTGAGAAGTGCCATTCTAAAGATTTGAGCACTGTCACCTGCAGCGGATGGTTAGTGAGCAGAAAGCAAGAAAGCAGAAAGACCACCGTCAAGAAAATAAGCACGAGGAAGTGAATCAAAGACAGATCTGGTAATACAATGATGTGGGTGCCTTGGGGGTGGGGGAGACGAGCTATTCTAAAAGTAATGCTTCTAAAAGGGATATTCCAAAAGTAACTTGTGATACAGTTGGATTGGAGCCTGTGAATAGCTGCCTCACCCCCATCATTGAAGCACAAAGCATGCTAAGCTAGGGGCATGCTAGCCCTCGCCAGATCAGCACATCTACAGAAGCCTGGCATTTCTGAGTCTGCTTTTATCAAGCTTTTGCTTTTTTTTAGCATTTACATGCAAAGCTGGAAGCAGATTAAATATGCAATTAATTGGGGGTACAAGCAATGTTAGCTCTTATTAATAGGGAAAAATGTGATGGACAAGTCATGACTACCACACATATACACACATTTGATTCCACTTCCTGGGCAATCATCTCCCATAGGATCAACTGAGAGGGAGCAGGAAAAGATGAGAAGGGTCAGAGGTCAGCACCAGTAGAATGGGAGGAAAAGGTTACAGACATTTCTTATTGAGCTGGATGAGAAGAACAATAACGAGGATGAGAAGAAATGCCATGGAATTACTCGTTAAGTGCCATGTCATTAGGAATGATCCAAGCAGGCAAGTTCAGATATTAGAAGTTATTGACGGGTGCATTGTCTCTCTAATTCACTTCGCTATGAGCTATTACACTTGTGTGATAGCGTTTAACTGTCATTTGTGTTGCCAATCACAATCAGCTAAATATGAATATTCATATTTTCATTAAATCACTTTGTAGTGTAATGTAGTGTTCTATAGTGCATTATATACATTAATATAATATCTACATTTAGCAAGGAGGCATAATAAACCAGTATAGATGGTAAAAAAATTAATTCAAGCAGGGTAAAGTCCTTTTAGTTATGTACTAGGCATGAATACAGGCACAGTGATGAAAACAAAGTTGGATGATTGAAAGAAATGAGAGGGTGAAGTAGAAAGAGCATGTTGCCAGTGTGTGGTCGACCCTGAGAGAGACGGTAGAAGCTGTGTGCCTGTTGTGATGGCATTAAACTCACTGTCCAGGATGTCTCCCAGACCCTGAGCACGGAGAAGTTCCTTCAGTCGAGTCACTTCATCCTTCAGGTCACGCACCAGCTTATTGTTGGGATCCTCATTGATGACAGCATTGCATTTGATGTTCTTTGCTCGGTCAGCAT
The DNA here is from genome assembly GCF_910589615.1 of Taurulus bubalis. NCBI lineage: Eukaryota > Metazoa > Chordata > Actinopteri > Perciformes > Cottidae > Taurulus > Taurulus bubalis. Next base: position 16,748,553 of record NC_136599.1, on the reverse strand, counting down.
AGCTAAAAATTGTAATAGTGATACATTTTATTTATAATTAAGGATTAAATGCACACACAAAAAAATGTAACGTTTATTTTGGAAGTTATTATTATGGAGGTCCTGGATAAAAACCTTACCGGAGCGTGCTGAGAGTTTCATCATAGTTGATATCCGCAGGACTGAGCGCAGCTACCATGGCTGTTCTCGAGTTTCCACCTGATATCAAAAGCAGTAAAAAGGCTAAATATACAACAATTTGGGTAAAAGGCATTTTTTGAAATCCAAAATGATTTCCACTGCAGTGAGCAGCACTAATGTGCAGCACGGAAGAAAACACTACTATAGGACAAATTAGTGCCGAATACAAATTCCACAATTACACAACATCAGTCTCATTAGACTAAACTGCAAAGTACTATGTGTGTCATGTGTGCTATGATTGAAGATACACTGAACTAAGGAGATGGAAGTGCTTGTCTAGCTAGGTTAATTTACAGTCTGCTGACAGTGTTCTTCTTAAATTGGCAGAGAGTAATGTACACTAGTGCTCGTCTTTTTTTTTACCCCCACCTCATCTCACAGGATACAGATGGTTCAGTTTGTTTGCTGTCCAAGAATAATAATTGTGCCACACAGTTTACAGACCTAAATTCCACCAGTAAAAGATATCGAGCAGGTGATATTAATGTTCATACCGAGGTTCTCCCTCAGCAGCCATGTCAGAACCGAGTCTCTGTACGGGATGAAGTCAGTCTTCTTCTTCTTCTTGCTCTGCAGGAAACAAACATTAGGTGGGCAGGGAGAAATAAAACAGATGCAAGATTTCTGTTATAAAACTAAAAATAGGGATGGCCATTAAGACAGTATTATGTTGCACCGTGATAAACACCTCATATTACGGACAAGAGATTGGGTCAAATGAGTAGCGGTCTGATTTGATCAGCTTTTGCTCTGCTGCAAGGATTGTGGATTTTACTGCGAGTGATGCCTAAAAGCACAGCACATGATGAAACGCATAATAAAATGGTGGTGACAGAAGCCTATGCAACAGCTCCAGCATGGCACATGGGAAAAGGCTGTTAAATCTGCCTCATGGGGAGAATCAAGAGGTTAGTGGTTGAGCTGTCAAAAGGTTTACCTTGCTGGTACAGTTATCCTGTGTCTGCAAGCATTACAAGGACAAGAGAAGAGAAGAGAAAAGAGAAGGGCAGACATTACAGCATGCCAGACTACTAACATGAATTCCTTGAGAGGACAGGGTCAGGTTTTTTGAGGGTAAGAGAAAAGGCTGGAAAAGAGGAGAAGCAGCAAAAAGACAGAGACTTAAAGCACTCACCACTTCAGCCAAGGCAGAGATAACCTTTCCCAACGTGGTGAGCGATTTGTTGATGTTTGCTCCCTCCTGCAATCATAGATGTTTATTATTAAAGAGCCATCAATGTAATGCTGGTCTTTTAGGTTTGCTAATGCAGTCTGTGACAGTGGGAGGCTCACCTTTAGCCTTGTACCTGTAGCTCCAGTGGAATCTGCCCGTTCACTCCCTGCCAAGTCCACCAGACTAATTTTACTGACCTGAAGAGGGAGTAAATACATTTGAGATGCATCAAGCTTATGAATAATTGACATTATAACAAACAGAGAGGATGAAAATATTGCTGAAAAAAATGACAGCACTGACTACCGAACACAGTTCATTGTGTTTTCAAATATTCTAAAAACATATTTTTAAGTGTAAATCATTCTAAACATGTGGATGCAGCGAGGCAGTAAAATCTGATAAGAGTGGCTAAACACAATGGGTATTGTGTTTAGAATAACACAATGGCCGTTGTCTTGGTCAGAGGAAATGATAAGTCACATTCTAAAATGGCGGTCACCACCGACGAAGAGGACCGTAAGAGACCTCTTCACTGAAATCAAATGATAAAACTAAATAAATGGGTTGTATATAAAAAACAGTACGAATAAATAAACTCCCAACAGATCCCAGGACTCAGAGTTCGTTATAAACATGTTAGGTGTGAATAGTTGATGCTGTCTTTCTCGTATTGTCTGACCTTTTCTGTGGATTGATCAGTTACGCTGTCATGTTTCTTCTGTGTGAAGACGATGGTGAAGACAGCATGGGACCTACTGCTGGTCTCATTCATGTTGGTGGCGGCCACAGTTCTGTCGGGAAACACATATGGTTGTTGTTGTTGTTGTTGTTGGGAAATAAAAAACAATATGGACGCAACACATTTTCCTGAGCAATTGAATCACTTTAGGATTATTAATGCTAAATTCATGGTTTTGGCTATTACAGGAGCTATCATCACTGGGTTTTACCCCTATTACAGTGAATTGAGTCTCAAGGATTACAGAGGTAAGGCGGACGGGGATAATACTATGAGGACACCAAACACAACTACGCAGACAGAGGGGCAGTCACAGGGGAGATACAAGCTTTTCACGCCATGTTTCAGAAATAAGCCCTCTGAGTCAGCACAGGAAGATTAAGGCGTGCGCACACGCTCAGAAGAACATTTCCTGATTATAAATTATTGTTATCTTGCCAACAATTTGCAGCCTTAATTAAATCATTCTTCCGAAGGCGTGGGTTAACACATCATCAGAGCTATTACCACCAACGTATCTCCCCCTCTTTTCCATGATCTCAGCAGGATCCTGGGGTTTGGCTCACCTGGCTTTGTTGCCAGCATCCATCAGGTCAGCAATGTCTGTGTAGGAGGTGACAGCCAGCTTGGACAGGTCTTCCACATAGGGACCCAGGAGCGGATGCTCTCGCACTCGTAAATTCCCTTTGTTTTTCGGGTTCAGCAAATCTCGCACCCGCTCACAGTAGATCTCCATGTAACTGACCTAGAAAAAAAAGTTTTATCAGCTCAAGTGCTGCAGTGCAACATCATAAAGCAGTAAAATGAAGCAGAATGTACACTTTTAAACTGAAAATCTAAATAACGTAGGTAGATTATAGTATATTTTGCATCCTCCCAGGATATTTAAAAGTTCAGCCAGTGTGTGATAGATTTCTGAGCATTACCAGATATACTGTTAGGAGAAGGCTAGGAACGGTTCATTAGAGTCAAGCCAACACAAGAGTCGGAGGCCGGGGCTGAGAACAGGGATCACAGTTGCTCAAGCATTCAGAGACTCACCTCTACTGAATAGGAAACCTCCCCTTTGTTGTTGTCCTCATTGAATTTCTCAAATAGATCTTCACAGAGCTGAGGCAGAGAAAGAAGATGTTTAGTGCAAATTCACATCATGTGGGGAGGTGAAAGGGAGGATGAAGAGAAAGGGAGATCTGTGGACCAACAGGCACGATACTAACAACTTATTGTACAGGAAACGAATAGCAACAAAACATCAGACAATAAGATGTAGAGAGCATCAGCATATGAGACTGAATTATTATTATTCAGTAAATATATATTATTAATGCCAGAATTAATCAAAAGTTGGAAAAGACAATTTAAGAAATATCTGATGTAATTAAGGTGAAGTGAGATACAGGAGGATAAGGACATTAAGCAGGCAAAAATATTCCGAAACAAAAAAATAATACATGGTAGCGTAAAGTTGCACTGTGAACATTTCTGTGGTGGATCGATTTAGTTTGAAACTATGACAGGAGAGTATGACTGAAGAAGAACTGGTCAAAACTGTTTTTGTATTACAGAAAGTGACCAAGACTGTGACTAACGGTTATGTTAAACATTGAGCGATCTAAAGTCATGTTGCATATTAGACATTACTCAAAACTATGAATCTCTGCGATGCAATTCAGTAAAATCAGAAAGACGCATTATAGAACAAACCATGGGAATGATGCCTTCCTGCCCCTCCTCCTGCCTCCCCATCATGGTGTAGGATTTGCCAGATCCCGTCTGGCCATAAGCAAAGATGCAGACATTGTAGCCCTCGAACGCATGTGCCAGCATTTCCTTGCCAATGTCATTGTACACAAGGTTCTGTGATGCAAAGCTGGAGTCTTCCGGCTGTGGGAAAGACAGAGCGAGGATTTAAATGTGTAGAATTTCAATACACTTATGGTATTTCAACATGACATAATGATTTTTATATATATATATATATATATATATATATATATATATATATATATATATATATATATATATATATATATATATATATATATATATATATATATATATATATATATATATATATATATATATATTTTGTGTGTAGGTCCTTAGACTGAACTATGGAGCAGAGAAAATGCTCTAACTCACCGTAGTGTGTGACCAGTAGGAGTAATCAAAACTGAAGGTCTTTGCCGGTTCCTTTGGGAATTTGGGGTTAACAATAGCTGCAGGGAAAGAACAAAATTAGTAATGTGGTTGATAACATCTGGTTTGAATACGAGACAAGTACTACTCCCAAGGTCTTGCAGTTTCATCTGAAGGTCTACCTGAAGTTAACTCATTTATGATGCATTTTCTGTTGAATCACTGGACTGAGATTTTGATTCAATCCTTTAAACCACAATTTAGTTTCAAAAGTTGTTTCTTTGCAGTAATTTGAATTAAGACAGGGAATCTTTAACCAACTAGTCAATGAAATACAAGTTTGTATCCTGGCCTTATATATGTATATTTGCAAGCCTGTTGCCTTTGCGTCTAATTCATGTTTTGTTTTTTCTAGTTCTAGTTGAGAGCATCAAATCAGATATACGTTTCAGTTTAGTTTTTTTTGTGTTGTTGTTCTGGAACATTCACTTTATCTCACTCTTTGACTAGATAGGGTGGTTGTTTTAAGAAAATGCTGCTTTAACATCAACATCTTACCAAACTACTATCCTTCATTTAAAGAGATTATTTATATAATTCTTCTGAGCCTTTATCAACAAAACACAAAATGTTCCATCTTAGTTTTCAAAATGGACTCCGTTTACATATTTATTGTATCAAATAATGGGTAAATCTTTACACGATTACGTTCTTCAATCAGAGCCTCAACCGTGATATATTGGAAACTGAAATGCACATGAACTAGTGACGGATTATAAAATATCATCTTTTTCCAAACACACCATCTGTAATCAGAATCTTTGTGTTATCAATGCATATGATAAACTAAGACAAACAATACAGACTTTAAATAACACATGCAGCCTATTCTCATTATACCACCTGCACCTGACACAGTATTTCTGCTCTACCCCACCATTCCCTATGGCCACACAGACATTTCTTAATGAGGAAGAATCTGCAGCCATGCCTGGCATGTCATCCCTCTCAACCATGCTCGCTAGTACCCCCGGGGACTTGTGTTCAAGCTTTCCACACTCTGCACTGGCTATGTGACAGAGAGAAAAGGAGATTAAGAAATTACAGCAGGATATTTGTAGATCTCTATATCGGGGGTGCCTCACACCCCCGTCTTAAACAAAGTGCACTTTTATTGACGAAAGCCGCCTAGCATCAGGGGCCAGTGCAGAGCGTTCACTCAGACCAACGCATACCTCCAACGTCAATAAAGAGGGGGAAGGTGAAGAGGAGGGAGCAAAGAGGAGCGAAAACAGGAGTTTGAGGGACTAATGGGTGTGCTCAAGGGCCGAGTAACAATCCAAACAGAGCATCCATAGAAACCAAAAGGTAGGGTGAAAGGAAAACCTGTGAATCTGCTTCTTTTTAAGAAAAAAAATTAAGTTGTTTTTTCCCCGCTATTTCCAAGCAAATCTCAAGTGTGGACCACAAAGTAGCAATTAGCTCTGTTTAATGTAAATTCTGTGCTTTGCTAATGGGCAAATTAGAGCCAGGTCTGGCTCCTCAACACGAGGGTGCTCGAGAGGCTTCAGCATCAAGATGTCCCAGGCAAAGTGCCTCATGTGTTCAGAGGATTTTAGCACACTTATCAATAATGCAGGAGATGTGGAGAGACAGGGATTGTATTTCACCCTCCACAGGTCACATGCTGACAGAAAAGCACAGCGTGTCCTCAGAAACCAGAACACTAACTGCTTAATGCTAAATATGTGATGATTAAAGTAGCTTCCATTGCACTGAAACAATCTAGCACAGGTACAAACAAGGCATTGTTCGAAACCCCAACAGCCTTCAAAAAGGTTACGCTGCACGGCGGAATAGCTTCCATATTGGGCACTGCAAGAGGATACAGCAAAACAGGTGGCTAAATAAAGCCCAATTTCACCTTTGACCTGTCGCCAATGGGAAATGGGAGCTAGGGAAGAAGAAATGAAGAGGGATTTAAGTTACCAGTATCCCTATTGGCCTTTCCTGGAACAATCTATAGGGAGAGACAGTCCAATTTAGAGTCATTCAGGGGCAGCCAAATTCAGTGCTAACGAGTAAGTTTAATAACTAAGCAGCAAAAATGGAAAGATGACGACAGTGCCACATGTGGGGGATTTAGGCAGTGGGATGCCCAGTGACAAAACTGAGTGACACAAACTGGCCTTACTGGGAATTACAGCTGGGTTCTAGCAAGAAAAGAAATGATGTGAGCTTTCTAATCCCCAATTCTATCCCTTTCCCCGTTTGTTCATTGGCTCTCATCGGTGAACCCGGTGGATGTCGTGGTGTAAACGTGTACCCAAGCACAGCAAAGCTGCATGGGAGCAGCTAGGCGGAGACTGCTCAAATCCTAAAAGGTGAATCATGCTCACGACGTGGCATGTGAATGTCTCATTCGATTGCCCACTCCATTGCTTTCAGAACAGATAGCTGCTTCACCCATGTGGACCTGCCAGTGCGTCACACAAGTGGGTCTCATGTAAGAGTCTATACGAGGGTATTGAAGGCAAGAATGCAGTCAGGGACGGGGCATGTGTGTGCATGCTAATTCCTAATTACTTGTATTAAATGATGACACATTGCCTCTCAAGGTCGATGCAACTATTGCGTCATCAGTTCTGTCAAACTAAATTTTGAAGACAAACAGAATGAAGTGAATTGTATCCCTGCTTCCCGGGATTGAGTAAATCAGAAAGGTGTACCTCATATCTTCTAGCATGGCGCCCTTACTTTGACTCGACTGAATATCAGTCACTCTGTTCATCACACTTACAAGAAAACATTCCTGCAGTGCCCACTGCTATGGTGTGTTTGCTAAGACTTTATAATAAGTCACTTCTGGCCAGATCCTCCATAAATTAATCAACATCAATAGACCTTGTACCGCTTTTGTTGTTGAGTTAGTCACTGTATATACACACACACTTCATATACTTTGTATTTTTGCACTTTCTTTATCGTTTCATTTTCTTAAATTTAATACGCTCTGCTGTTCTGTATGTATGTATGTATGTATGTATGTATGTATGTATGTATGTATGTATGTATGTATGTATGTATGTATATATATATATATATATCTCTATCTCACTTGCAAGCATAATCTATAAGCAGCACTGACACATGGAGGAATTTCTCATTGACATGTTACTTTTTCTAATACCGTCCGTGTTCCATTTATAGTAAATATTCCCATCAGAGTCACTTCCTCGACTTAAAAAGGCAGACGCCTTCTGCTGCCGAGTTAACGTCATCACTACTCCGTCTTTCTCAACCATGGCAACAGGTACAGGACCAAATTATGGTTGCCATAACAACCTCAACTTGGCACAGAAGGGGAGGATGCGGCACATTACGTTCTGTTTTCTCTCGCCTTCAGCCGTCCCTATTACTGCTCTGGAGAAACTATACAGGACTAGTAAAATGCAGGTTTATGGTTAAATATACTTATTTATCAGATCCTGCAAAAGGCAAAGTGTGAAAAGCTTTAGGATTTGTAACTAAGACATTAAGCTACTTATGTCAGACTCTATAAGCAATTACAGAATCAACTTTTACTACACACTAAACTTTTAAATACTTTGTAAATGGAGCATTTAATAACATGAATATCATAGTGAAGTACAAAAGGCAAACATTTTATCATTTACAAATCCCACGGCACTACTATTGGCGGAACAAAGGGAGCGCATCGATTGGCTGCAGCCAATATACCATGTAACCCTAAACTGAAGGTCCTCAGGCAGAAAGTCAACATTATTAGAGCGAGACACATAAATGACTGTCACTGTTACGGTGTCACCTTCAGGCCTTCAAACAAGACCAAACAACACACCTTTAAACAACACCAAACTTCAATTGCAGAAAGGGGTGTCATGCAAATCTCTGTGAGAGACTATTTAGGAGACACGGTTCTCTCGAGATGCCCAAATGCAGGCGTCACATGAGGGCAGTTCAGATGTTTATTTGTCCAAAATGACAATGTTCTGCATTTCAGTTCCTCTTCCACAAAATAGAAGGCCGATGTGATGCTGGCACTCCACAGGAGCTTTCCCCCTCAAGGCAGGGTGGAGTTAACTAACCACATCCTGCCATCTGAAGAACATCCCTCCGCTGGTTGCAGCCAGCAGACATTGTGTGTTCCAGTGTTCAACATGGGGCCTATAATCTGGCCAGGAAAGCAAAGATACCCCGCAGTAATTAGGTTGTTAGGAGGTCTCTGCACACCAGATGGGGACTAAAAGCTCGACCCATCCACCTGAGACTAGAAGACAAACAGGGTCTAAAATGGCTGAACTAACTGCCTCTCCCTTCCAGTAACCCTCTAAGGACCTGCTAGCTCTAAGTTTGAGCTGGTCGATGTCTCTCTGCGATCACAGGAAGGAGATGAGGGCATTCAATAAACACTTACATATAAAAGGAAAACCAATGGTGGAGTTTCTAAGAGGACACAGGCATTCGGAGAAATAATATCTAAGCAGAATTGTAATTGCAATGTGTGCTTCTTTTAGCAAGATGAGAAATTGTAATAGCGTCCCCGGGGTCTGTGTGCATATGGTCAGCAATGTGGTTCACTTCTGAAGAACATTATTTAATACATTTGTATTCACTCACAGGATTGCAGACTGCCATATTCCACCAAAAGTGTAGTTTGCAGCACCAAAGCAGCCCTAACCATGAGCACTTAAATCAGTGTACGGGAAGTCAGGGTGTTGTTTTGCGTTCATTACATTTGGGGTGACACTAAAGGAAAACCAAAATAAAGCTCCACCTTTGGTGTGCCCTGTCCCATCCCCACGTCAAGATAAATCAGTACCATCACTGCTCTAATGTTCTGCATCTCCATACATTACAAATGCACACCTGGGTCCCAGTCTGCATGAGTGGTGAAAGCAAAGCAGCTGTTGACATGATCAGAGCCACAGTAACGCTAACATGGTCGTTCAGTCTTAAATAAAGAGCATTAAGACTAGATGGGGCGCATTCTGACGTGGCCACAGCAATGCTCTGCGTGTTGTATCCAGTGTCCTTGGAAGAGAGTGTGTGATGGCTCGGTTGCCAGGGCTGCAGCACAGGTGACAGAGTTGTCACTGGATGCAGCTCAAAGCCGAGGGCTAAAAGTAGCGTCTGAGCACTGCTCTGCTCATTTGACAAACAGCTGAGCTTGTCGCAGCCACAACACAGGACATACAACATCTCCAAAACAGAGATAAACATGCGGTATCTTGATCACCACTCTGGATTTACTGCACTTTCACGTCTGGTCGGGCACAGGCCTTGTGATCTTTCATTAAAAAGTATGTGTGTGTGTGTGTGTGTGTGTGTGTGTGTGTGTGTGTGTGTGTGTGTGTGTGTGTGTGTGTGTGTGTGTGTGTGTGTGTGTGTGTGTGTGTGTGTATGTATATATAGCAATGAAATACTCCTCTGCAAAGTACTCCTGCCAAAAGAAACCTGGAGGCAGGTGAGTTTATTGAGCCAGAAGACGTGACCCGTCACACCAAAATCCATATTACCGTCTTCAACTCAGACAAACAAGCTTTTCTTTCCCTTTCTTTAAATGATAGGCTCTTGCATCGTCATTCCATTAGATGAGCCACTAAATCTGAGTGTAACAGCAAAAGAAAGGCACCGAGTTCCTACTAACAAATCTTGTTCCTACTCAAAGGCTGATCACGTCCTTTTTCTCTTTCTACTGGGGGAGAGACGGGGGAGGGAGGGAGCACAGGAAGACACGAGAACAATGCACTGAATGCAGGGTACTGCGATTGTCGACAGAGCCCGCAAAACACGTTAGGTAATCTATTATGACAAGGCTTTATGTTCCCAGTCCCCTCTTTCACAATGACCCTTTTCACACGCCTTACCCCCTCCTCTCCATGTGACCCCCACATTTAGTAAAAAGAAACTCAATATTGTCGTTGGAAAGTAACTGAAGTCAGTTAAATGTAAGCTGTAAATTAAAAGCAATTGTGAAAAAAAGAATTTCAATTTACAATTTTAAAAAATGTTACTTGAAAATTATACAGTAACTGTTTCTATGCAACCAAAAATATTGGTCATTTAATTATATCCGACGTGGGCAGGAAACATGCAGCTGGTCAGCAACTTTCCTTTTTCCCCCCAGAACATACCCAGAGTGACAGTGCAGTGAAGAGACAACAATATTTTGTGGAAGAGCATACAATTATGCACATATGGGTAGTTTGGGGATTTCTCCTCATCTCTTTCCCAAATTAAGAATATGGTGGTTCTTTTGAAGTGGTGTTTGCTTTTAACGACTCTCTGCCAGAAAGTAAAAGGAAATACATTAGATGGCTTTAGGTGGGGTTGCCTTTCTAGCTAGAAAGCAGAGGGAAAGGGCGCTGTCCTGGCCTATGTGCCAGCTGTTCCAGATCTGACTACTGTCTATTTATACAGCAGCAGATGGCTGCTAGTGCTTTGCATGCCGACAGACTGTCAGTGACAGGAAGGAATGGACAGATTTCAGCCGCCCAACCTTTCCATCGAACTCGTCGCCAAATCATACATTGCTCCAAGCCCAGCGACTCAGATAGCTAGCTGGGGCTGCTAGTGCCTTTTGATATTAGCAGCTCACACAGACTCGGAGTTCAGGATGACAGAGACTAAAGAGACGCTTCTAGAAGCCACCAGACAGAGAAAACATGCCAAGCCAGCAGGACTCCATTCAGAAGCTGAACAAACACAGGACTACAACAGAGAGAGAGAGAGACAGAGAGAGAGACAGAGAGACAGAGAGAGATAGAGAGAGATATCAGGCAACCTCTCAGGTGATGACATGGGGGGTTAAACCCACAACACACCCAGAACTGGTTTGAACTCAGAGCTGAAATAACAGTAAATATTCAAATGACTTATTATGCCAATGGCTTTCAAGTAATGCCTAATGTGTCTAAGCAAAGTCTGGGAGGACACATCCACCAACGTGTGTCATGAAGATATTTACTGTTGTCACCTCAATGTTAACATTAACAAAATTATACAGGATCCTTAGTCAGGCGTTTCAGCTGTTTTCACAGCTCAAAGAGAGGGTTCTCATGGATCAGGGCCAAGAAGGATATTCTCCTTTCTGCAGGTGCTGACAAAAGATCAGGGGCTTTCCAAACACATCCTGTGTCATGGAAAGCTATATAGTAATACCTCCACAGCTTTAGAAGTGTCTGCTATTTCCCAGTTTAAAAATAGCACTTAATATATTGACAGCTCAAACTTGCCCGTGTCAATCTTTTGATAATGAACGTTCGGGAAGTGTGTGGATGTGCTGGATAACAGGGATAGTAAGTTAATGGGGTGTTTTTAAGTGGGGTTGTATAAGGTTGCCTGCTTATCCATAGTCAGTGTATTACTACAGTATGACGGTCGCCACTCAACCAACTATGGATAAATACCTCATACAACCTAGGGCTCTGCGATATGGGCAAAAATTCATATCACGGTATTTTGTAAGATCCTGGCGGTTTCACAGTATATCACGTTTTTTTTTCTCCATTAATTGATTCCATTAACAGCACCAGTCAACTAGACAGCAGTGTTGTCAGCGAGCCGTCCATAGCCACAACAACAGCAGGCAGCAACATTGACTTTTTACAGTTTAATACTGGGAGCGCAGTGGAGCTACTTACCTGTCAGTGTAACTGGGCTCAGTCATGGTTCACACTTTTATAAAATTACAACGCCGAATTGCATGCTGGGTAGAGTTCGCGCACAAAAAATACAGGAAGAGACAAACCGGAAGACACAAACAGCTGTTTGCCGCCCAACTTCCCAGCATTCAATTTGGCCGTGTAATTTTGAACCATAAGTGAACCAAGTTACCCTGACAGCTATGTAGCTCGACTGCGCTCCCGGTATTAAACTGTAAAAAATAAATGTTGCCGCCTGCTGTTCTTGTGGATATGGACGGCTTGTTGACGGCGCTGGTCGCTGATGGCACCGCTGTCTAGTTGACCGCCGTAGTGCAACAACAGTTGTTACGTGTAACTACTGGTATGACGGTATTCATAAAAAAAAAAAAAATTCATACCGTATGGAAATCTGAAACCGGTATACGGTTTGAACCTGTATACCGCACAGCCCTAATACAACCCCACTTCAAAACACCGGAACAATCCCTTTAAGAGACCAACTGAAACAAATTTAAGATGAAGCATTACTTCCACAGCTTTGATATCTATTGTATGAATGCAGAACTAATTTCTCTGCTCAGCTCATCAACATTACAAGTAATAACTAATTAATAGCACTCACACTATAACGATGCCACACAATAAAGCCTACAATAGAGCAGTAGTGACATTTCTATGCCACAAGAGAGGGGCTGATACCAACAATCTATGACTTTAAATTAATAAATATTAGACCATGGTTAAACTAGAATTATTAAATTCATAGAGAGGCGAAAGCCATGACAAGAAATGCACTATACAGTAGAACACTGGCTTTGCATTATAGTTAATCTATTCATTCAAAACAGTTGAATATTTGTTTACAATTTTAACTCATGATTAAACAGTGTCTCAAAACAGCGTACAGATCAATCATATGATCCAGGCAGTGTGCAGACAAGAGGAATACAGAGCGCCTTACATTCACTGCTCACAACAGGAACCATTTTACAGAGCAGTGACCTGGATTTCTTCAACTCAACTCAACTCAGAGACCGAAGTCTTGCTTTAAATGCTCTCTGGCTTTATGTAAGCACCATGACATCATGAAAACAACTCTGGCACATGGACCTCACATCTTTTTGTTCAAAGTCCATCTTTAAATTAAAAATATATAATAAAAAAAGAAAGAAAGAAGCTGCATCTTGTTTAACATGTTCTGTAAAGCTAGAACACATGATGGATGAGCACTGAGTGATGCCTCAAATAATGTCAGATGACTAACCCCTTTTATCCGGCATTTTCACTGTGGAGGACAGAAAGATCGCAAAATTGTATCTGCGCGTATTGATCTCAATACGCTTCATTGTATTCAAACAGTGACATGAAATGGCTCCATTTTGGAGCAGCAGAGGATTCCAGTAGCTAACCAGATTGATAGACTCCTGTCCTATTAATTAAGGTTTCAAAATGAATATACTGCCAACCCCCCGACTTCTTACTCATGAATAATACAAAGTTAACATCATGCACACCACCAAGCTACCCGTGCCTGGATTGCAAAGCTCTTCAGTTTGTCTCTGAATTCAGCCCTCAGACTGTGGGAGGAAAGCAAACAATATAGTCTGGGAAAAGAGCTGTGTCGATCAGGGCACGAACACTAAACACACATTCACTCTCTTGAAAGCAGAGTAGGCAAGAGAAGCAAGCCAGGAGAACCATAACTTTAAAATAAAGACACCACCCCCTGATTGAATCACCAGAACATTTGTCAAATGATGATGGATGTGGGGCGCTCTGAGCACTGATCTTCATAGCTTAATAAGTGAGACCTCAATCAGGAAGTCAGATTAAAGTGGTTGGATAGGATCCTCTTCGAAAACAAAATCAGGCAGTGACCATACCTACCATGTGCCTAGTACATGCGGATGCAAAGGCACACCCATGCACGCACACCCCTAAATCCCCCTCCTCCATGCACAAAAAACAGCTGGTGACCCTTTTGTTATACAGACAGTCTATGAAACCCTTCAAATGATTGGGTGCTGCTGTAAAACTGGGACACATTTCAGGATTTGGCTGAACTGCATTTCACCAGACTAATTCAGCATTGTGCTGTTCCACTTTGTCCTGTGAGGGAAGGCGAGTGGTTAGCCTTTAATCTTATTATTATTATTTAGTAATATTACTAACATTAAAGCATTTGTGTGGTCTGGATGCCAACAGTCAATCAAAGCCCCCTTGCACCCTATGAGCATCAATATTGAAGTCAGTTTTTTAAATAAATACAAAATTCACCCATCAACAGATCTCTTTTACTAAAAACAAGAAATCACAAGTTATTATGTGCATATCTGGTGCTCTGCTATTCAGACATCATTTCTGGTGGCAGTTAACTATTAGAAATTCCTAAAACAAGTGTAACAGCTATGTACAACTATAATAATTACAACAACACATCGACAACACAAATATAATAGCTTGGGCCTATTCTTTAGTTTTAGCTCAAGTGCATTAATACAATTTCTTAACCTCCAGTCATATTGACTGAAATCAGCATCATCATCACCTCCATCTAGGCGACTCTGTGATGCTGGCTCACGCTGTCCTACACGTGAATAGTGCTCGTGCACAACTTTGCTGCTGTGGCTGCGTTTACATCACCCATCCCCCCCTCGAGTAGCTCCAATCCCCATCCTCCCCTCCGATTTCACATTTTCTGCAAAAGGCTGCCACAGTTTCCACTCAACCTCATCACAGGCAGGAATGGAAAGTGGGCTAAAAAGGACGAGGTGAAAGGAGGTCTGCACAGTTCGGCTCCAAATGGTTTCGTTCTCTTTTAAGGCAATGTTTCAATCAGTTAAAATCTTCCCTTGGCCTGAGGAAGATGATCTGCACAGAAGATGATCTGCACGAATGAAAACAGAGTATTGTATTATATTCACAGAAATTGAATTTAATACATTACTCTGTTTTCATTCGTGTATAATCACCTGAAAGAATCAATGTGTTTTTGCTATCTTAGAATAATCCCGTTATATTTACATACAGAGTCTGTCCTCTTTACAGAGTTGCACCACCATGTACAGTAGCCTAGAATGGACAAACCAAACACTAGCTCTAGAAGGGCTTTTTTTTTGATTTTATTGTTACCTAGCTGGGAGTGAGCGGAGGAGTGTTCAGTTGGATGCAATCTGCAACCTCACCACTAGATGCTACTAAATTATACACACTGCTGCTGTAATAAGAAATAAACCATTTGGAGCCGAACAGTGCCAAACCAACTGACCGAACCGAAGTCTTGCCCCCATTAGTCACTGTTGCAAGATCGGACAAGCTGAACAAAAAGAAAGAATATCACATGTTTTCCCGTTGGGATGCTAGACATTGTGTATACCGAAATAAATAACACCAAAAGGGTCAGATTCTGGCAAAAATCTGACAAAATCATGTAGGTCCATCAGCTCAGACTCCAGCTGGGCCTCAGACAGCGACCAGCCCATCACAGACAGACCCAGGAAGTGTAAAGCTGCATGCCTGGCAACAGCCCTCCATATCCTCCTGCCAGAGACAGAGTGTCGCCTCGCTGCTCTGCCGGTCGCCGCTAAGAGCCAACATTGACACCACGCTGCTGGAAGCCCAGGTCGTATGGCTGGGCCTGCTGGAGGTAAGCGAGGGACGGGAGGAACAGGAGAACCAAAACCAGGACTGCACAAGTCAGACGGTCAGACCCTGCTGCAGTAAAATGAGAGGTTTTCTAAAAAGGACTCTGGTGCTCTAAAACACAACCGCTGTTATATTGATGGTTACTTTAAGGTGAGACTATACACAATGCAATGTGTGAACAGAGGTCGCATTACTAAATCACAAGAAGCAGGAATGTTGACGAAGGTTCTGTCAGGTTCCAAGCTTGCTCCACTGTTATTAGAAAGAAAAGAGGTAGGATTTAGGAGGGGTCCATTGGGCCACAGATCTGACAGAAAAGCACTTCATTGTGCATAAGCAAATAATGTGACAAACCAAAACTCGTGAGATCACAAGATTCAGGGCTTTTCCAGCTTCTCGTAACTATAAATATCTTTCTTTGAAAGATATCTAGCTGATCCTCAGGCCCTATGATGTTAACAGGGGAGACTTTCCAACAAATTCACCAGATATATAGCCTGAGGCTATGATCAACATCATAACTGATTGAAGTTGAACTATACACATTTCAAAGCGACATCAAGACTTATGTTTGAATATGGGCACAAGATTAGAACAAAAACATTGAGCAGGTTGTGGATAGTCAACACATGTTGTGGAATGAAAACCACAACTGGCTTGGTCAGCTACAAAGCTGAAACCACAAATTAGAGAGAGAAGGTATTTATCACTTTCCCCTTTTGACCCAAAGACATTCCAACATTCAGCCCATCCCTTCATATGCAATTGTGGTTTCTTTTTCATGTTTCAAAACACTTATTAATGAACAACGATTCAGTATTGATGGAAAAAGCCGATATGGCTCCATGCCACAAATTATGCAATTTGATTTTCCAGCTCCATAAATATAATACTGAGGCTGACGGTTGATGCCATGAACCAAATTTCACTAAAAAAAAAAAAAAAAAAAAAATCTTAAAGCCCTTCTCATTTTTAGAAAACAACTTTCATAACAGGATCTGGTTCATCATAGAAAACCTGATATTCCATCCAGACACAATCAAGTCGGTCAACGTGAACCTTCAACCAAACCAAACTGTCTCAATTCATTTTCATTAAAGATGTTTTTGCAGCAGAAGATTAAAAAAAAGTGCTGCTGCTTTGACTGTCTGTGGGCATAGAAGATGACCACAGAGGAAATGACAGCAATACGTGCATGAGATACAGTTCCTCGCGCTCTGACTTGTAAGATTATATACTCTTTCTGATTATTATTGTGAAAAAGTGTCACAGAACTTCCACATGCAATATCAATGAAGGAAAGTGCTGCCAGTAGCAGTAGCAACATCACCACTGTCTGCGTGGACATTACTCGCGGGTGAGACGCAGCAGTCTAGCGAGGCCGCCGTCACGTCCTGCTCACACAGGCAGTGTGGTCTGGGCCTCAAGTCACTTTTCCGTTGCTGGTAGGTGCGTGCGTGCGTGCGCACGCATATATGTATGTATACGTACGCATACATACATACATATATATGTATGTATGTATACACGCAGCTGTTACAGAGAGGTGCACTGAAAACTGGATGAGTTGCACAACATGCATTTGCACCTCTGGCCCGAACATCCTGAGACACAGAATGAGCGGATCACAGACGCAGACATCTTCCTGTCCTCCCTCCTCATTAGGAGGTCAGTCTGGAGGGTGTAAGTAGCGCATGTTGCCAAATGCGTGTCGCTCCAAAACAATCTCAGCATGAGGCGATGAGGAATGTAACACCCTGAGTGGGCGTGTGTACACCTACAAGGGTCACCGGGATTACGGCAGCAGGGCGTGGCGACCTGAGGCAAGCCTGTGGATTATACGTGTCCTAATCAGGTCAATCGGCCCTGTCTGCAAAGGGTTCAGCAGCAGGATGACCAGCTTTCAACCAAACCCATACTCCCAATCACTCTTCTCTTGTTCTGCCAGCTCTCTCCTCAATGACCACAATTCATTCATATGATACGGGCTCATTGCCATTTCTGCTGTGGTGATGGTCTCCTATCCTCTTATGTGTAACTGACACTAGAGATGAGCGGATTCCTCCCTGTAGGGTTTTTGTAAGGTCGCCACCCACTTAGCTCATACTGAGAGGACACTCAGCAAAATTGTACCTGAAAGGTGAAGGTTTAATTGACATGTTGACCTTCTGTTTGTTCTTTCAATTTGTCAATTAGTTTACTTGGGGGATGATGTAGTCATTGTGCAACATCCACCCAGTTCTTGAAAACGTGGAGAGGCCAGACTGGTATCCTTTGAAAAGGCCATCATCTGCCATAACATAAAACAAATTATAGTGTGGGAAATAATCTGATCTGATCGCAGGTTTGTTCCACTAAAGGCAATGTAATGGTCTAACATATCTGATCCCTTTCTCTTGTGCACCGTGCAAGATCTATCAACCATCTTTGGCAGTGGATTCATAAGTGGCTGGACACTGGCTGAGGGGGGAACATAACACATGGGTTACGTAACAAGACAGAGACTGATGTGGAGAACACATCAGAGCCCCATTGAAGGCAGGCTATGGGTGACCCGACGTTATTCAACATTTGGAGCACCAACACAAACTAATGCAACACCCAATCGCGTCACCCCTTTATAATTACATTAGCTCTGGTATGTTTAAAAGCTTCGACTGAAAGAGGCCTTTACTTGTTTCCAGCCTGCCTGCAGAGGCCTTGGACACATTTTCTGCACACTGGATAATCAATTTGCTGCCTCTCTGCCGGCATCCTATCCTTGACAACCGTCCATGCATGGTGAACGAGAGAGAGAGAGAGAGAGAGAGAGAGAGAGAGAGAGAGAGAGAGAGAGAGAGAGAGAGAGAGAGAGAATCCTGCCCTTGGCCCCAGGCGCTCTCTTTCTCTGTGTTGTTGACACACACGCACCGACACAAACGCCCTTGAGCGACTCACAACAATAAGGGGAGTGTCACAGCCTCGTCCACACATCTGCCGAACACCTACAAGCTGACCAAACAAACAACTTCATAAAAATCCCATTTCTGTGAGGCAGCGCTTCAGTCTCATGAAAATGTCTGCCATCCCCAAAGACACCATCAAATAATAGACATGCAAAGGCATCACCTACACTGTGGTCGGCGCGCACTATCACACTTGATTCTGACAAAAATTGTGTGAAATACTAAACACTCAAATCTGAAGAGAAAAAAAATTGAAGAGGATTAATGTGCAGAGGTGGTTTGAGAGGTTTCCATGGATACTGTAAAAAAAATTCATCTGGGAAAAGTTGTCAAAGCAGAAACCCATTGTTATTACAAATATGACTTGGAGCCGAGTAAAAAGGAACCAATCTAGCAATATTGTATAGCCACCTTTTAAGCCTATTGGGGAGTATTTGATAGACGGATGTTTTGTGGAGTACAACATGAAGTTGTGATGACTCATAGATGCACTGCTATTGATGGGGGCAAAATAATCAAGTGCATTTATTTTTGGACAATGGACTTTTAAAGATAATGAATTAGAACATTACACTCACCTGGTCATAAAACCCCCAAATCAGTAAACTAATGACTCACTTCTCAAAAAAAATCAAATAAACATAATTACATTCCGTAATCATAATACGGTAGTTGACCTCCCATTAAAACATTGTGAAAACCATGACCACCTCCAAAACAAACAGTTGAATAGTGTAGTTTAGATCTAAAGAAAGTTGGATGACTGTGCGTGCTTTTGAGCCACCAGGTAGCATTCAACCTCACACAGCCCTAATAAGACAGCATTCTCAGCATACCATCTGCAATGATGAAGGGAGAGTATGGCCGCCTGCCAGCCTCCCTTTCTGCTCTGCAACCTGCCCATGTGATAAAAGGTAGAGTAGGCAGTACTGCAGCCTCCTCCTCTCCTCTCCCTCGCTCACACACACACTCACTAACCCCGAAACTCTGCATTTTCCACCGCAGTTCTGCTACAAACCACGAGTCACCCTCCAGCACCTCCGAGTGACATTGGCATAATGAAAACCCAAGGATATGTAGTAAAAGTAGTGGGGATTTGACACAAAGCTTCTCTTTGGTAGAGTGTGAGAGATAACGGGCAAGTAGCAGGGACACTTGATCTTATGGAAGATTCATAAAGGCTTAGACTAATGGGCCCGGTAAGACTGACAGACAAAGCTCGAGGCAAATAAGAGAGAGCCTACTGGAAAAACAGGTTTCTGGCATCACATGCTGTGTTGTTATTAGTTCATTAAATGTTTCCATACTAGTGACAAAGGGATTGTGTTCATCTGTCCGCTAAAAGGGGACATGCAGCACAAACATGAGTAAGGACGCAGCTAGCACTACACAGCATCTGATGACTCAGTCACAAGTAGGCAAGTTGAATCACAAGACTTGCTCTGCTAATTTGTTGTATAAATTGACTTTTGTTGTATATATTGAGTATTTTCATTCCGATATTTGTTCTATGTAACCATGCGTGCTACTGTGACAAACAAATTTCCCCTTGGGGATGAATAAAATATACATCTATCTATCTATCTACAAACCACATTCAAGTCTCATGCTCTGCTGTTGTCGAACCTTCAATATATCATCAGAGAATCAATAGCAGTGATGCAAGGCATCATAACAAGTTCACTTAGATGTCCGATAGATTCATGGAAAGCTATGCAATTATTAAATCAATGTGCATAATAATTGAATTATTACGTGTAACACTTTTTGCAAGTACACATATTCAGAATAATGTATTTGATTTTAGTGTATATTTCAATCGTTTCCATTGGCAATACATTTTTTTTTACTTTGCAGCCCCATTTTCGTACATACAGCTCGTCTAAAAGCCAAGAATGACTGATCCTCAATATAAAAATGAAAGCATATTCAATGCATCGATACAGCATTCATCAATAAAAAGTAGTTACATATTAGAAATGATAAACTTCTTTATACATACCCTAAAAGTGCTTTACAACCATTTGTGTACACCAAGAGATAACGTAATCATAAACTACAAAGTTAAAGACACATCCTTTCTAAAACACTGTGTGATAGAGCCTTGATGAATTGAAGGCATTAGCGGGCCGGGCTGCGTGGCGACCCCTGGGTCTCCCAGTATGAACCAACTCAGCTTTTCTCACACAGAGACTCTGAAGGCATGCAGGCCCCTTCAGAGGAGGAGGAGGAATTTCCCTCTGTAAGCCTTTTATTCTCTTTCAGGCCGTTTGTCCCCAACCGTCCACTATTCAGTTTGCTCATTCTCCTGTTCTCTGCTCAGAGCCCTGAAGGAAGACCACGGGAGTGCATGTGTGGTGTACCAAACTTCCCCTAAAGCAGACAGGCCTGCAGACCCAAGACACTGTGTTTGGTTCTGTGTGTGTGTGTGTGTGTGTGTGTGTGTGTGTGTGTGTGTGTGTGTGTGTGTGTGTATCCTTGAGTGCATGCCAGTGGGTTACTTACTTGTAGTTTTGCCTTGCATCTGAATGATACATTTTGAGTCCTTGCCCGTCTCCCTGGAGTTGAAGGGCCGGACTCGAACAGCGACTTTTACAGACGCCCCAGACATGTTTGTGGTTTAGGAAGGCCTCCCAGTGAAATTCCTCGTTATCCCTCCTAGATGAAATACAGAAAAGGTGATGTTTGCATTGGTAAAAAGAATATCTGGAATGCAATAAATTAAGCAGAGCTGAGTTTGTTTCCCTGTTTTTTTTAATACTGCCAGAATGCAATAATACAGAACCCATTATCACATAACGTTCAGCCACAATGAAAGTCCACCCCCTCCCAATTTCCAGTCATAACAGCTTACAACAAATATGGCCGACCAAAACTATTAAAGCCCTTTCATATTTTGTAAACAGCAGCCAACGAGACATATAACACTCAAATAAAAAGGATGCAGGGCAATGCATTTGTTTTGTAAATATATACAAAAAAATACGCTTTTGACGGATGCAAAATATGAATATTGCCCGCAACAACTAGGCTGCATACACATTGTAGTGTTTTAATCATAAAAACACAACTTTGCAATGTGTCTTATGTAAGTGAAGCTATACATCCCGCGCGCCGCGACTATACATCGGCCAAATAACTCGTGTTTTTCCACGTCCTTGCAGTCAGCCATACTTGCTAACGAATACACGCCCATGAAATCATATCTTCCCGATGTGTGCGGGTCACAGTGGGGCAGCGGGCCGGGCCTGCTCACCAACACGGGGCATTATGTGCAGGCCGAGGGCTTCATTTTCAATTATTAAAAAAACGAGATTGTCCGATGTGAGGAAGTCGGCTAATCCCCTCGCTGCCTTCGCTGTGTTGTGGAGCAGCGCAGGGAGGAGCTGCCTCATTATTTCAGCAGCACTGACTCGACACCCGATGTCCCCGGTTTACCCTGGAGGTGGGGGGGTCAGGATTTAAACATTTCATCCAAACGGGTTGACGGTTTCAAACGGTCGCAGAAGTGTTATATTGTATTGCACGCTCGCGCCCTGAAACGTCAACGGGTTTAACTTCCCTCTCCGGCACGAGACGGTCACGGAACTAAACCAACCGCCGGTGTCTGTCTGGACTATACAAGTGTCCAGACGTACTAGATATAAACGATATATGTAGATATATAACGCTAGATTATCACATAATGAGCAATATAAATGGTGTAATGTTAGAGTATAACCCTGGATATGTTCCGTTCGCGGTCCAAAGAAACGGACAGTCTGTGATTAACGTGAGCTGAAACTGCTCACGAGCCACAATGCATATGGTATTACAGCCTCGTGCACCACAAACATTGACAATATAAATGAATTCATAATGTTTTTACTCACGTTTGAAGACTGTCAACGAGACAACACCACAGGGCAGTGGCGAGAACTATCGTGAGCTAGCGAGCGTCAAGCAAGATGTTTTTTTATTTTTTTTATTTTAAAATCCGCGAGCACGAAAACTGTTATAAAGTCCAGTTTGGTGAAAAACACCCATTATAGCGGTATCCTCCACCGGATGGACCTGTAATTGCAACCAGCGGCTCCTTGACGAGTTTATTTTCCAGTCGAGGTACGAGGCGGACGCCTATCTGCACACAAGCGAAAAGAATTGATGGATCGCCTTGATTTACCGAACAGATTACGTCAACTCCCTCTCGGCAGCGCTGACTGACAGCCGGCTGGTCCAATACAGAAGAGACAGCGATGACTAATGTGCCGTAGCGCCAATGGCGAGGCTCGGAATCGGAAGGGGAGAGGGAGTGGGCGTGGTCTATTTTCTTTCTGCCGTGACGCCACACTGCAGGATTTCTGCCCACCGCTCCCCACAGCGCGGTCACCGCAGCACCCAGGGTCACCGCAAAGAGCGCCTTCTAGCGAGGAATGGAGCAAGTCACAGCTCAGTGCCTCAAAAAACATCTTCTGAACTTCGCAATGTATACAATCCTATTCTACATTTTAAAATGCATCTACCCACCATAAATGTAGGCCTATTTGACAGTACGGAAAAATAAGAAAATCACATCCCCAAATATATTTTCTGCTTGGGCGCAATTCACTTTAATTTAGGCAGTTAATTAAAAGTAATATAGTCTTTTGCAATTAGTTTTTTTTCCACGGTGTGCAACAAATCTGAAGAGCTTCCAGACTGACGAAGGGTTAATCGTTTTCCCGAATAAACTGCAGTTAACCCTAAATTATACACAATGTTAACATCTTGCCGATAGAATTGGGACAGTTGCCAAGTTTAATCAATTAGTTTATAACAATTACAGTTAAAGACTGACTAAGCTTATGCATTTGGGAAACCACATTACAAAAAAAGAATTGGAATAAATATTCTTTGCACTTAATCAACGACAGAGGTGTAAGCATACCATCAAAGTTAGAACTTGCATGCAATTCAAATATGTATATAAATAAAAAAATTGCCATTTGATTTTATTGATAATTATATTAATTGTATTCGTTAATGTCATGATTGCTGCATGTTTACTCTTTTTACATGAAGTATTAGAGATAATCATTGTATCCTTTGTATAATAAATGTTGTAGTTACGCATGGTGTAACGTCCATCTTTTCATAAGGTCAATAAACAACAAAACGTTGGCCAAAAAAATACCAAACAAAACCACTATGGCATCAATCTTTGGAAAAAAACAGTGACGAGTTATGAAATAATGTGCATCATCATTTATTTCAGTTCAAAATCCTAGCTTTCAAAACAGGTATGTGGTTTAAGGAAATCATTTCCTGTACAGTTAAGGTCAGCAAGGTAACGTTAAGTACAGTGCCATTTGAAAGAGACCGCCTTGTCGTGAGATGTCAGTGTTTCTGAAGAGCAGACTTTTAATGGTGCGCTCCTAAAATGGTGTTTCTGGTGGTCATGCTACATTCTCTCATGTTCCTTCCAATTCGCCTAAAAGAGGGTTATTTGTCCATCAGGCGCTTAGGAGGTTCTGGACTTGAGGCCATGCACACGCAAGAAGTAAATGCCATCTATTGAAGTCAGCAGGGAAAATGAGACTAGAAAGGACCAACTGAATATACTGTATTTTGGTAATCCACTGCTTATCTTCCTACTGTACTCAAAAGTAAGCTGACATTTAGGATTAGTTAACGTTACGCTACATCCTTAATGGATATTCCGTTCTGAACTTTGTCTACAAGCACAAACTGTGTCTGTTAGCTCTGGGAACTCAGCATACATTATGTGGACTCAAGTTCATCATTGTCACAGTCTTGATAATGAAAACTCGGGGCTAACAAATTTATCCGAACCCTCCCACACTCTCCCAAATGTATTGCCCTCCCCTCTCCCTAAAAATCATACATTTTTAATGAAGCCAACATACAGAGTATTACAAAACATAATGAGAACCGTAAAGGAAAATGATTGATGAAGTGACTATGCACCTCGCTGGTAAACCCGTTGGTGGTGGAAACGTATTTTTGCAGCACTATATTGCATGAACTTTTGTTAAATATATGTATATATATTTTGTTAGATATATACACAAACTCATGAGAAAAAAAAACCTTAAAAAGTCTTAACTTTATTATATTTGTTTTTAGAACCATAATGGTTTGAGACAAAAAGGGTAAATGCAAATAAAAATCAAATCAGGTCTTCGCCCCCCTCCCCAATTCAAATGCTTTTTCTTGTCATTGGTAGTAGGGACACTGAATTCAGGCGATTTGGACAGCTCTCTCTTAATAATGGTTAGCAGGCCAGACGTTGGTGACATGTGGACCTCAGACAGGCCGTCCGCCCTGTTTCTCCCTCATCCAGGTGTGGATCCTCTCCTTCAGCTCAGGGACTGTAGAAGTAACAACAGATTGGGAGGAGCGTCAAACAAACTGACATTTGAAATCCAACAGGCAGTAATTGAATTGCTGTAATCACATGCTTTCAATCTAAATCTAGAGAGTTGCTTTGCCGTTCGTATTAGGAAATGTAATGTAATTACGAGTGAAATGGCATCGTGGTTGGGTTACCTGACTCCAGCATGCTCTCTGTGAGTGGCTGTCTGTTGAAGGGATCAGTGGGGGAGTTAAGCAGGTGGCGCAGGATGATGGATCGATCCATGATGTTGCCCGAAGGCAGAATCACAGGGTCCGTCATCAGTGTGTCCATCAGAGGGTCTGTTATAATAAAGCCATATGTACATTTTAGGAGACAGTAGGAGAAACAAAAAGCTTCAAATGACAACCCTAAGAAAGTGAGTTTTACCAGCATCAGTACTGACGCCTTTCTTTCATTACAGTGAAAGCCAGTGTCAGCATATCCTGGTTTTATTTTTTCTTCCATTAGAGCTGAAACAAATATCTTAGGCTGCTCCTTGTGTTTGGACAAGGGTTATTATTCAATTGTTGCACTTACGTCTGAATACAGGCATGTTACTAATACTTTTCCAGTGGTCTTTAAATTAAGAATGAATAAGCAAAACAAAAATAAAGTCTAGATTATCCATTATTATTATTATTATTATAATAATAATAATAATAATAATAATAATAATAATAAGGCATGACTTCAAACTTATGCTACATGTCAAAACCCAGCTGCTGAAAAAGTTAGTGTTTTTTATGACATCAAAATAGTCAACCACTAAAGAAAATATCCAATAAATACTCAGCGAGAGCTTTTGATAAAGTGTGCCCTATACTGAAATGTCACAAGGTTGTTACAGAAGGACTCATGCGTTTCAAAAATAAAACCTGGCGTGGGAGATTTTAACCACAGAGAAACACGATACTCAAGCCTCCTGTACGGCACACTCCAGTCAACCGTGGTGGGTTGGCTGGCATATCTGGGAATCAAAGGAGGCATGTGGGCCACGTTCTCCTTCTAGATTATATTAAGTCTGTGGTTATAGGATAGCCTTGCTCTAAGCTGTCAATATGACCTATATGAGCTGCAAAAGCCCCAGCAAAATGTGTAGAATTCAACAGCAATAGAGGCCGTTGAAGATCCTGTATGTCTGCACTGACTGGCCCGAGGTCACAGATTTCTACACCAGTGACTTTTTCTTCTTTGGGCCAAAGAGTCAGAGACTTACTACATGTCGTTGAGTTAACCATAAAAAACTACATTTACATACAAAATGTAAGAATTACCTTGATTGATGTTCAGTAACATGCTGCTCAAAGCAATGAGCACATTTTAGGGTTTGGAGATTTTAACTAACTATCTAAATAGATGTTGGCTTGGTTCTCTGTAATATTGGCGAATACTCAGAAAATGTGAAATGCATCTTTTAATGACATGGAATAGATAGCAAAACACATAGAAAAGTAGCATGCAAGTCCATATTCTAGGGGGGAAGATAACGTGCTTCCCGAGACAAGTTACCTCTACTGAGGATGCAAAGCTAAAAGTTACACGTATGCTGCTTCAACACTTTGGACAAACCAACACACAAATACACACACCTTTGAACTCGTCAGGTGCGTCACTGTAGTCCATTTCAGATTGGGAGTTCTTGGCGACTATTTCCTCCACCTTGTCCGATAGGAGCTTGAATTTTTCAATGGCAATAGAGGACTTAATGCCAGCCTTCCTCATCTTTGAGATCACCTCTTCAAAGAGCTCGTGACTGTACGATCGCTGCACAAAGACCAAAATGAGGGAACATGCATTAGGGAGCTGCAAGGGAAGAGCATCTATGAGGCGATGCGAACATTTAGTACCTTCACTGCGTGTCGTCTCTTTTTATATACACAATACTTTTTCATAGGTTGTGACACTGCATGCAACAAGCGGCAGCCGGGTTCCCTGACATATTCCTTCCGTTACACTTACTGGCAAATTAGAAGATAAACTGGCACATAACTGGAACTTTCTTATTCTCCGTAAACAAAATCATACATCATCAATTGCCGGCAGTCAAAATGGAAAAGCCGATTTGAAGTAGCGCTAAAAAGTCATTCAATTAAGCATTGTCCGACAATGCTGCACTATAAAGCACGCACAGCAACACATACGCATGTAACAGTGGCGGCTTCAAACGTTACACATTAAAATGAACTAATCTACAGCATTTGGTCCAAAATTGCTTCCATTATCCAGGAAGAAGTGGGTATTCATGAAAACTGGGTGAAACACGGTATTACATCCAACAAGTACAATAGAGTAATTCATGCTGATGTCGTCGAGTCAATACGAAAAATGCTTGTGAAGATCTACCATAAATCCTTGTCGCCTTATTGGATGGCCATTATTCATCATAACAAACTGCCAATTGTTTGGTAAATATTTCTTACACTGTATAGTGTAATCTTAAATAAAATACAGTACCAACCTGGTCATCTGCAATTGCTTTAGCAAAGCGGGCACAGTCGAGCTGCAAGTAGATGTCAGTCAGCTGGTCTAAGAGCTTCTTGGGCTCAAAGCCATACTTCTCGGGGTTCTCCACCTTCAAGTCCCGACACTTAGGTCCACAAAGCTGCTGGAGGTTAAAGTTTAGCATGGCAGCTAAACGAGGCCCCAGCTCCTGTATAAAAAAGGAGGCACCATTTAGAATAGCTTGTTTGTTCAAAGTGCCCAGTTTAGGCTGATAATGTTGCCCGTATATACATTTTTATTGTATTATTGAGAATACATTTCCATTCATTAGAGACGAGAACATATCTGGTTCAAGTGAGACCAAAATGTCCAGAGGGGGCAGCGACACTCACAGGCCTGAGGAAAGGCTTCTGGACCTGCTTGGTGAGGATGTGGAACATTTCAACAGTCTCTGTGGCCAGGGCCAGATAGGAGCGAGACACCCGCTCATCCTGAGTCAGCTGGGACTGGCGACTCTGCTGCTGCTCCTGAAAGTTTGCAAGTAAACACAAACAATATTAATCTAAACTATTCTGCAACAGTTACTTTCAAAGCTCTGCAGAAATATGAGTGAGGGGATGCTTCTGGGCCGCTCAGAGTGAGTGGGACCCCCCTGTATGTCACAGCTCACACCAACAACTTTGCTATTATTAACTTTTTACTACTTAAATTGTGTTTCATTGCTGAAAGAAATTAAGCTCAATGATAACTGCTGTCCGAATGCACGTAATACACGGTACATAAACAAAAGACCCTATCAAGCTGAGCACTGACCCGAGGCAGCTGTTCCCACTGCTCCTTATTCTTCATCTCTTCTTGAACTTCGTGGATACGCTTCAGAGACTCAAGGCTCTCATCTAACAAGAAGGTGGTGTCATTAATCAGCATGTTGATGTAGCGCACAAACTGTTTGCCAGAGCTAGAGGGGAGTAAGCATGAAAGAAGATAGAAAAGTAGGTCAGATTAGAATTGATCCAAGTCAGACAGCCACTGATTCAAACCTTAATTGTGTCATTGTTTATAGACACACAGTGTCAAATTATCTCACTTGAACTCCTCCATGAAGGTACCATGGTGGGCAAGGTTCTGCCAGAGACTCTTGAAGATAGTGCTGATATGGTACCGTATAGTGAATTTATCATAGAACTCGCTGGTGGCGCCGGTATGCTCCACATCTGGTCAGAGGAGACAGTTTTCTTTTGTTAAAAAGGAAAGGATCTATACTTTGCAGCTGAGAATCTCCACATCTCATTCTCTACAACAGCAGCTTTGAAATACAGTATACACGTAACTCACCAGTGTAGAACTTCATGAGGGCGGGGACCAGTTGCTTCACAGACAACGGGTGGTTCTCCATCATTTCAGAGAATCGCTGAGTACGAGGCTGGACAGCGGGGTTGGTGACAAACAGCACCTCCACCAACTTGGCGATAAGGTAAGGGTTCCTGATGTAGTTCTGGCTGCAGATGAACACCACCAAGAAGGTGACAATGTCCTGGACACACGGCTCATATAAAACCTGGGGAGAATACCTTGAAGGGATGAAACAAAAACAGCTTTTACTCAACTGTTGGCTTTAGCTTCATGTGTTGTATTGATACATTTATTACTTTGTGTCTTTTCTTTGATGTTTAGAATCTATATCTTTCTCATATTGTCTTTTCATTCAAAATGACACGGTACAGTGTGAACATTTGAATACTCCAATCCACAAGATGTTTTTTTTAAAACAGGGTTGACCAATTAGACAAGTGCGAAAGACTAAACTATAAACTTACTGCACGACAAAAAGCAGAAACTCTGCTACATCTTCAATGTAGAACTCCGGCAGAGCAGCAAAGCTTTTGGGAATCTCAGGGTGCAGTGGCAGGTTAATGCTGTGTAGGGAATGAAGAAACAAACATGGTACTTACATCTGGATTTAAAGTCAATCCACAAAGTAAACGGCATGACAGATACCACAAAAAAAGAAAGACGAAATGCTTTGTTTGATGCAGCATCGGTTCCTTTTACATCAATATCACAACCAACAGTAGCAGTCTGTCAGTGGCAGGGAGACTCACTTGGGGTAGGCGGGGTCCACCATGCGAAGAATGAGCTGGATGACGGTGCTGTAAAATTGCAGACATCTGCGGAGCAGGTTCTCATCCAGAAGGCCCACGTCAGCACAAGCTTTGGCTCGCACCAGTTTCTGACACGGCAAAGTCACACACAATAAGGTTCACGTCACCCTAAATATGCACGGTCGTAAAATCTTGCTTGTTTCAGCATTTAAGGAAAGTCTTTTTGAATATAGTAAACAGAGTGCATTTGTAAGTCTGTACCTTTATAAAAAAAATAAAAATAAAAAAAATCAGTGAATTTAAACTAACCTTGAGCTGGGTTTTGCAACGCTTGAGCATCTCTCTGTGCCGACTAGCCAGGGGAGAATCTTTCCATTGGCTTTCACTGTTCTTCAGCTCCTCTACAGTCCTAACAAGGGGAAGCAACACCCTTAAAACACACATGCTATGAATACATGCGTGCATGTGTGTTTTTACAGGGACGTTGATCAATACATGCATTATCCCTGAAAATAAATAAATACCTGTTCAGTTCGCGGATTGCTCGCAATCTGCGGATGTAACGTCTGCAGCCAGGCAGAATGGATAAATGGTGGGCGTGCAGCGTCAAGAAGAAACATTCAGTCGGGAACTTGGGTTCTGAGAACTTGGTGTGGTCTTCATCTGTCCATGTGAACAAAGGAAATTCAAATAAAGAAACACATACCACCATCGGCCAGAACCAGTCTGCCAGTATCATTACTATTAAATACTTTACTGCAGCTTTACTGCCCAAAAAAAACAGAGGTTAACCTCTATCTTGCCACATTGTCCAAGATTTTTTATGCATTATGTAAACTGTAATATATGACAAAAATTGTATTCAGTACAGCAAGGGTAGCCACTATTATTTTGTAAATTACTCCAAATAAAGAAGGTAGAAGGAATATCGAGACAAGAATGACTCATCTGAAATTAATTTGATTGAAGTAATCAAAGATCTGGCATGTTGATGATCACTCCGAAAACGGATAGCATGCAAAATGGCTCCGCTACATGCAATTGACGGATTTCTCAAAATGGCAGCAGTATATGAACGATGGAGTCCTCTTGCAGTTGTTCAAAGCAACATTAAATATAAATAATCCATTTCAAACTTCATTTACAAAACATTTTTGTAAACCCCCCCTCCCCACCCAAAATAACAGTCCTCACTAACATAAATCTCTATTATTTTATTCATGTCAACTTACGCAGGTCAGTCAGCCAGCTCTTGAGCTCCTCCATGGTGGCTTTCAGACGAGTCTCCTCTAGGCTGACGAAAAGGCGACATCGTGGGTGGAAAATGTAGTAAGGGTCCACCGTCTCCAGCTTGATCTTCATGCTCAGCTGTTGCAGCACCCATAAGAAGTTGAGCATGAAGCCGTCTGTCGACACTAGCTTGTCATCAGTCTAGCAGAGAGAAAAGAGGGTGGATTAAGAATGTTCAAAAGCTACAACCAGAGTATGAAAAATGCATTTTGTGGGGGAGTATGTAAACATTAATAACTGAATTCAGATCTTTCCAGTGGGTGTGCCAGTTTGGTACTTCAAAATTACGTTAATTTAAATAATTCTGATGAATGAATGAATTTTTTTGTAACATACCTGCATCTGAGCTTTCTTCACATTGTAGTTTACCAGAGCTGCCATGTAACTAAGAGCTGGCTCACGTGTTTCTCCATTTAATAGGATGTTATGGAGAACTTTGAACAGGTCACCCTTAAAAAAAAAAAAAAAAAAAGATAAATAACTTCAATACATTATTCAAAATACAAAGGACAGCTGTTTAGTAAATATGTTATGACGCAGAGACTCACCCTAGCTGACTCCAGGTAATGCTGCAATGATTGGCTGACGACTCGCGTGTTCTCTATGGTGATGGCCGGGCCAGAGAAATACTTGTCTCCCACTTTTGTCTTCAGAGAAAGAAAATCATTACGTTTACTCATAAAAGATTTGCTGTCCATTAAACGGCTTGCCGTGCTTCGTTTATGCAGTATTATTGCATGAGGTCAACTTTGCATTCACAGACACTTTTCAGCATTGGCTACAATCTAATGCTACTCATCGACTATTTGACTGATTAGACGACTCACATCATCCTCAGCAAACACAGAGAGGCTGAAGAAGGCTCCCACGTAGGAAAGTCTCTGGATTTCTCTGCCACAACCAGGGCTCAGCGGTTTGGGACACCACAAAGGCAGCGACGTTACCTGCACAGACCGCCATGACAGACATTACATAGAAGTATCAACATAATTAATTATCTTTTGGTGCTAGCAACCATCCCATCTCTCAAGGTTTAATTCCAGGGAAAGCCAGACTGTGTCCGTGGAAGACAATGAACTGAAATAAATGTAATCCTACCTGCTTATTCAGTTCAAGTCACAAAGAAATAATTCATTTCTTAATGTCACTTAAAATGACACGCAGTAGTTATGATATTTTTTAAAACTTAACAGTTAATAAGCAAACAAGTGAGCTTAATGTAAACTCAAAGGATGCCGCTTTGAGAGGGTGTTTTCTAAGCACAGGGGAATTTTGTTTTTCCTTTTTTCTGTGAAGCATAAAGAAGACTTGGTGTCATGAATAAAATAAGCAGAGCACATTCTTTTGTGCTGATGTCAACTGGCCATGCTGGTTTGATGAAGGTATAAACAGACAGACAATGGAGACAATAGCCAGACCGGCACGTACTTAATACAACTACATTGTTTGGCGATGTGATTTATACACAGCCTAAAATAAACAGCCTAAATAATCTGAGCCATGAGGACATTAATGATGAACACTTCAGTGCCATAATGTAGCTTAAGGTATACTTACCAAATTGCACACTGGGTGAGTTTTTCCAAACTTGATTTCACAAAGCTCAGCTAATGCCTGTATTAAAAAAAAAAACAAAAAAAAACACTCGACTCACATTTGGTTTACAGGTAAACTGGGTGACATGGTGTAACTACCAGATTTCAGTCAAATTAGCAAGTGTGAGATTAGTTGATTATTCAATATATAATCTACTTTTAAGAAGCGCATTAGAACCAACATCACGCATCCTGCAAACAAAAGTTGACACACTCCAGTGACAAAGTTGTTGAAAATGAACTACTTGAAAACAACAAATGCACAGAGGGCCCAAAACAGACTATATTGCTTTGTGTATGGTTGAAGAGATTAAAGTAAATTAGATTGTCAAAGTATGACGAAAATCATCATCCAAGAGGAGAAGCAGCACAACGCATACTGAACATCCAAGCATGTCTGCACACTGATACATATGCTGTACATCGAGAGCTGTCCATCTACTGAGCAGACAGGTTGTCCCAACAGGCTCCTATGACCTCATTAATCCCTTTTATACAGCAAATTCCCTGCAACTTGAACTGCATTGAGTCTCAACTCCTGCTACAGTATCGGTCAGGCCAGGACAACGTCTCCTTACCATAAGAGGGAATTTAAAGTTGTCACTGTCAAAAGAACATTCTTTCACTGCAAGCGCCAGCCCATGAAGGATGGGAGTGAAAATCTGAAGAACAAGAGAGCAAACATGTCATGCATCGGTGTCATGTCAACATTTAGAACTGCGGTTCCATTTCACGATATCAAGTTGCCTGAATAATTGCAATTTCTTCATTACTGAGAAGGCGCTGTAGCATTAACCGAAACATGTTACCATTATGTCTCTGTGAACTCCTCAAAGGTTCATTCCTACCTACGAGGACAGTTTTTTTTTTTTTTTTTTTTTTTTAAATAAAAACAGTACAATGTAGTTTCATCTGCCCATAGAAGTGTATGCGTTAGTCTTCCTGCACCACTGTATGCTCTGACAGACGCTACATAAGTATTAACATGTATAAAAAGATGGCCGGATGTGCTTCCCACCTGACTGAACGCCCCTTCCTCCTGGTGGGTGATGCGCACCAGCTCCTGAATAAAGCCATACGGAAGGTTTCGACACAGCAGATAAGGTACTAGCAAAGACTGATGCAGAGGGCTCCTGCATGTAGAAAACAGAGAAACATTGTGCTGAAATTAAATAAATAACATTTCTTGTGTGAAGGTGAAAGAGTAGTTGCTATGGAGACTCGGGCTAAAACGCAGAGGAACAGAAGATACACATATATGTAATAAGCCAAAGATTTTCACAGTGTGTGGCTTGGATTGCTTACCGTGGCTGGGTCAGGGTGCCTTGCAGGACCAGGGCAATATGAGAAATACACTGAGAGCGAATGTTGCTGAGAAGCTGGCTGACATTTGGTTGGCTACACACCTGAGGGAGAAACAGAAAACGGTTAGAGGTGTGATAACAATATATGCTGCCGATTTCACAGGCGCTCTGGAGAGAGTTGAATCAGTTTTCTCTCACGAGCAAAACGGACGTTTTTTTCCAGACCATCTGGCCTGCAGCTAGTCTGAGGTACAGACTGTTCTTCTGTCCTCGGGACATTTTGTCACCAATTTAGACGTGTCGAGATATGGTGATGCACAGACTAGCAAAAAATTTAACAGAATCCATCTTAAAATCGGAATTCTGCTTTTAAGAAAACCCTAGTGTAGTTAAATCAAAGTACTGTTTTCATCGGATTACTCAATATTTCTGTGCATGTAATTAAACGTAGTCAGTGTAAAGCTGAAAATATGTATTCTTTTTCTAAAAGATCTCCCTTTTCATGTTGCAAAGTTCTTAATAAAAATGAGAGAAAAAAGTAAAATTTTAAATTAATTTACTTACTTTTTCAAAAATAGGCTTTATCATGTTCTTATTTCATAAAGACAATATATTCATTGAATTACCAGAAAACATGCTATTTTGTGATTTAAATCGTTAGCGAGACATGAAATTACCTAAATAAAGATAGAATATTTTGGTCCTGTGAATAAACTGAAAAGAATGTTGTTACGCTAAAATGGAGCAATACAATCACAAAGCCTTGTATTAATCTCCGAATAGGATTTCTCTTAAGAATTAAATACAAATAATACAAAACAAGAATAATCATTCAAATAAACAGCAAAAATGAAATGTGTTAATAAAATAAATAAATATAAACAGGTCTGAAAAGGAGTAGGCAGAAGTAAACACCCATATGATCTTAACCCTTTCTATAACTTAAATGATGAACTTAAACACGATACAATAAAAGGAATAGAAAAGAACACAGTACTTTTAGAGTAAATCTGAACATTTATTTAGTTTTTACCTTGGGAGCTTTTCTCTCCTCCATGCCAACACTGTCAAAACGCTCAATGAGGTAGTTCAGCATCTCTGTCTCTTTGCATGTCTCAATGGTGAAGCGGTCGCTGGCTGAATTGCAGGACACTGCCCCTCCAGATGCACCAAGACTAAAAAAAAAAAAAAAAAAAAAGAACATTAAATAACAGGAAACATCACAGCACAGAGCGCTACAGCATTAGCATCAAACATCATCATGTATGTATGGTTAACAAACTCAAGCCCGTTCAAGGGGTCCTGAAAAAAACAATAAAGCATTAGTGACAGCATTGCAGAATCTCAGTAATGGGCTCTTGAAAGAGAAAGTGATGATATTGAACCATAAAATGCTGTTTGCAGAAAGTCTTTGAAGCTGGTATTAGCATTCAGCCTGCTGCATTTAACCGACACAAGTAATGAACAGAGTTCAAATTGCTGTTAGTGGTCAACTGTAACTGCAAATCCTGTACACAAGCTGCTTCAAAGCACAACAAACCTGAGGAGTAAATACAAATTAACTTTATTTGTCTATTGGACAAAGGCAAAGCAGGGGTATCACCTCTGCCACAAGTTGTTCTCAAAGCTAAAAGTAAAATATAACACATTATATTGTCAAATAGCAAAGTAACATTTGTTCATGACAGTTTCTCCTGAATAAAGAAGTTACCAAGATGAACGAAAACCTATACTGAACAACTATTGTGCAAATAAAAGTACACTGTAATGTAATCATATTCCTTAACATAAAAATGGAAGTCAACCAACTTAACCACCCCAAAAAAGATCACTTTTCCAGGAAATGTCTTAAGAAACAGGATTTTGAAGGCTCAGGGTTACAAAAACAGGGTTCAGTTACTCTGGCAGACCTAAACCCCAATGAACGTGTATATTATATGGAGTTTCTGCAACTCTGTAGAAACAGAGTGTAATACATACCACTACTTTATAAATTATTATTATTTAAAAAAAAAAAAAAAAAAGATAGATAGTATGACCAAAACAGTTAAAAAAGTATTTAAAAAGACGGCTACGCCTACATCCATTTGTTTTTCACACTCTACCCTGGTGTGTTTGTGCGTCGTTAGTGGAAAGCTTCGTGGGCCCACTGGAACATGCAGTGGACTCATAACCGAGCAAGCGCACACAGATAAACACCCACACACCGTGCAGCGGTGTACCTGGACCCAAACTGAACCCGTGCAAAATCCTCCTCCTCATCAGAATCTTCATCACTGTTGTCCTGAGACAAGTCAGAGAGGGCAAAGAACAGGACCGACAAGGGGCTAACGTGACGAGGAAAAGACACAAGGAGAAAGGTTGGAAGAACAGAGGATGTTGTGCAAGCATGAAGAGACAGAGGGGAAGTGAAAAAACATGAAGACAAATGTAGAATGGTAACAAGACCCAAGAAAAGTGGACAAGGACGAGGGGAGGACTACGAAAAGGCTGCTGGAGGGTTGCAGACTATTTCTTGTGCTGCTTTTTAAATATTCATTAATGCCATTTTGTCTGAGGCTTTTAGACACTGTCAGAACATTTTTTCCACCGATAACTGAACTGACTGTCACGATCACTCGCACAACTCAAGCCAATGCAATGAGGCAGAAGCCACATCTCATTTGCTCCAGAATTTCATAGCAAGGTAGGACCTATAAAACATGTTTGTTACACTATATCCAATATTAGTCATTTGCAAACGAGTCAGACTGTATAAATTAATACACGTTAGCAACAAGCAATACTAACTTAAAACTAACAAAACGTCTGTTAATTGTCTGAACACCCTGTGTATTAAAATGTTATGTTCAAGCTGAAGTAATGCATTGAAATTATATGTAGATTGAAATGTTTAATTATTAATTGTATTAATACCCTCAATCTTATTTGCCATTTGTTACAGAATATATCGTATATTTCTTATATTATTGCTGTTGGAACTCTCCTTTTTATAAACGTAGGAAATGCTAAAAGATCAGGTTGTTTAGTGACTTTTAGACTAGAAAGTCTAAATATTAGCCAGTTGAGATTAGTTTGTTTGTGTAGATGAGAACTGACTGCATGAAACGTAGCCTAAGAAGCAAATTATACAACAAAAGCCATCTCACACGCAACCTCAAATCTGGTGGTTCACAAGAAAGTTATGGTTTTAGTATGTTTGTTCGCTCTACACACTGACATGCAAATGGAAGATGAGATACCTAGATGGTGGGATCCTGGAAGCAAAGGCGGCCTGTCGGGTATTCGATCTGGGAGAAGGGGGCACCACGGAAAGGGGTGTGGAGGAGGGTTGGTTGCGAACCCTGGGTGAGCTCAAGGCGAGGGATTGGGGGCTGGGAGGTGGCACAGGAACTGGGGTGTTAGGAGGAACAGAGGGCCCTGCAGGGCTAGGAGAGGGTCCTAAGAAACTAAATCCTCTTTGACCAGGACTAGATGGGGAAGGAGCCCCCCAAGGAGAGGTGACAGAATAAGGCCGATAGCGTTGCGAGATGGGCATGGGGGCAGATGGAGGGTTGAGAGTGTGTCGTGGAGTAGCAGTAGCGGGTGGGCTCGGGGGCACAATGAATTGTGGGGTAGAGGGTGTGGAGGGTACAGTGGGTGTAGTAGGGGTGGGGAGAGATGGGGAGGTCCTCTTGGCTGCATCCAAAGCCGTCGAGTGAGGACTACCACACCCATACAGACTGTGGACAACATTGAAATGGTGATTGGCAAAACTCATCTAACAACGATGTCTGAGAAATATAGAAATGATCAAAGCAAACTCAGAACATCGAGAAGAACAAACAACAGTTTCCAATCAAATGATACTGATTAAATATCAATAAAGCACACCTTTGAGGAGCCTTGATAGGTCTCTGGGAGTTACACTCAAAGCTCATTAAACAGAATCAAGGTACTTGCCTGGATAGAGAGCTGGCTCCAAAGGACCCTGCACTGGGGCCCATGGGGCTGCCACCTTGGCTGGAGGGCTGCACCAGCGTCAGACGGTGGTCCGGGGATTTGGCTGCTGCAATTGGCTGAGAGGTGGCGGTCAAGCTGGCGAAGGGGTTGTGGACACGTGACTGGGTGGACATCATTAAGACTTCCATCAGGATCTGGCCGATCAGGTCTTTGAAGTCGGAGTATACTACAGAGAGTGGGGGGGATAATAGTCAAGTTATCAAATTTAAAAGAAGTCAGTTGTAGACTGAACTTTGCCTTTTCTCAGTCAGTTTATTATAGTGAGATAAAGACGTTATTCAATGACATACCATCTTTAGGGTTCTGGTGGAACTCTGCAGCCATTGACGGGAGAAAGATGACATCTCTGTCCTGCTCCTTCCACGATACGCGGAGGACCTTACAAATGAGCTGCAGAGCCTGTTCTTCTGTGACATCTGAGTTTGCAGAGGGTTCCTGAGGTGCAGAAATCAGAGACAACTGTGCCATTTAGAGAATAAATGCCAAATGGACTAGCGTTACACCGATTCTCAATATCACTCTGGTCTATCAAGAGACTGGTTACTGGACAGTTAGATATTCCTTTATTAGTCCCGCAGTGGAGAAATGTCAGGATTACAGCAGCAAACAGGGTAAAGTGCAATAGCTGAAAATGAAACCAAGACTAGTGTATATGGAAAGTCCCTAGTTACATTCTGTTAATACCCAAACACTCCTTTTATGTTAACTCATTTAAAGACTCACTTGATCTCAAGATAGGCATGATCAAAGTCAAGTAGGCCAAGTAATTAAGGATAAAAGAGCCTCTCTTTACAGTAATGTTCAGTGCTGCCATTTACCTTTTCAGGCAAGTTCCTCTTCTCCCTGCGATCGCTGTCCTCCACCTCCATGTTCTCTATCCCTGAGTCCACATCCACCTGGGACATGCTGGAAAAAGAGGATTATTAAGTCTCTTTATCCCAAAACAGACAATGTCAACACTCAAACCTCAGTGGTCAAGTGGCTAAGCAGCACATTTATCTCAATGGTGTCTTTCATCTCTTATAACAAACTTCATAACCAATTCTTGTAAGAGCAAACGTGGCCATGCAATAAAACAATATTATTTTATTGTTTATACTACTATAAATAATTAAAAGAACAATATAACTTTCTGAATTAGATGAAGGATCAAGTCAATCTTTAATATCATTACATCTTTATAGAGAAACAATCTGTGATATTCATCGAATACATGTGGTCATTTTGAGAATAAGTGTTGCGATATTTGTGTTGGGCTGTGAATCATGAAAACTGGAATCTATTGTATCTGCAATAATTTAAGATGAACACAAACTCTATTCTCCGTGACAGAGAAAACTAAATATTTGTACAGACACCTCTTAAGTCTAAAGGAGAGGAGTATTTAATCATAAAAAAAATAGATTTCTGATGGAGTATTGTTCTAAATCTATTTGTCATGGATAGTACAATATCCCATTAGAAAACCCCTTACCTCTTTTCACAGGAGGCCGTGTCAATGTCCATGCTCTGCGATCGGGACAGACTCTGGGACTGAGTCTCAAGGCTGTTAGAGGGGGAGCTGGAGAGGGAGCTCACACCCTCGCTGCTCTGACTACCATATGCCACCCCTGCAAAAGCAAAACACCACAACTGAGCACCTTTGAAGGTTTTACATTTGTTTGCGTTTCTGTTTTCTGTAAAGACTGATTGAATCTCTGCAAGTTTTTGTATAGCGCCTAGAACCCCAGCACAGACCAGATATTGGATGGCGAGCTATTAATCAGGAGAACCGAGTCCCCCCCATCCTTGCTACACGTAGGATTATGTGATGAACTTTTTACACCAACATCCACAGCGTGTGATATTGGTTATCAGTGAATATTTGTTGCATGTGTATTTGTGTGGACATTTTGATTGTTGTTGTTGTTATTATTATTATTATTGGAAGATATCACAGTAAAAAGAAACTGGTTGATCTACACTGACTAACGACTGATGTTCCGCACTCGAATTGGGCTCCGCAGCCGAACCTAGCAGTAAATTGTGCTAGTCCACTTGATTTGAAAAATAGCCACAGGTTACACTATCATGTCTTTTTGTTTGGCCAAATGTGTGTCAAAATTGTTTGGCCCCACTAGGTTGGCAAAGGCTAAGATTGTCGTTTTTAAGATCAACATGGTGTGCCATACCTTTATAAACCATGATTAAAGCAAACAGGTAGAGAGAAAGCTGATTAACACCCAGGATTTTACTGTGGGTGAAGGGCCGGAATTAGCAACTCACTCCTGGTTGCACAATCATAATTACCAACAGTTGAGTCAAATAAATAAATACTGTGTACAATGGTTGTGTCAAGTACAATATTAATAACAAATACATTAACATGCAATGAAGGCTTGCATAACTGCCATTAAGAAAATCCCAAATTTCACCAATTATGAAAAGTACAACGTGCCATACAAGCTATAAAAGGCAGCCCTGTATAGCAACAGCACCACATATATGCATTCCTACAAACAATGCCAGGAGATTGTCAGTCTATCCATGCATGAGTCACTGGTGTTTTTTCTAGAGCAATGCATGAAAGCATAATTTCTCACTCCACACAGCAAGCCTACACTTTGTGTCGCACAGGGACACTGGGGACCACAGCAAACTGCTGCCGTTTGTGGGAGCATGACTGGTTCTTGCTGTTCAAATATCAAGGTCACAAATACAAAGGTCCCTTTCAATGTTGAGCTCAGACTCAACCACCAAGGTTGATTTATCTCCCAGGAGAAAATGATCAACCCTGGATGAGTAGGATGATAGTTAGACTAAGGATTACAAAAGAGGTTGACAAGAGGAGAGGAGAAAGCCAACTGGATCTTGACCTGTTGTTAATATTGTTCCAAAATCAGAAGAATTACTCTGTACTCTGATTTTCTTACCGGAGGTGCCCATAGGGGACGTGGCAGGGGTACCACTGTGGACATTGAGCCCCAATGATTGAGAGGAAGCGGGTGGCAGAGGCTGGGGTGCGACACCTGAGGGTCCAGGGAGGGGTCCAGGGGGCGTCTCTCTCTGTGGAGATGTCAAGGGTGTGCTGAGAGGGGTGCCGGGCTGTGACGTCTGTCCCACTGCCAATCGTACCAGTCGTCTTCTGCGGATCTTGAATAAAAAAAGAGCACATTTAAATATTCACTAAAAGTACTATGCATGCTCACTCCACAGACCTGCATAATATGAACTTATGTTGGACCAGAACTGTTGAAATGAATATAATTAGGCACATATTTTTTATACATCTTTGGCTGAACGTACAGTCTTTTCATGAGCCATCTTTGATAATTACTCACAGACGAAAGACACATAATTTAAACAGTTATTTTTCATTTAGCAGCTTTTCAAAACACACAATATTACGAACCTTGAGAACAAAGTCAGATGTGAGAAGGCTACTAATCGTGCCACTCGGCAGAAGAGCATGAACGTTACTATAGAAAATCAACTGCACACTGTTGACAGAGTAGCTACGTGTACACTAAGGGTACAGTAAGGGTACAAAGAAGGACCCCTTTCTAAAATGATGTGCGTTGCCCAAGTGGTTCAGTGACCACACAGTTGATTGCACAATGGTGGCCCGGTGTGTTTTTTATGCTGAGTCGTCTCGCAGGCTAATTTTTGTCCGTTAGCAAAACAACGGTAGCCACTGACAGCTAGCAGGAAAATATGCCAAATCCACCATCAGTCATAATATAAAAAAGGTGTAGAAATAAAAACACATAGCAGGTGAGAACCA
Source organism: Taurulus bubalis (assembly GCF_910589615.1). Taxonomy (NCBI): domain Eukaryota; kingdom Metazoa; phylum Chordata; class Actinopteri; order Perciformes; family Cottidae; genus Taurulus; species Taurulus bubalis. The sequence continues at coordinate 16,707,181 of NC_136599.1, read as the reverse complement.
GTCAGTGTATTGATTTTAATCCAGTGGTTTAGTATGTAATCCGTGGGTTCTCTAGCGTGACGGTAGCTAGTTAGCGCTTGGCTCCGGCTAATTTAAATGAACGTCCGCTGCTGGAGACCGAGACACACGAACACACCGGGTAAATCCCGTTACATCAAGTGACTCACCCCAATACACGTCGGAGGGGTCGCGTTTGGGTAACGTGCGCGCATGTAACGTCATGCCGATGTTGAACGAGCATTATAATGTGGGATTATATCGAGGATACGTTTGTTTAACGAGGCTAGCCGCTGAGCTAGCTGTAGTAGCACGCCGGCTAGTGGGAAACCCTTTGACGTGAGGTCCGAAGGAAAGGAATTAATTTAAATACATATTGTAACACGGAGCAAAACAAAGCTACAGCGGGTATCAGCACTCATGTGCATCGTTTCGCGGCGTCGTCTCACCTCGTCTGCGCTCAACTCCTCCATCGCAGCTCTGTTAGCTGGCTGTTTTCACTTTGAACCGCTTTGATGAGTGCCAGCCAGTGCCAGCTAGCTAGCCTTTATTAGAACCGAATATGCATCGTCCGACCCGATCAACAAATACGTGTCACTCTTGATTGTCTTCCAGAAAAAAACGGCGACGCCGGTGTACGAAGCCTGGCGACATGCAGTACCTCCAACAAGTCTATCGTTTGCTAGTTTTCTACCACGAATGAAACAAAAAGAAAAATAGCTAGCTATTATACGTCAAAATACAAGGGCGGCCATTTTGGTTCTACACAAGTGTCACGTGACTTAACGACTGGGGGAGGTGTGAGGCTTCATTGTGTCGCAAAGATAAATGTGATATGTTCGCCTGTTATGTATGTGTATGTTCTTGTTTTGGCCAAATGGCTTGCAGCACTCGTGAATTCACTGCTAGCTGTTCAAAATGAATCCAAATCAGCCTTGTGTTTTCCTTCTCCTCCTAAAATATAAACAGACCATGTAGTTATTCATTCAACTCAGTGGGGCACAAGGTCATTACAAAGAGATATTATTGGCCTCTCCAGTGGTGTTTACGCTGTCAGCTGATTATGAGACAAGCCATTGTGATTGGAATCATAGGAGCGTCTGATAAATCCAATACTTGACCATGAGCCTCCTCTGAATAGTCTGGTGTGCTTGGTTTCACCCTCCACACAGAGTAAGGAGGACGGCAGGAAGGATCTTAGATGATCAGACAAGTTAATATACATAAACATGTTGATGTCCAATATGAAATAATTCTAGAGACTAGAGCAAATAGAGAAAGGACCAAATGTTAACGCAGACATTATGATACATCACACCACTATGACTCATTGCACTCTACTATGACGTCTCACTACACTTCTAAATTAGAGATGCTGCACATGCTCACTACACTACCTCTAACCACTACGCTCTAACTGTAACAGAAGCATGAGATCACTGTTAAAAGCTCAGTTCTCGGTGAAACTCCTGAACTCTTTGTTCTGCTGTTTATGAGAGGAGCTGCTGTGACGCCTCCGTTAACTCCACCTGCAATATTTGACAGATAGTCTACTGATGCTTATCTGATTGGAGGACTGGGACGTCACAGACAATGTCACCAGTCCCAACTCTAAAGGAAAAGTTGTTGAGCAAGGTTTATGTTCCATGATGACATGTTTTCAACGTGACTGACCTTCCAGAAGTGAGCTTATAAATAGAAGCCTTTGTCTTCAACCTGTGTCACGGCTGTTGTAAGGAGGGCTTGGAGACAGAGACGGAGAGAAGCAGCAGCTCTCCTCGCTCGCCTTCAGATCCAAGTACAGAGCTACAGGTTCAGTCCATGACACAGCTGCCATCTCTACGTGCACAAACCATCACCTGTCCTGTTAATGCAGCTGTCACATGTCAGGAGTCCCACTCAGGTAGGACTGAGCCAGTTAAGGTAATTTATCTGTTACTTCAACAGATAAAGTTAATTCACTCAAAACATTTTTATGTCACACATCACATTATACTATGACATCACACTACACTATGACTAATCACACTGCTAAATGTTAAAGCCTTTTAAATATTAATATTCTGTCAAGCATGCAATTATGCTAAATTAGATATACCTGTTACAATATTATGACTGAGGTGTTTTGTCAATAAAATAAAGGACTTAATAAAGGCTACGAACCGTTTTGTGTGACACTATTGCTGAGAATCAGCCTTTATATTAGTCCAATGTGCCAAATCGGCCTTAAAGTTATTACGTTTTATTTTGAAGGGTACTTTGGTGAAGTGTTCAGAACAAGACAGGAGTAGAAGAAAATATCTTAACAAAATATATATATATCTAGATGGTTTTAAGTTGGGTCTAATGCAAGTCCTTTACTGTTGGTCACAACAACTGTTATTGTATTATTGCTGCCTGTCTACTTGACTTTAAAAGAACGGAGCTCCTTCACCTCGTGTCACATTTGGCTTTGCAGCAAGGGACAAGCAGTCCTTAGTGAAACTCCTGAACTCTGTGGTTGTTGGGACTAAGTACCAGCTATAGATGGCAGCTTAGTGACAGCATAGCGCTCCATTGTAGGCCTATTCTATCACAGATTCATTATATCAGATATTCATTATATCACAGATTGCTGCCTCCATCATCCCCTGTGGGATGCATGATGACACAGGGCAGATTTATGAGTGAGAGAACTGACAGCATACAATCAGAAAAATACATTTATTTATTTGAAAAAGGACATCATTAAAAAAAAGAACGATTGAATAACAAAATATGCGACTTCAGATTTCTTTCTAAACCCATTTTTAGGCGATACAAAATTCACACTATACTATTCCTGATAACCTACACCTCACGTTCTCTTGTACATGGCTATACATGTATCTACATGAATGAGATATTGTATTTTTTACAAATAGCTCAACCAAATGGCAGATGGACAGCACAAGCCAGTGTAAACAAAATGTACTTCAAATGTGTCCCATCAGACAATAGAGACATAGAAGAAATTAAAAAGTGTCCACTTAACAGAGGCCAATTACCATTGAGCTACAAACCAGTGTAGACCAGACAGTATCTGACAAAGAATAATGCAGTGCTGCCATCTAGTGGTGTAAATCCACACCCTGATGGAAAAACATCTTTCAATTCTCTTCACTGTTCACATTCTTCCTCTTAAAAACCTGGGTGCAGACTTCTCCCTCACAGTACAGCTCCTAAAGGAAATATATCACAGAAATATGTATTTAATATGACGTACAATAAATGCAATAAAAAGGGAAATTGAATTAATTAAAAGTCGTGCATTATGTGGAACAATTATTATCTATAATATAAATTAATATTCTCACCAGATGCAGCTTGTCCTCTTCAATCCAGTGAGCCCAGCCCCGGCCCTTCTTCTCCCCAGTCTGTTCACACACCAGTTTATTCCCCTCCCATTTCACCAGTGACTGCGCAGTTGAGAAGAAAAAAAAGAGTGAAAATCACAACAAAGAACAGGTTTAGCAGCCCAAATCACATGATCTGCAAACTAATTGCAGTCATTATGCTTATAATCACTTTGAGCACACAATTCCCAAGGCATTTATCTTCACCTTGACATGCCTGTTGTCCAGTCCCTGGGTGAACTCCTCAAACTCCTGACCTGCTTTAAAGGAAATGGTGTAGTTTCGGACGGTGCTGCTAGTTTTGATGATGTACTTGTCCCCCCGCTGCTCAATCACCTTCTTCAGCTTTAGCTTCAGAGCAATCTTTCGTAAGCAAGGGCTGATACCTGCAACGGTAGAGGACGTGTTCTCCGTTAGTGTGCAGAGTACACATCTGGTGGACAAACTCACCCACAGGCTGCAACAAAAGCACATCCTCATGTTTTCCCCCCCAATGTGGCAATGTATCACACTCCTAGTGCTCTATTGTATGTTGTACAAAGTTATATCTGCATGTATTTTCCAGTATAAGCTTAATTGTAGAATCTTCAAGTCACTCAACAGAGATTTAACATCTGAGAACGTTGCTGGATTAAAACATGCTTCAAGGACTTACCCATTGCAATCATGTAGCCCTCCATGTTGACATTGCTGATGATGCTCCATTTCCCACAGAGGCTGTCTGGCATTTTGATGACCTTTCTTTGATCCTCCTTCTGAGCTGTGTGTGCGTGTGAATAAAATGTGATCCTCACACTGCTGGGCTGATGAGGAGTTCTGAAAAGACGCTGTTTTGTGAAAGAACAGGTGTATAAAGGTACGTGTCCCTACATCTCATTTGCTGCTACCTGAGGACCTCGTGAGAAAGAGGGAGGAGCTCCAGTCAGTCTCAGGGTGTAAGAGGAAGGCCAGACATGTCAGACTGGTCTCACCACTGCCTAATACACTTCAGAATTGGCCTGGCGTTGCACAATAGTTGTTGTGCACGTTAACTGTTGTGCACGTTAACATACACACAAACATGTTGACCTTCATATTTGGAGGAAGGTCTAATTATTTGCTTAATTCTTATCCTTCTTTGGTATTTTCATCCTCTATCCCATCACATTGCAAGTGTTGTTGTTATTGAAACTCAAAAGCTTTCTGTGATAAAACGTTATCTATAAAACAAATTAATAACTCTCTCTCACAGTTATGGGTAAGCATAACTCTGAAATAATTAATATTCCTTTTCAAATGAAAATGGTTTCCTCAATATTTTTTTGTTGTGCAATATCTGTTTAAGACAGGACCTATTTTTCAGTTGATGCAGTCTGACTAAAACCTCCCTGGATCAATCAAAACGACACACCTATCTGTGCAATGGAGAAGGATGACTACAGAGTGACAGGAATTGACACACCTCCAGATTTAAAGAAAATAAAACACATGACGCTTGTCTAAACGTTAAGGTCGTTTTTCCTCCTTTTGTTACTTCAACTAAGAAGCAAAACAACGGCTCTGCAATGTGGAAAAACAAGGTGGTTTCCAAAAACCGAGACGTGCATAAATTATGTCATGGGTAACTGATGTGGAAATTAACTGTTTGATAAGATAAGCATGACTCAGTGATTTAATCAGAACCAACCTCCTCACCCAGTTAACAGTAACTTTGCTTTTAAGTTTGAATACTAGATTCATGTAATGCAATCTAATACCACAACTTTAAATTTTCAATTGGACACACTACTATCAGTCTTTAGTGAACAGGATTTGGTTATTTCAGCGATTTTCTGTCAGTGATGATTACCTGAAATATAAGTTAACCCCCCACGTATAAGCAGCATTTTAATCAGGCAGAAAAGGGGTCGATTTGGCACTTCCTTAACTTAGGATCTGAGGAGTTTCTCATTTGTGGGACAAAAGCATCGGAACAGCAATGAAAAGCTCCTGAGGTGGGAAACAAAGAGTTGTTTATTTCACTTCCAGGCAATACAAATCACACCTTCATTTTCTAGTCTGTCGCACTACCATTATTTTTAAATTGCTAACGCACTGATATGACACATAAAGCACAATTAATGACACAAGCACTTGTCTCCAAAACTTTAAACACATTTTCTGCTCAGCACCCAATATGCAATTCAACATGGCTCTTTTTGCAACACACTTTTCCCCAGTTCTCTAGACATAGGAATCTGACATAAAGACACTTGTTTGCCCATTTCAAAACACTGTCATTCATAATGCCTAAACCTCGGACCAGTTAGCCATTATACGTGTCGCTTGGCCAATCGACTGATTGCTTGAATGTTGTTTCATCAATCAGCACGATAAAAAACACCACAGCTGAGTGCCCGTTTCTAACAACAATGGAAGCCAACAGAGCAGTGAGAAGCTGGCTTTCAAAAATGTGCATTAGCAATTGAAAAACACCCTGTAATTCATGTTTTCTGTTTTGTCTCCACAATGCTGCCTTTATTGACTATATTCTTTTTAGACTCTGAATCTCAGTGTAAAATGCTACCTTTGGAAATGTTATTGATGTATTGACTGATTATACAATGTGGAAATAAATAAATATTTTCATCAGTGCAAAGTACTTCTCGTCTTTTGTGTTATGTTTGATCAATAAGTTCATGTACTTTACTCAAACAACATCTCTGAAAACTGTAGTAAATTTTTAAATGAAGTCTTTAACTGTGCAAAAAAACTGGAGGCGTGCCGCTGCTCGTCTGTGCGGTTGTGTGGCCTGTGTGTAGTATTTTGACACAATGAGCCGTGTATTCAAAAATGTGCTTCAGCAAACGTAAAACAATTACAAATATAATTATAAACATGTTGAAAGCACATGGTCTGCTTTAACATGAGGAAGTGCATGTACAAAGCATGCTCTTGGTACAAACACGTGAAGATTTGAGAGAAAAAGATTAACAAAACAAAAGATTAAAATGATTTGTTCCTCCTCATATTTCATGAAATATCAGACTGACCATTATATATAGACTGACTATTTCAAACAAAATTGTGAATCTATAATTCAATAACCACACAGCAGATGTATTTCAACAGTAGCAATGACTTTTAGATGACCACCCAGCCAGTTGCTCAATTATTCAGTTTTTGCATATTCCACACACACACACACACACACACACACACACACACACACACACACACACACACACACACACACACACACACACACACACACACACACTTCTTAAAAAAACACACCCTTTACTAGAAGCATCCGTTCTGCAGTGGGCACACTGGTGTAAAAAAACTGACATCTCTGTTTTTGCAGCAGTGAACGCCCTCAGCTGGAGGAGGCACCCGAGTATCTTAGAAGAGGTTCTAGAACCACATCTGCATTTTTCTGCTCGCTCTCCGCGCTGTAGAGCCCGTGCTCTTGTGTGTAATTAACCACGCCATCCGGCAGCAGGTACCTGACGCTCCGACCTCGACGCAGTGACTGCCGCACATGAGTGGCTGAGATCTCGTTGGTCACCCATTCGTGGACCACGTGAATGTTCTTGCGATACTTCCATAGCATGTCGGATTTGTGGATGAACTTGTTGGGGTCACTGCCACTGCGGGTGATGCAAACCAAACCATAGTCGCCCACAATCTCAGCAATGTCCTCCTGTTTCCACAGGTTGGGTACTCCAAAAGACTCAAGGACATCCGCCCCACACAGCAACATTAGCTGAGGCCCATCTGAGCATGAAGAAAGAATCTTATTGTATTTGTGTATCTTAACAAAAGGTACTAAGTGATTTAAAGGAAAGCAAAGGAAAATGCACGAAAGCGAGAGTGAGATCATAAAACTAGTGATTCAAACAGGATATTCAAAATTAAAGCCAAGAAATATATACATACATATTAAGTATTTATAAAGGCTGTTTTACAAAATAATTATTTACAAAGAGACATTACAGATGGAGTCTCTCTCACATCGTTGTTAACTTTAGTTTAGTTATGTGATTTACAGTTTTTTAACCAATCAGTGCTCTGCAAACTCCTTTAAAATCATATCTAAATTAATTAAGTATCGATAGTAGTTTTGGCTTAAAACAGAATGCACTTCTCCTGCTCATGTGTACAAACCTGTGCAGTGCAGCCACATGCGAGAGATTCACACGATTTAAATGTGTCAGTAGTGTGAAGAACGTTGCAAAATCAAGTTACACTTCGAGTCTTACTATCGGGGTGTGATTGGGTGTCACCCACCACACACCACCGCTCCCTGACACCGTCGCCTCTTGTTATACAATTGAATACAATGAAATATGAATACAGTGAAAGCAGGCTCAGACTTGTCTGCAATCAGGGATTGGAAAAGGGAGGAGTTAAAAGGGCAATACATGATCAAACATGGCCTACCTCTCTTTGTGTGATGAGATAATTCCTCCAAATAATTTTCCTCGACACGTCTCTTTTTTACATAGTTGACCGTGTCCACATCATCATCGTTGCTCTTCTCTGCTGCAAGCAGTTGGTCATAGTGATGCCTAGGATAATACACTCAACATTTAGTATGCAGCCAAAACACTGTAGGCCTCTGGGAAATCAAACAGAAAATAGATGTCCTTTATCTCAAAAGTAAAGTGTATTATTTTGTGATTATGCTTTGCGATAAACGTGTCTCTTATTTACCACATTAAAGTAATTTTTAATAAAAATTCAACTTTATGTTTGGCCAAACATTTTCATCTCAAAGAAATAGTCAACAGTGTCAACATTTCCTCAGCTCAGGCATTTGTTTTTAAGTTGAGTTCAATCCATTTTATTTATACAGCATACTACGCCCTCTGTCCTCAGACCCACGCTTCGGATAAGGAAAAACTCTCCCAAAAAAACCCGATGGAAGAAACATCTGGAAGAGCATCTGAGAAGAGATCCCTCTTCCAGGACGGATAGACGTGCAAAAATGTTATGCGTAAAGGATGACCAACATAATTAAATTACAGTAAAGACAATCCAAATCCCCAAATCACACATATAAAGACACTTTAAGGGCAATTTTTCTTTAAAGCAATTTAGAAAATGTGTCAATTTTTAAAGTGACAGGAAAATAGCTAAAAAAGACATTTCTTCAAGACATAATGATATTCTTACTTATTACCATTATGAGCAATAATGTTGCATATGAAGTTAATGTTTGATTAATTTAACTTAACTTAACTTTTACATAGATATGCAAGACTGGATTTAGAGCAAGATTAATGTGGTGTAGTCACTGACGAAAAAGATTTAAAGGAAAACAGAAAACAGCAAGCAAGGAAACTCTGATTGAGGAAATGTAAATGTCTGACAGGTAGTGTCTTAGATTCCAAAGCAGATTTCCTTACACCGTTTTAAGGGCACTTGTAGCAATACTAGGCACTACCACTCACTAGACATAATAATTGTAAACTTACCGAAAGACTTTGGATGTCTCCACCCACTCCGGCTGCAAGCTTTCCCAGGAGTCGACTGTGATCCAGTCTGAGTTCTCTGTGGACAATCTGGCCATCTCCAGACGATGGCAGGCCTCAATCAAACCCTTCTTCTTATAGCCATCACCCACTGGAGAGATGATGCCCTTCACCACCCTGTACTGACCTTAGACAACAAAGTAGTGTGAACAGATGGTTTATATTAATGGCACAGCAGATATGGTAAACTGTTTAAATTCACACATGATTCAAAATGTATATGATGAATTTTAAAAAAAGAGTTTCTTCACTCAAATTATGATTTAACAGCAATGTTTGCTGTTATGTTTGCCTAATGTAATCTGGCAGCTGTGAAATATATGAATATGAGTGCTGTAATTTTGAGATGCATTTTCTGGTACTTTTTACTTCTATTAAACTGCCCACAAGTATGTGAAGAAGTTACAATTCTAAATCCACACATGTATGCATCAGTAATAATAATAATCTGATAATATACATTCTGCTGTATAATGAGTAAGATAAGATACTTTTAAGTTCATGCAGTGGTGGAGGAAGACTGGAGTGGAGGAAGAGTGGTATTAGATAGAGCGCATCAGCCTATAATATTTCTCAAAGGTTTATTTCTCATTTCACTCAACCTGTGTCCTCCAGATGATCTCGAGCCAGTTCAAACATCCTCAGGTGCATGTTGGTGATGGGGTTGAAGGACCCGCAGGCCAGCAGGACCACTTTGGTTGTACTCTGACCGTCCATGCCTCCTACAACACAACATATGCAGAAGAAAACAAAGACTGAAGTCAGGTGTCAGATATCCCTCAGGCTCTCTGACCTTTAAAGGGAAGCTCTGTATTCGCTCCAGAGAGTGGATGACTATGTGATAGGAGTTACACGAGTTAAGAAAATAAAAAACTATAACGTTATGGTGAGTTAGCGAGCTTCATATGCCACTTAATTAGAAACCGCAGGTAACGTTAGCCTCATACAGGCAACGCGGTTGGTACAGGATGCTCAAGCAAACGAAACAAACCCGAGGTGAGGAAACAAAGAAGAAGTTTTCTATCGTAGAGAAAGATAAATAATGTAAATATGAATTACACTACCTGGAGAAACTTCTGCTGTCTGCTCTGAAATGGGGTACTTCCTGTATGGACGTGACATCAAGACATCTGATTGGACGAGCCAACCGGGAAAAAACATGATTTGGCATAAGCAGCCAGGAAGACATTTGATTGGACGGAACCAACCCGGAAGCAGAGAGCCAGAGCCGCACCCACACGCCTGCTCTACGTTCACAATCACAAACACACGTCCACGAACGCTTCGACAAACATCATACATAGTGGAACCTGTCTTAGAAGTAGTGGTTTTTGAAAGGCATTTTATGATACGGCTAGTTTTACTTTATGTTCGTCAAGCTGTTGCAAATATTTAACTGATCAAACAACTGGTTTACAGCTGTAAACAAAGAGAGTCCCGGTGAGACGTTTTCTTTTAGCACGCGAGCTAGCTATCCTGCTCACTAAATAACTTTATTGTCGGCTGGATAGAAGCTCACAGACTCTTACAGATAGAAGATTCGTCCACAGTTAGATAATATCATTGATGTCGCATGAAACTTACAACGGTGTTGTTTGACGGCGCCATTCTGATGAAGTATGCCAGGATAATGTATCTTGAGATTCCTGTTTGTTGACTGTTTTTTTCTGTTTTTGCTTTCTCCAAAGGTTGTACACTAGATTGGAACTAACCATGGCCTCTCGAGGGAAATCAGAAACTGGGAAATTGAGGCAAAATATGGAAGAGCAACTTGACAGACTGATGCAGCAGCTTCAGGATCTGGAGGAATGCAGGTGCACACAGGCTCTCTAATGAATTACCAAATTAGACTGCTAAGTGATAATACTTTTACACATTTGTCCTGTTGTTGATTTATCATCCTCTCTTTGGTTTTCCTAGAGAGGAGCTGGACGAGGAAGAGTATGAGGAGACAAAGAAAGAAACCCTGGAACAGTTGAGTGAATTCAACGACTCCCTGAAGAAGATCATGACGGGAGACATGACACTTGTGGATGAGCTCAGTGGAATGCAGCTGGTAGGGACACATACTAGATGATGTGCAGCTTCTGAGTATTTAGGGTGACTGAAAGATGCTAGAAATGTTCATATTTTTCTAATTTTAAATGATGTCTCATGCTATTGCACAGTTTTTTTGTTTTTGTTCATTGTTATGCACCTTTCACCAAGTCAAATCCCTTGTATGTGTAACGTACTTGGCAATAAACAGTTCTGATTCTCACTCTGATTCATCAGGCAACCCAGGCAGCCATCAGTCAAGCTTTCAAAACGCCGGAGGTGATCCGACTTTTTGCCAAGAAGCAGCCGGGACAGCTGAGAACCAGACTAGCAGAGGTTTGCGCCGCAATGTCAAAGACGTGATCGTATTTGTTTCATGCACAGTCGTTCTCCTTTGCATTCATCTGTGTGTTGCTTGCCTGAAACTGGAAATCCAACTAGTGTGTGATATTCTGTGCAGATGGACAGAGATGTTATCGTGGGGAAACTGTCGCGGGACGTGTACACGCAGCAGAAAATGGAAATCCTCACAGCCCTGAGGAAACTGGGAGAGAAGGTGAGGGACGCTCACGGCAGACATGTCCTGTTCTTCCACTGGTTCGTGGGTGACTCAGAGTCTTGTGCTCATGAGTCCACATGACTTATTTTAGTCCGCTGGCATGAGGCTGAAGGACGAGTTGCTGCAACAGGCCTGAAGCCCACTTCAGAAGAAGCTGTTACCTTTTAAACATAATTGTCTAATCAAAGCTTGAATTAATGCATTGTTTTTGTTTCTCTTCGTGGACAGCTCCCATCAGAGGACGAGACTTTTCTCACTGAAAATGCCACAGCTACTCTGAGCCAGTTTGAAAAAGTGACTGCAAACTTAGGTGAGAATAAACATGTGATTTCACTGATACAAAGTTTTATGTTCGCATTATAATTTAAAACACTCATAGTATACAGAAATGTATGTGTGTGTGTGTGTGTGTGTATATATATATATATATATATATATATATATATAACAAAAAAAACAGTATATATATAGAACAGTATTTGTATATATTCTTTGTAAATATAATTTCGTTTTCTGTTTTATTTCCCCTTTAAGTGCTACTTTTTATACAATGTGTTTTATTTAATTTCCCATTTATTGTTTGTATTAAATTCTAATTCAAATATTTGTAATAGCTGTTTCTAAGTGTTCTGTGTGTGTAGCGTGACGAAAGCTGCAACCACATTTCACTGTGCGATCCTGTATTTAATCTTTGAATCCTTGAACGTGTTTAATCCTGCCAATCAAGTTATTGATGGTTTTTCATATTTAACCATGTCTTGCCCTCTCTTTCAGGCTCCGAAGACAAAATTCTGGCTTTAGCTAGCTCTGGTGTGAAAACTAAGGCATAGCAATTCTATTAATGTTAATTTTGTCTTTAATACTACCAAGAAAGAAATGTGCCAATTGATCATTGCTTTTGTAAATAATCAGTGCACTTCTAGATGTTGCTGATACTAACACTGTTTACCTGTATTTTTTTTTTTTATATAGCTCCCAGCTTTTGCAAATGTCATGTATTTATCCAGTGGCTTGTGACATTGTATCATAGGTACGAGCATGTGATTTTTTTTTTTTTTTTTTGGAATATGAAGACATGGACATGAATGTAAAAGATAGTCCAAGAGAAATACTGTTGTGATTCGTGCTGTATTTCTGATTGGGTTGCTGTGTCTATCGGGTGTAAAACCTGAAAATTCAACATTGTTGTTTTAAGATGTCAAATATTCCAGATGTCTTTTATTTTTTTCAACTAAACTCTGCTGTTTACAGGGATTTGTACATTACGAGAACTTTGAAGTCACCATGGCACACTACAAAGGCAGCAACTCTATTATGTAAAGGTCTTTGCTTTGACAACACATGCCAGATATGATATTGACATCGCGTGGCAGTAACAAGTCACAGCTCTATGCCAGGAACAGATGGAATTGTGGCAAAATAATGTAATAAACGCAACTATGGCCTATTCAGATTGAAACAAAATACAATCTTTGGAAGTCTGCATGGAAACTGAATTTGTCTGGTGCAAACACAGTATTAGGACTGAAACAATGAGAAACAATCTTTGACTGAAATTTGATCCGATGTGTTTTTCTCCAGTTTACTTGCAATGTGATAAGAAGGTCACTTTACAGGACTAGATTTTATGGTGCACTCACTCTGCAACATGATAAAAGCTTCAGGGTCACAGACAAAAGGATAAAAACACCTCTTCAACCACTAGAATGAGTGATTGAGCTGTTTTAAAGAAAATACCAGAGGTCTGAATATGATGAAGATATTATGATATTCAGCTTTCAAGTCTTGTTTATTTGAATGTGAATAAAACATTTATAGATCAATGGCGTTTTTTAGATGTATTCATTTTAACCTGTTTCACCTTTTATTTTTGGGCTTTAACTCATCATTTTCATCACCAGAGGGCGCCAATGCTCCACATTGGAAATACTTTCAGTAGCACTGCCCAAGGTGTGCAAGTCTCCTCTAGTGATGCACTTAGTGTGGCGATTGAAGAAAAACAAGAGCAGACACAAGTTATACCCCATCTCATCATCCTTTATTTTGTTTATGAGCAAGCATCAACTTCACTACAATTTGCCTTTGAATTGGTAGAAAAGTGAGAGCAGCTCCAACAAGCACAAAGGAAGCATTCAACCGTTCTGAAAACATCGTCACCTTCGGTTTTGAGCACATTTTTAAAAGAAAAGAAAAAATATATATATCTGGAGTGTCGTGGACGTGTGAAACAGACATTCTGAGAATCAGTAGTGTGTCACGTCTCCTGTCTCACAACACCACATGGAACGTACACAAACTTGTGGTTCATGCAAATTAAATTCCCCTTAAATCTTAGTGTTATTACAGTATGGCTGCATTTCAGTTTGTTAGGCAGTGACATTTAATTCAACCAACTTGCACTGAGCTTGGGGGCTGATCAGAAAGCATTAAGCCCAGAAAACTGGAGGTTGTAGAGTCACAGTGGAGACTTGACTCATGGTTCTGTGTGCACGTATCAGTGACCCATGGTATTGTACTTTAAAATTGCAGATGAAATGTGGACATTAAGTGTTTGACGTCATGAAACGGAGAATTTCGACAGGCTTATACTCTGGTTCTTGTGAATTTCATGCTGCCCTCAAAATCATTTCTCAACAACTCAGGCAATAGGACGCTGTTCAAAATTACCTTCCACTATACACAAATAGGTCAGTTAACAGTATACCCAAGTATGCTGCCAAAGCAATTTCATAATGTACTGTACATCTTCTTAAAGGTGTATCCGTCAATGATTTAGTACAATATCTATTGAACATACAATATGGATCTACTTCCTCTACACATCAACATGGACACATGACATCTATGTAAAACGTTTTTTCACTTTTAATAAAACTAGCAGTGGACTACTGTTACAACAAACTGAAACAAGATGTAATCCCCAGCTCTGTAAGAAATATACCATTAAACAAATACAAATAAAAAACAAACAAACAAAAAAAATTGCCTCAATAAAAGAGCACAGATGAGTGTTTTTGTTAGACCTGCTAATTGCGCTATGATCGGAAAAAGGCACTCCCATCTCAGCCGGCTCAGACCTGGCCCCCTTTTTTTTAAAAGTCCAAGTCATCATGGAGGGGAGACTGTTCACTACATTTCCACCACAGACCTCTTTTATAAAGTATACATTAATTGAACCTCAGAAACACAACTGTGCAACTCAAACCCTCAAAAGAAGCCTTGAACGTGTATTTGAATTCAATTTTGGCTTCTAAAAATAGACTTGAACGCTAAATATGAGACTCAAAACACCAACGTTTCTAATCCCGATATAATGCCACATTCTGTTCACTTGATGCCTCAAATCTGATTTGCTTTTAATTAATCCAGGTTTGGGAAATGTTAACATTTTAACTTGGTACCCAAAAACATGAGACAAACACCAAATAGTTTAGCGTGGAGGTACATCTGTATCTGGCTTTGTGAAAGATATATACAACAGTGATGGACAACAGTGTCTGAGAGGAGATCAAGGTCGGACACATTTTCCCAATCAATTGTATAATAAGCTTTATACTGACACCAGAAGGAAAATAAGTTTACCAAATGTAAACAAATATCTTAGAACAACTCTACAGTACAGTTACATGTACAATAAAATCTAGTGGTCTACGGCAAAAAAATATTTCATTTTAAGAATAAGAAGATTCATTTTCAAACTGTTTTCTTTTTGTAACCTATGCAGTCATAACCTCAGTTGTAATTCCTTGTGCTGCGATAAAGACATTGCATATTCTGCAATTGGAACCAGTTTAAAAATGCATCTAATGTACATCTTTATTATTATTATTTCAGGTTAAATAGCCGTGCCATGGAAAAGGAACTTGCAATAAAACAATCCTGAAAAGTACTTTGATTTCTATCCCTCAAGACAATGCCAGCAACTGCACTATTCCACCAGGCTCCACTAAAGCCGCCTGTCACTCCTCTGCTCTCAGTAGTGAGTGTGTAGGGTTTCTTCCTCCCTACTTCTGTCCACGCAGCAGCACGGATACGCACGGAGGGCTTTTAAAGCTGCTGAGGAAATCTCTCTGCTGGTCCAAGTTCCCTGGCAGAAACGTTAGTACCCATATTTCAAGATCAACAGCACTGCAGCACCTCGACGGCCTAGTGTTTGTACTGTTCCACGCAAAATGTAGATTTACATTAGCATTTCTGAGTATCTGAACAAAAAGAAAATCCCTTCTGTACAACAGTGAGATCTAATGGGAATGAAATACACCGACGCCTGGAGTAGAGCATTGTGCAAGCAAAGCAAAGCAAAGTATGAAGCTGAAACCATCCACCAGTCCTGCCTACGAGAAAGCAAAATAATTGATTTTTCTCTTTGCAAAAAAAAAGAGAGAAAAGAAGACAAAATGGACACCACTTTGTCATGAAAACCTCCGCTCAACAGTCCTGGGTTTCTCATCATGAAGCAGACATTTTTTGTACAAGCATGATGAAAAGCTTTTGCAGAAATTTAGCGACATGCTTCAGCCTGTGTGACACAAATATTCTACATTACGAACTGCGTCATTTTAGATATTGGACCCCGTTGAGTAGGCCTTCACTAACACATTGACTAATTACATGGTTTCTTTATATTTACAAAATCTTTAAAAAGCAATTTATTTCTCTACACATATGACTTCTCAAATATCCTCATGCACTAAAAGAATTAAAAAAAAGAAAATGCGATCTATTTGTTAAAAGCATCGTTTTGTTTCACTGTGGACTACAAGTCGAGAAAACTCAAGTCAAAGCTCGACGTGAGATTAGCGGCAAACAATTCTAAAAGCTTCACACAAAGAAATTAGGGGAAAAAAGTCTCCATTTGAAAAGCTTTACGTCTGAGAGAAAACAAAAAAGTGCAGGATTGGCTTCTTCACTCAGTTCAGAACAAATGTAGGCCAAGTTTTCCTGGAAATTAAAATATAATAAATAAAAAAATTAACAGTAAAAATCAGCAATCCGGTGATGACTACACTACACTGAGTACCACCACTAAGATAACAACAGGAAAGCCTTGACCATATATATACGCTGAAGGAAATTTAGTTTTGCTTTTTTGTATTTTTTGTTTTGTAGGGGGCAGGAGTGTGTATGGAGCAGTGAGTATGAGGATCTGAGTGAGTGTGAGTTGGTGATGTGTTTGTGTGTCTGTGTGTGTGAGAGCTTGTGTTTAGTGTTATGTGTGTGTTTGTGTGTGATGTTTAGTAAGTGAGGGTGGAGTCGTCCCACTCCAGCTGCTGCTGTCTGCTGGCCGCCTGCTGGTCTTCTGGCTCTGCGCCCTCCTCGTCTTCGCTGCTCTCTGACTCAGCGCTTGTGATGTCATCTTCCTCCTCTCCATCCTCGCTCTCCTCCTCCTCTTCCTCCTCCTCCTCGCTGCTGTGCTGGTCCTCGTACGTCTGCATTAGAGACAGAGGGTGGGGTTGTTTGTGAGATCTAAACTCCTTCGTGCGGATAGCTTCACATGTTTTTTTTTATATCAATTCTAAATAACTTTGTATTAAGTAACACACATCTTAACATCCTGCTTCAAATGTTTTTAAGATAGGTAAAAAAGACATTTCTTTAATTCCAAATAGTTGAGCACTAATAAAGGAATATCTCTTTTTTAAAGCTGTATTGGGACATGTTTGATGTTTGATGAAAACCATTTTATAGGTCTAGATGTCATTTCTCTCAGTGCAGCCATGATCGCGATGATGTGATTTATGTTCATTATTCTACAATTAATTGCTTAAAAAACGGTACTTAAAAACATGTTTGTATTGGAGTTTGATTCAGAGTATGACACCCACTGAAAATCTTCTTTTAGTTACTTCTAGTAGTGAAATCTTCTGTCTCACACTGTGACACCACTGTTTCCTCTCTGACCCAGTCAGACCTTTCACTAGAGAGGGAAGAAAAACGCTGTCTATCAACCTGGTTACTCATGAAGTTAAGATGTTAGTCGCTGAATCATTGTGACTCATGTTTGGGGCTCGGCGATATATCAATAATACAGTATATATGGGTATTGTGAGACAAGCAAACGTCTTGGGTTTCGGATATGGTAGTATGGCCTAAGAGTCGTCTATCCCTGGTTGTAAAGGCTGCATTACCAGACAGTTTTTTATTATTTGCCTTTACCTACTTATTAGTTATTATGTCCACTGAGGATTATTTATCAAAGCTCTCTTTATGTGAGACAGTCAACCTGGCAACATTCTCTCTCTAAAGTATTTGCAAAAAAAATATTGTGACACCTGATTTGCTCCATATCGCCCAGCGCTACTAGCAATTAGCAAAGAACATATATATAAATGAATGCCAGCCCACAAATGACTCAAAAAGGTGTTAGTCCACTGTACAAATATCTATATCCTGCATACAAACTGACTCATTAGACATTTGGACTTTTGAAGGACAAACATATCGGTGCTGCTTTATTGGCTGGGGGAAACAAAAAAGCTCTAAATCTCCACAAGATTGGTGCACAAAAATAATTTAAATATTGATACATAAATCTTTTATTTTAATTAGCGAGGTAACACCCACCAAAGTCTCTTCCCCTATCCCCACAGGGCTGTCAATCATGCAAGCTCAGACTAAAGTAGGCCACAGTCACAACATCGCCCAGAGAACACTAGCAACATGCCCACATTGTGTTGAGAAGTGAAATTCAGTTCAGCGTTTCACCGACTCATCACAAGAGAAAATATTCACTCATGTTGTCTCCCTGCAGACACACGGTGTGTTGTTACCTCCATGGGGTTGACGGTGATGGTGAGGGCTGAGTCGTCCCAGTCCATCTCGTTCTCCTTGCCGTTCTCCTGGTCTCCCACGGTACGCTGGTGTGCGGCGCGGATGCGGAACACGCCCAGAATGATCATGAACACCAGGAAGCTGACGCACACCACAATGACAATGGTGGCAGCACTGGGGACAACTGTGATGAAGCAAGTGCAAACAAACACAAAATGAGAGCTTAGCGGTAAACAATGATTAATTTGCAAATGGAAACCCTGTTGGAGCTTTTTGTGGGGAGACACGGCGTCCTTGTCTGTCTGAGGGCATTTCAAGGGCTGATGTTAACGGATCCTCAGTAAACTGCAGATGAATGCTCTAGGTGTGTGTCTTTCTTTAAATAGCTGTGCCTGTCTCCCTCCAACATGCTCCACTTTGCCCCATATTAGCAGGAAAGGGCCTCTCTTTTACGGGGCAGGCTTAGTGAGCCTGACAGCCCAGAGGATTACTGAAGCCAGGAAATAAAAGGTTGAGTTCAGACCGCCATGTGTACAGATGTCACAGACAGCACTCAAGTGTAATCCCTAAACTTGTGCCATATAAAAAAAAAACACAGGCAAAGCACCAGTGTTTCATACGTGCCCTACTTCTGGTTAATAGGTTGTAATCCATCCCAGGCAATGCTCGTCACACCAGAGGCTAAACATTCTCCGCAGCAACAACAATTACGCATATTACTAGTTTAATATAAAATATATATCATGATGCTTTAAAGTCTGTGTTAAGGCAAGATGTAAACAATCTCTAAATGGAGTAAAAACAAACACAGTCTTGTCTTGTATGATGCCAAGGACAAAGAAAGAAACATTGTGTATCATTTTTACACACTGGGTTTCACATGCTGCAGTACCTGAGGCCTGGTGAGCGTTGATCAGGTTGTGACCGGACAAATCCACAGAGGCGTGATGCACAGGGTTGATGAAGTTGGGCTGCACCATGGCATTGGCATGCTCCACGGGATTGGCTGTGTGGATGACATTCACCTAGAAAGAAGAAAAAAAACAGAAACACACATGTATACTGTCAGAAAACTTTAGATGTCGCTCAAGTATTTAGGGCACTGCTTGCACTCCTCTGCTTTTGAACGCGTCACATAACAATTGCTCAGTCATACCTCGACTTTGAAATCATTGCTGATGTAGCGGCCGTTGAGCTCGGAGCAGACCAGTTTGAATTTCCTGTCGAAGAGCGCCTCGGTGTGCCAGTTCTTGTAGCGGATAAGATGCAGGACCTGCTCGTAGTTGGCCATGGTGTTCACACCTGGAACATACAGAGAAGATACATTTGATCAGCAATCAACAGAAAAGCTGTTAAATAAGAGTATTGCTGTGGAATAGTTTGTTTGGAAAAAATAATGGTGGTTTTAGGATGATTTAGAAATGTATCCTTCAAGATTCTACCCCGTGAGACAGTAGATTTAGTAACTGCGATTACCCTTTTTTAAATATAGATAGATATGTTTATTTGTTAATATGTGAGAAGTCAGCTCCTGCAAAGCTATCATCAGCTCCTGCAAAGCTATCATCATATCACAGATATGTTTGGAAAGCTCTGTGTCTGTACCGGTGACGACGAGGCCCAGGTTAGAGGAACTCATCTCCAGGCCGTGCTGCTGCAGCTGGGACATGTCCACCTCCAGGCCCTCGTGCTCCCCGTCCAGCTCGTCTCCCACCACACTCACTTCACATGTGTCCAGGTTGTGCATGATCTCTTCTGACACCACTGTCTCTTGGACTGAAAGAGAAGAAAAGAAAGGGTTTTAGGATTGTAATGCAAGTTAGTTATTAGTGTTAAAAGAGTACCCATTTAAAAAACACCTGGATCAAAATCAATGCAGCAGAAATAGAGATATCGTCTTATTTATTCCATGTATTCTTCTTCTTTAGCAAAAACTGCCACCTTTATTATTATTTGTTCCAGAAAAGAGGTGTAAAGCATGTTTATATCCACATAAGCAGTACTTTAATCAATACTTTTAATGTAACTGTATTTTAATAGCCCAGCTGAGACGGCTTGTAAAACCAATTAATATTCCATGCAAAAACAATTTGCACTTTTTGACACTTGAAGCTGCTATTAGGTGTTTTTTAATCATCTGCTGTGACTTCTCGCTTGTTGGTTGTAGTGCAGGTAAATGCTACAGATCTCTGTAAGACCCTTTGTCCCATATGGCCTGCTGTTCACCACAGGACACTGCAGCTCCCGGTATCTGTGTCAGGTCTATTGTCTCTCCTCGTCTTAGCTTATACATAAGACAGCTCACACAACAGATGGTTGGCTGGCCACGGCCCCGCCCAGAAAGTAGTAAACAACTTATCTCTTTTCTCCCTCCCTCTCGCTCTGTCTCCGTCCAATCCCTTTGGCCTACAGGCATAATATCTCAAATCACCTGCTACTGTACATCTACACTGCCATCAACTGTGCATCCACATTCAGTGTCTAAGGTAATTCAAACCAAGGCAACGGATATGGTATCACTGCCTTATCACTGCCTTAGATAGATAGATAGATTGTTAGATACTTTATTAATCTCGCAATGGGAAATGTTTTTGCTACAGCAACATTTATACATACAAGTAAAGCAAAATTAAACATAACTGCAGAAACTATACAAAAATAGAATATAATTATATAAAATGAACTAACAAAACATTAATGCAAAAATGTAACGTGAGTGAATAATTTGGCCAGAGGGGATTTATTATAAAGTTTATATTATATATATATATATATATATATATATAAATTAATATTATATTAGAGGGCACAAAACTAAGATTACATAGGTGGCAGTTTCACAGTAGAAATTCAGTGTATAAAACTCAGAAGATGAACAGATTGTTAAATGAACAACGCAATCCATCCCCTGAAAATGGGTTCCCTATATCTTCAAATTCCCAATAACATTATTTGGGGTTATCGGAGGGGACATATTTGCATTTCTCTCACCCGTAGGGTCATCATCAGCTCCCTCTGCCGCTTCAGGCTCAGTGTCGGCCTCCACTTCGCGGGTGATGGTGCTCACAATGCGAAGTTCGGGGAACAGCGTCACACCTTCCTGGCTCTCGAATTCGGCAGCGCTGCGGGCAAAGTGGTCGATGCCACTCAGGCTGATCTTGGGCTCTTCAGGCTGCAGCACCATCACATAACCTTCGGCATCTGGCACTGTTACGCAGGACTCCTCGTTGAAGCATCTAGGGGAAGATTTGAGTTTGAATACCTGGGAACCTGGATGTGTTATCATAGTTTGATTAAGTTGCTGGTTCGCCCTCTGCTCTAAAAGACAAAAGAGGCATTTTGAATGTGCTAGTCTAATTAAATATGTCCAGTTCAGGCGAGGTGATGGGGAAAGTGAAAATACTGAAATCGACTCATACAGTTTCAGAACAAACGTGACAAATTAAAGCTACCCGGGGCCAAATGCATAAAACTGTGTTGATTCACTACTGCTTATATGCACAAAGACAGAAATACTGTATGCATACACATATTTTTGTCATTATAATTCCACACTGACACCCGATTCTGCTTTATACATTTGAATCATTGTGGAACCGGGTGCACGTGCACAAGCCTCATTTACACACCCACAGTTAGCCATCAGTGGTTGTAGAAACGCCCTTTAACACCCGTTTGCATATTGATATTTGAGCCAGCACCACCACAAATTGGAGCTGTCGATGAGAATTTCGGCAAAGAAAGTTCGCTGTCTGTGTCATTGTCGAGCTTCTCTAGCAGGAACAGTGCAGCTGTCATTATTCACGGCGGCGGCTATTTGTAGTGTCCATACCACGACTTCATCACGTTTCTGCGAACTATCATTGCGGTAACTCAATAATCTGCATTATTAAAGGTCAGAAGGGTGATCAATGACTTATTCATAGTGCTCATAAGTAAAACAGACTTCACAAACTGCTTCACAATTCAGGATCAAATTAAACAATCATTTGTAAGATGATGCAAAGTAGCAATTGTTTTAACTCTATTCAGGAGTAATGTGTGCAGTAGTATGTGTTCCAACTGGTCGGATGTGTAGTAAGAAATACTATGATGTTTTCCAGGATGGAAAAAAAACTAAAAACAGGATCATATTCCTTTTTTATATTTGTATATGTAATGGTGTGGAGAAAATCTTATAAGGTAACAATTATAAATGTTTTATTTCACTGTGAATGTAACTCAGTCCACCAAATAAAATCTTTGGTTTTGATGCAAAAGTGTGCATATGCTAATAAGAAGCCATGTTAAACTGCAACACTAACTTACAAGTAGAAGTACAAACAGCAGAAACCATAAATCTTAATACATTCTTTTCATACATCATCTGTACATGTTTTGTTATTTAAATTTCAGTCTCTGAATACATAATTGCTATCAAAAAATCTACATCAAAGACCATGTTTGAGGAGCTGTACGATTCTGTATTTTTTTGTCTACTCTCTTTGTTATGGAGATTAGGAACAACTTTTTACCTCTATTTGACCTCAATAATCCATCCTTTCATTCCAAGCAGACAGACCAACCCTCTCTGAGTCTCTACTAAGTAGAAAGAATCTGTTCCCTTTAACGTCTGGCTGCTGCTGCTGCTGACAGACGAGGTGACACAAGATAATAACTGGTGAAGTATTTTTTGTTTCTGCTGCTTACTTGACGGTGGTGGAGATGCGGAGGTGCCTGATGCCAGGGGTCGGGAACTGGCGTGAGTTCAAGTAGGAGATGTGCTGCATGACCTTGTCGAAGGCATCAATGTCGTCGCCCTCCACGGTTAGAGAGGATTGGTTGGGGTTGAACTCAACCTGAGAGAAGAAGTCAAGGTGACAGACTGTATGATTTGAGGCAAGATTGTCTAATGCCATGCTTACACACACAACTGTGCTAGTGCGTGCAGTCAAGCTGACACTAAGCAAATAATTACAACACCTGAAAACAAGTTTAATTCTTCTAACATGCGTCACACACAGAGCACTGTCCAGGTACCTCAGAGTCCAGGGGTCCTGTAAATATTAACGTATAGCTGAAATGGTACATTTCTGGCTGATACACATTTCTGACTGATACACATTTCATTCGCACATTTCTTTCTTTCAGAGTAGTGGTTTCAACCTTTTCAACCTTGTAGTAGGGGAGTAGGGGTTTCAAGATTAATCTGAGGGGTTGCAGGATGACGGACAAGACATAAACATAATTCATTGTTTGAGATTTTTCTCTCGTCTCTGCTTTTTTATTGTAAAATGCTGGATATTCCAACCTCTGCAGGCCTCGACAAACTGTTCAGATCACTCTTTGATTACTAACTAATCACAATCCACACATAGATGCAACCTGTGGAGGGAGTTCAGAGTACACCATTTTGCCTCCCCTACTAGAATCACAAGCCTAACGTTTGAAACCACTGAGTTGAACCATTTTCTTGATGCACACATATACTCTGTGTAGCCTGACTGGGGTTAAGTGTGTTTTGTGTCTCTAAAACAGTGTTCTCCTCACCTTGACAGCTAAAGCAACCTCCTCAGGCAGCTGCACGTCCAGTCCTTCTTTGCAGGTGTACAAACAGTCAATCACCTTCTTGTTCTCCAGCTTGCCAGAGCGGATCATCAGCCCCGCTAGGTTCCCCCGGAAAAACTGAGCCATTCTAGCATTTCCACCTGGGTATATCAGGATAGTGAAGAGGAGAAGAAAACAGTAGCAGACACACAGTAGTATTTACTCAAGTGTACGTTCCACAGACTTCATTCAAGCATGCTGCCTCAATGTGCAAAGCTGGCGTGAATGGCATTCATGCAAGTTAGTATGTGTGCCCTTACAAGGCCTGCGGCCCAGGGAGGGGGAGGGAGAATGATGGATGAGCATATACACCTTATGCATGCAACATCGGCATTAAGAGGGTGAACCACTGGCTTACTGTGGAAAAAAATCAATCGGAAAGAGAAAATAAAAAAAATTTGAAATGAGTCCTTTTTTCACTTTATTTTCACTTAATAATGGAAAGACTACCAAATGGAAAGACTACACAAAAATAAATGCCTTGAAATTTGTATATTACTGAGTATATCTGTGAGGTGCATCAATCCTGCCAAATGAGAGGAGAAAACAACTGCTGTGTCTTCCCCCCGAAACCATAATGAGCATAAGTCTCGCGCCACTGCAGAGTCAAAGACAAACCTGGACCTCCACGTCTCAAGGTCACACTGTCATCCAGTGACGTGTGTGCTGCTGAAGCCCTGTTATCTGATATGGAGGAGTATATTTTTCTGGCCCAAAGGTTATGTTCAGAAAGAAGAGCCTGCAGGACCAGAATGCTGCAGCCAGGTCAGATTTTTGAGCTCATTATATGTCTATTTCTGCTCAGGTGTATCAGGTTGTGGTGAAAAACTGTCTGATGCAGTGAGAAGAGCGTATAAATAGAGAATGGAGAAAACCAAACCAAAAAATGATGCAGGCAGCAATACAAATCACACACATCCAGACTGCATCATGTGCCAAACGCTTATGAAAACCAAATCTTTCTGCATCTACAATGTGTAAGAATCATTTGAGTCGGAATGGTATGACGATGCAGTTAGCTTGGTGGGACATTGTGGACACATGAACATATTTGAGAAGTAAGGGAAAGATTTGAGCAACCTGAGGTGGGCTCAGAGACTGACTCAGTGTCATTGTCATGTCCTGAGTTGTCTGTAAAGGACAGAAACAAGAGAGCAAGGAGAGACAGGGAGGAAGGTTGAGGATCTGTAGTTGAGATTCAGATGCTAAATAGGTACGCAGGGTGCAGCATTTAAGAATCTAACAAAAAGTTAATATAATAGCATGCATGCTACATTTTGACAGAAGCTCTAATCAACAAATATATAATAATTATAATATGAGATTATCAGGTTGCATTAAAGCATCTTTTAGCCACCAGAATTAGCTGAATGCTACAGAAACAAGAGATTAAAAGAGAGTAAAAGAGATTCACGTCTTTCTTTCCAATGCATTTGTGCTTCAGATTTATATTAATATAAGTGTATATTAATGTAGTCCGTCACAGCATTACTTTAGAAATGTATTTAAGAATTTACCTTGCCAGCAGGCACCAATGGTGAGCTGGGATTCGATCTTGGTGGAGTGCAGTGGGTAGTCCTCTGTAACCAGGAAGGGCTCAAATGTAGTGCCATCCACAAACAGAGACACAGTGGGGAACTCCACATTCAGCACATAGTGGTGCCACTCTTTGTCACACGCCTGTGAAGAACACAACAGAGGGAATGTAAAAGCTGAAATTGTGCATGTGAGTCTTACATAATGTGTTGTACCCAACTTTATTCTTGGTTAATTATCATGTGATGTACAGGCCATCATCCTCCAAACCCCACAAACAAAGTTTGGTATTAGAAGCAGCTGACCTGGTCGAGCTTCCAGTGAAACTCGGCTGGTTTGTAGTTCTCAGCCTCTGAGGGGTCCTGGCGCATGAGGAGGATCAGCCTGCAGTTGTGGACGTACAGCGAGTAGTGGTGTCTGTTCATCCCTGCAGTGGAAAATATGAGAGGGAAGGTCAAGATATGAAACGGTAGCTCTAGAATTTATATGCAAATGTTTAACTATGTAAATATTTAGAGAATGGATGCTCCAACTGCCAAATTTAAGAGTGAAAAGAAGACATTTACTAATATTAGTATTTGTTCAACTCAGCAGCTGACTCTCTTATAGAAGCCATGGTAAGCAAAAAAGCAATTACAAAGGGAAATAAATTACTACTAAACAATGAAAGTGGCAAGCACAATCCTTTATATATGTGCCTAATTTGGATTTGTCATTGTCAGCCCATGACAATTTTGTAACATACAAACATGCCCTTCAAATTTTCCCAGGGCCAGAAAAGTTCCACAACTAATTCCTATTGACACATGTACTATGTTCTCAACTGGAAGTGCAACCATAGATCTTTATTTTGGAAGAAGTTTTCAAAAACAAGTCAAAAAGTCAAGATTCACCTGTTTGTACTATTTGTACTAAATTTGTACCTGCATTTGTGTGGCTGTTGAGCTTTGAACAGATTAAAAAATGTACAATACTGTTCTCAACATATTTAGGCTTAGTCTATTACAATATTTCATCAACATCTGTCATATGATGTCAAACGGTATAATTAGAGAGCATCATGTTACACTGCAGGTCTTATCCATTAACAGTCCTAAAAAACTGCGTCTTCCTCTCATTTGATTAAGATAATCTCATCATCAACAGGCTCCCCTCTTAAGACGTAACACAGTCACATATCATGTTTCAGAATAGGATTGTGGACTCAGGCCTGATTGTAATTTTAAATTGGCCGTGTATTAATGTCCATACTAAGGGACAGTCGTGAGTCTACTCACATCCCTGCCTCGGGTGAAACCTAACACATTGCTAAAGCAGATTTTGTGTCCATTATGATACATTTAATCAATTGCTCAATTTACAGCAAGTCAATTCAATTTCTACTTTGAAAAAATTAATACATTCTTTTATGTAGAAAAAACAACAACGATTTAATGGTCCCAACAGTTCAAATAAAGATGTGTCTGTTTGCTACTGTGGGTTATTTAAGTGACTGGTCAGACTAAGTGACTTATGATGTGCATTTAACTGAACAATCAATTCATCCAAAAAACAGATTAATTTGATAGTTAACATCACTGTTTTAATGCATTTCTGGGAACATTGGTGGTCCAATATCTAATGTCCATGTTTCACAGTTTTAGTGTTTAAAATGCAGTTTTAGTATTAAGAAGTGAATGTGAGACATTAATGTTTCTGTGTAACAGATGCTGCGCTGAATGGAGGTCATGAATGGTGGTGAGATCACGGGTATGGGAGCTTCCTGTTCAGGGCCCAGCCGTTCTGATGTAATCCTTCTTATATAAGCAGTCGAACAGAAGCTGATGAACCGCCTCTCACTGACCACGACACAGACTTTACAGTCAATAAGATCAGGAAGACCACATGCAAAATGTACAGCTAATGACAGAAATGAAAAGGGCATCGCAGACTCTGTAAGACACGCAGGTTTTAACAGTAGACACCAACTATTTGAATGTGCATTTCTTAGATCCTAACAAGGGTTGATACTTGTTTGGTACTAGTTTTATGTATTGTTTAGTGCTGCTTTAATGTGGTTCTGCCATTAATGTGAAAGAATTTCACAAATATTATTCAGGTGAACAACCCTTTAGCAACACCAGAAACATGAAAATGAACTAAAATAGCTTTGAATTAATGTGCTTGTCGTGCAGCGATAGTCTTTGCATTAGAGGACCTGACAATCAATACCGGAGAGAGTCACGTTCATATCTGTATTATGGTGGGTTATTTATATTTTAATAACAACTTATGCTTTTAATTATGTATGTTATTTTGTCATTTTACAGTTGACAACCGGCCAACCAATATCAGCTCATAAAACAAATAAACTAATATTTAAACTGGAGCCTCTGAAGGGACATTACCTGTCTTGTCAGAGTTGCAGAGAATGGTCTCCTTCTCATGGGCCCCGGGGCCATGTCTCATCCACACAGAGAGCGTGAAGGGCTCCTTCAGGCTGGTGCTCACCAGGCCATCAGGGACCTTGATAGCCTGGGTGCCATTGAACTCAAACACCTGGTCGCTGTCGTGCCCGTTATCGGTGGGCAGACCTACCGTCCAGTTTGTGGAGCTGCTGGGTGCAGGCAGAAGCTCCACGGTGCCGGAGCTGGCTCCTAGAAAACAATCACAGAGTGCGAAGGCAAATACTTAGAGCACTTGGATTTCCTAAAAAGTGATTGTGATTCCAATGATTTAATATCGACAATAATCATTTCCAGTGGAGCAGTGACTTACCACATAGCTTGTGCAGAGACTTCTCAGAGTAGGTATCACGGTCGCAGCCCTTGCCAATGTGGTTGGTTTCCAGGTCAATGTTGGCACGGATGGACGTGATTGGCTCATCGCAGGTCTCCAAGTGCATGCTGGGGAAAAGAGCTAGGCTCCCTGTGCCAGGCTCGTATTCAATCCTCTTATTGAAGCCTGAAAGACAAAGCCAGAGGTAGGGTAGAATGAAAAGATGTCCTTAAACACAACACCGATAACGTGTGAGCAGTCAATACTGAGGCAATAGTAATTACTCTTCGGGAAGTTCTTTCATAAACACAATAAAAGCACTTGAAGCTTAAATAACATTTTCTAACAATGGCAGCCTGTGTGGACTCTGCATTGGTGGATCGCTTTTGTTCAACACAGAGACACACCTAAACCGTGATGGTAGGCGAGCTACAGCGAGTAGAGGAGAGCTTTGATACCTTGCCAGCTGGGTTTGCAGGTGGGCTTGACGCTTATCTTGACCAGAACGTCCTCGGATGCACGGTTCTTTCCACAGTCGTAGGCCGTCACAGTCAGCTTGTACATGCGCTCTTTGCCGTAGCTCAGTTTCTCTGTGTTCTTGATGAAGCCTGAGGGAAGCACGGTAAAAGGAGAGAGTGTCAGGTAAGCTTTTTGTTTAATTTCAAAGCTGCAGCTGTGCTAGGAAAATTATCAAACTATTTTCAAATATTTAAAAAATCTGCCAAATTGAAATCTTTGCTAAAAGGTCCGAAAGGTATTCACTGTCAAGCTGAACTAAAAGCACAATATATGAATTGACATCTCTTTCGGGCCACATTGTATTATTTTGACTTGCATCTTTTACCTTAAATTGCTATATTGAGAGTTCATGACCAAGCTAATGTGTAGCCTGATCAGCATGCAAGAGACTAAAATAAAGTGAAGGAATTAGTTTAACTAAGATCAGATCTCATCTCGGGTTATCCCCCCCACCTCAAACAATAATTAGCTGTCACAGTTGAGCACCTTCACCAACGTTATGCATCTTCACACTGATTGTTCTCCTCCTATTATCAGATGTCTATATTCTGTATTTCCTTAGTAAAGCCGGGCGTCTCCTCCGCTGAGCCTTGGTATCTGATGAAACTCGGGTGACATTTCAAGGAGACCCTCATCGCTTCACGAGGCAACAAGCTGCCTTGAATGTTAAATGACAGGCTTGCTTTTACACAGAACAATATGTGTGCGTCAATAAAATGGTGGCTCTAAGGCTTTTCCCGACATGCACTAACACAAGGCTGCTAGTTGCAGGTTCCCACCATCTTTGTCAACAGTGAAGGGCACATCAGGAGTGACGATCTCGTAGTTGCAGATTTGGCTGAACTGGAACGAGCAGTCAGCATCCACTGCCTCTACCTTCAGGATGCTGTCGTACTTCTTTCCCTCGATCACGGTGGCTTTGTAGGACTTCTCCTTGAACACTGGTGAATACTCATTGATGTCGTTCACCTGGATGTGAACGGTGGCCCTGAAATGGACATGCTTGAGTTAGGACTGTCAGCTGGGAATGTTCAAGACATACTATTCTATTGTGACACTTCATGATGATGTGTTCTGGTCCACTGATGTTTACACCGACTTATTAATATCAGTAGCAACAGAGGAATGAACTTGTCATGGACTGACAGGGGACTTATTCATTTACTCAATGTTGGCGACTGTTATCCTGCATCATCGGTGCCTCATGGACACACTGGGTGAAATTAAATGTTGGTGACTGAAAGCAAGTTAAGCGTTGCTTTGCAGTGTGTTTATTTATCTTCTCCAGTGGTTATACACTTCTCACAAATAAATAATTGACTATAAACTTTCTTAGTACAGACTACAACCAGATCTGAGTGGAACACACGCTCAACAGGGTACATTTCTGCACTCATGTCCTGATGTGCATTCATGTCAGAGCATATTTACCAAATGATCTTGGATAATTATATGGACCACTTTGGACATTACCCTCTTGAAAAAATCCCACATTCAGCTGAAGGATTTCATTATAGTTTAGCTTTTGAATTCATGGTAAAATCACATCGTTGCTATCCTACTGACCACACAGTCCAGTGGTTGGTCTCTGCTGCATTCGCTCATTTGTTTTTTCCGATGTGAAAGCAGAGCTCATATGAACTACACCTAATAGGTTAGGTGCAAAAGCACCCTTAATGAATCCCCATAGATATGAGAGAGCAGGTTTATAAAAAAAATTAAAAAATGTACAGACTGACTGCACTCTGATTGTTCAGTCGAACTAAACCGAATCTGGTCAAGGAAACAGAGGACAACTTGAGGCTAAAAGGTTGACTCACTTGTGTGATTTCTTCATGTTGGCGCCATCAGGGCCCTCTCCACAGTCGTAGGCTTGGATGGTGAAGGTGTGCTCCTTCTGCAGCTCGCAGTCCAGCTTGTCCTTGGCTCGGATGACCCCCTCGCCAGTGGACTTGTCGAGGACCACTGCCTCGAATGGGACATTCTGCCCGTGGATCCTGAAGCCGCAAATCTCACCTGAACACGTCAAGAGCCAAAAGAGATTTTGCTCACAATAACTGAAGTCAGGTGTAGAATAGTATTGCTCAAATGAAAAATAATGTTAACAAAGAAACCATAAATTCACGCAAAAAGAAAAGAAAAAAGATCAGCCACAGATTTTGGGTGCCAGGGAGTTGTAGATTGGGATGGGTGGTGTCTGTGGAGGAAGCCCAAAAGCACTGTCATATGGGTGAGTACTTGGGGGGGAGTTGGAAGAGGGTGTGGGACATTTAGTATCATAGAAGACTTTGGAAGTCTTTTCCAAGCCTCTTGAAAACATTGCATTCAGTCATGCAGGCAGAAACTGAAAAGATATGGACAGGCATTTCACAGGGGTTCTTAGGATATTAGAAATCAAATTCATGAAACCAAGCCCAAAATGTAGTACATAGAAGACAGTATTTGAAGTGACGATTATTTATCTCCGTAACGAATAACAAAATACAGCCTATTGTATGATAGAAACAATAATTAACATAATAAAAATACAAAATCAAGATTTATAAAAATCGCACTGTAATAAGCACCAACTCAGTCATCAAAACCCGAAAAGGTCTGTGAAAGAATAAAAAACCTCAGCCAACACCACCGAAAATATGTTTTCTTAACCAAAGAAAGTATTCCCACCCAAAACTACCCAAAACTACTGCAAAATTAATCAAATAAAATGAAATCATAGAAGAACGGCTACTTTAACAGTATTCAAACAAAAAATACTGGATGAGAATTGGGGTTAGAAATATCAACTTGCTTGACATCCACATTAAATGACAACTGCAGCCATGCTAATGGTGGATTAGTGGTGGAGAATTAACTCAAGAGATCCACTGAGGCAAAGATGCAACAACAGAAACTTTGTGGCAGAGAGAGTTTGCATTAGTTAACAATCTCAGCAGCTTTCAGTTGAAGACTTTAATGTCAGAAAAGTCCACAGGAGTCACTGTACCTGCATAGATTTGATAGGTCACAGAGAGGCACCACAACCATGGATGATGTCTTTTTAGACATTTTCAGAGCTATTATCCTCTTTAATTACCAATTATGGTGTCAATTTCTGCTCCAATCTGTGTTAATAAGTTGTGAAATAAATTTGTGTCCTTTCAGATTATACTTTATTATTAAATGAGTCAAAAATTGGCTGTTTGATTGAAAGAATTGGACTGGACAAAATGGCAGCAAAGTGACTGAAAGCTCCTGTTTTAAAGTAGCTTTCTGTTTCCTGGTGACAGCTGAAAAACTGTTAGGGTCTGCAAACTGCAATGGATGTCTCATGCACAGATATTTCTAAGTAAAGTCAGCCCCACATCACACTTTTCATCCAGCTGTTGGAAGTCCAAAAAAATTGAGGGTGAGGAAAACATAAAATCGAGAAAACCGAATGAGGAGATTACAGAGCATGGCGGGAATTTCTGTGTAAAAGTGTGGATGCTGTTTTTGCGTTAGTGGGTTAATAGTAACAACTAAGCACAAGGCAGAAGAAAGAGCCCAAGATCACCTTCTTCGGTGAGGGTCACCTCAAAACTCTCTACAAGGAAGGGAGAGAAGATAAACCCAGATCAGTTAGAAGAAAAGTTAGAATCTCAGAGAAAACACAGAGGACAAGAAGGAAGTATACTCTACGCAATAACAGAATATGTACTACGTTTCTCACAAGTAAAACTTCTTCTGCCAGTTGAAAGAAAGAAAGGATTAAAACATTTATGAAAAGCCGGTTGTGTTGAAGTGTTTGCAGTTTTATTAATATTTAGCGCAGCAATTCTAGTGAGAAGTGACAGAACATCCAATTACAAGCAACAGAAATCTCAGTTTTTAATATCAGCATGTTTTCGAGGATTCTAAAGAGTTCATCTCAGTTCTAAAAACACTGCCATAAATACTGACACATATGTCCTAGAAATCTAGTGAATGGTTTGCTGAAGTCACTCTGAAATCTTTTTTAATTCATTCTACAAGATAAGAAGCTTACATCGTACAATTTTCCAAATGATGAGGTGTATGAAGTCCTTTTTTTTTGCTTGGCTGTCTGTTTTAAAGCCCCGTCAGGGCCTCCAGTGAGTTGGTCCTGGTCGTTTAGTTTTCACCTCGTAAACAATTAGAAATGGATTTCACATTAGGGACTGCTGTTCAGGGCCAGTCATGCAGTGGGAGTTGTGGGCCTCCGTGCTCAGCACAGCTCTAATGACCAGATCACACCATGGCTTCAGGAATTCCTCAGCTCCTCACCGTCACACGGGCCTCTCGGCTCGGCTTGGGTCGGCCATTGCAGTGATGGTTACGCATTGACTTTACAGGCTTGGCCTGCAGTGGTCATTTAACCGCTCGCACTAAATACATACAGAGAATTATAATATGAGAATGCTAATATGTTGTATCTCTGGCATCCACTTCCAGGAACTGTGTTGCCTCACGCTCATTTTCATGATACCTGGTAGTAGTCCCACAGGAGATCCTCACTAATGCTAAATATTCACATATTCACACACATATCTGACATATCGGACATGTGATTGGGCTTCTTTGGCCTGTGGTTCAGCTTTAAAGTGAAAATTGTTTGTTGGCACGGCTGGACCCACTAGAAGGAGGCTGGCACGACAAAGCTGGTCACCCCTGCTGACACGTGAAGCCAGATTGCTTGCTCTGTCTCAAGAGAGCTAGTTCACAGGGACACACAGCCCATTTGCAAAGCCCCGCTTATCAAAAAAACAGCCCCAGCTGAAAGAAATGGGAGCATCGAGCTCTGTATTCAACGCTAATTTACTGTGAAAGGAGACCAGCATCATGCAGAGAATGGGCGTACTATTTAAATCTCTGCCCTTCAGAAATTGATAGAACAATCAAATTGTGTGTAATTTTGTGAAGAACATTCTCCTCGTTGAAGACTTACTTGCCAAATCAGAGAAGTAATCAGAGATTTTGTTTTAATTGGTCATATCAAGTGGAGTGAGAGCGCAAGAGTGTGAAGAGACTTGCAGACAAAAGATCACACAGTTCATGTGATGTGAAATGGTGGAAAATCATGTTTGGCAGAATCAATCCTGGTGTGATTAAAAACCCAGAGCAAATGTTGCCTTGGTACATAAGCACACTAAACTGTGCTGAACAAAAAGATTCTTTTGATCTGAATATCAAAAGGACCAATCTAGAGGATATGGTAACGAGCTGCATGTCAGTACAGGCCATAGTACACTACCATGTGTGCATATAATGATAAAACTTTAATTTGTATATAGCGCTTTTCTAAATACTCAGGTATTATGATGATCTAACAATAAACAAAGCTATTCTCTCATTCACTCTCGAGTTAACATCTGATGTGTACAAACATTTAATCTCAAATATAAACTATCAAAGAAAATTAAATAAAAGCATTATGCTCATGCTAGATTTGAGGTTGTACTTCTATGATATGAAACTAGGCTGGTAAAATAAAACAATTAAGAAATGTAAAGTGAAGCTTTCGTAGTTTTTTTTTACGTGTAACATAATCTCAAAGCTTTAATGGTACAAAGCAATTTTTCCTCTTTATAAATTTTATAATGAGTTATTCCAGGCAAAGTGAAGCTGAGGGAGTAAAGGAATAGCAGCAGCAGCATTATCATTAAACCTCCTCTCTCACCTGCGTAGCGAAGAGGAGCATCCTTGTCCAGTGCAATTAGAGGAGGGTCCAGAAGTACTTTGTCATCGTTTTCCGTTACGATCCCGTGGTATGTCGTCTCGATCCATGGTTTGTGCTTATTGACTGAGAAACAGAGAGAGGAAAAGTCAGTGTCTATTCAAATAAGTCTAAACAGATGATATGGCCCGAGTTGAGCTGTACTGATCGGAAAATTGTTTTTCTCTCAGTAAGTGATTTACATTTATTTATTTCAATAATCAGATTTCTTCTGCGTTTTCTCAAGTTGCTACTTTGACTTTTACCTTTCTTCCCAATGCAGCTTGAGTACATTATTAATGAGGTTTTGGATGCTTTAAATATTATTTTTAGAAGCGTCACACACAATGAAGGCATCGCCCACAACAGGAATGGGCCAGCATGAGCCAAGCTGTGTAATATTTGGTGGAGGGAAAATCTGCTGTTCTTGACCCTCCATTGCATATCATTCTCCATCCGATGTCATATCTTTGGATTCATCAAAACTGTACACAAATTCCAAGACCACAATCTATATCAGTTATTGACCGTTGACAGGGGCATCACATTAATGATAAAGGCCCTGGCCATGAATTTTAGGCCACTTTGTGGAGCAGCAGTGGGGTGTGATAGTTGCCCTGGGAAAAATCCCAGCTGCGGACAGGACTCTGTCGTAGCTAGCGGCTGCAAAAGAAGTCGCTGTGAGTGACATAGTTGGGCTGTTTTAGAAAACAGCGTTGACGCAGGGGAGAAGCAGCTCTCTTCCAGTCAATATGGCCCCACTCTAGACCAGGAGGGAGAGGATGGCCTTCTGCAAATGTGACGCTAACTCTGGCTGATGGCTCACTGTGGGTGAGAGAAACACTGGATCGGGCTC
Organism: Taurulus bubalis; assembly: GCF_910589615.1. Lineage (NCBI taxonomy): Eukaryota > Metazoa > Chordata > Actinopteri > Perciformes > Cottidae > Taurulus > Taurulus bubalis. Next base: position 16,671,999 of record NC_136599.1, on the reverse strand, counting down.
TTTGACTGAATTCAGGAATGATCCTTTTAGTTCAGTGTGGCCACGTCATGCACTAAAGCTAATCTACGTAACAATGAACTGCGGTGATAGTGTAATAAACAACAAGGATTCATCAACCACAGAACACAATGGGTATTTACCCCAAAGGTAATATAGGAAACTGTCCGGTTTTGATTATAATTAATCTGGGAGTAACAATGATCAATTTAATAAACTATGAAGCATTATAATTTGCCAGTGGTTAAACACAAGCTTTCTTTTTTTCCCCAAATGTATTTAAGTTGTCAGGTGTATGAAAGCACACATGATGAGAGCTCAAGCAGTGGAAAATAAAGCACTAAAAGTGGATTTTTCTAGAACGTTTCTGAGATAATATGCTTAAAAGCTGCGGTTCTGATGAATGTTCTGTGTGAATAAGACTGAGACAAATACAGTATGACTTTTAGCATTTCAGTTAAACATCAATTACACGCCTGGTGAACATTTTCTCCTCTTAATTATTCCCCCACAGGGCAAGGTTGCTTCTAAAATAAAAAAAAACCCTCATTTTGTTATTATTCAACCAAAGCACTCACTAGCAAATTACATTTACATTTATTAATGCCTCAGCTGGGCAATAATTCATTCTGACAATGTATCGTCTTTCAATGGAATCATATCAGTATGAAATCATACATCAAAATATTGTGACACACAATTACATCGTCTCGTAATTAATAATTAAAAGCACAATTATGCTGATGGAAATACCTCAGTGTAGCTCAATCAAACTAATGTCCTTATCTGATTACTACGCATGTGTTTGCATGTATGTAAACACAGTGAGTGTATAGCATTAGCTGGACATATTTATTTCATATTTATTAATCTACAGGTATAGGCTGCTGTACGCTGCAGTGAAACGTAGCTGCTGTGTTATGATGTGTTATGGTGTGTTATGGCCCTTCGTGCGTGCTTCAGGTATGTTGATTGTACCGTATAAGGGAAGCATAATTTGATACTTCATTACAATTCGGTGGTAGCATATTTCATTATACAATGGTACAGTCTACAGTTTGTCAAAATAAAATTGCCTATGAAATAAAAATAGTCAATTTGATTTATTGGAGAAAAATGTATTGCTGTGATAAATCGACTGATTGGTAAAACAGTTGATAGATTAATTGATACAACATTTTTGGTTGGTGGTTGCTTTAATTATCACTGTGTACTAGTGGCGTAACGGAGCTGTCGATCCGTGATCCCTACGGATCCCCCCTCGCGGTTTGGCCCGCATGTGGACCACGGATTCATTACACAGTTTAATGTAAACCATCACAGTGGGAAATAAAGTTTTACTGACAATCTTTATCCACCAATATTCAGTCAAATATGCAAACCTGATATCGCCATCTATGCTTTTCTAGTTGCCGATCTCTGATAATGTTATATTGTAAACAATCAATCAGTGTTTAAACTGACAGGAGGAGGACGAAGGTTCGGTTACATTACGATGCGTTCAGGCTCTGTTCAGTGAAAATGAGTAATGAGTTAAGGTAAATAACAACGTTATCATGATGTGTTCAAATGTAATCTCATAAAATGTAGTTTTGATGAGAAAGTTGAATAAATCCAGTTGTTTGAAGGAGATGTTTTCACAGCAACATAAATAGATATTAGAGATGAATTAGGACCTGTTTACACAAGCTTTTAGCAGCGTTAATACATCATTAAAACTACAAATGACAAGATTTGTTTTAATCAATAAAAATACAATCTTTTATTTCCTTATCATTTGAATTGTATGTTTTTATAAAGAACAAAAACACTACAAATTACTATAGCAAAGTAAAAGTATAGCATTTCAAATGTTTTATGGTTTACTGACTTTTAAGACTTTTAAGACGTTGGCAAAAATAAAAAATACTCTGAAGCCTTGTAGACCAGCTGCTATAACCAAACAACAAAAGGATCTGTATCTGCCAAAATGGATCATCAATGATCGGCAATTAGTATCAAAAAGTGATCAGAGATTTCTAAAAGTTATATTTGCTACGAGCCCCCGGCTGAGCGCCGCTATGTTGGAGTTTTCCCCGGAGAACGAGAGGGTCGCCTCCCTGCGCCTACGGGTTGCAGGGAGTAAAGCTCTGACTGTTGTTTGTGCTTATGCACCGAACAGCAGTTCGGAGTATCCGGCCTTCTTGGAGTCGGTGGGAGGGGTCCTGGAAAGGGCGCCGCCTGCCGACTCCATAGTTCTCCTGGGAGACTTCAACGCTCACGTGGGCAATGACAGAGAAACCTGGCGGGGCGTGATTGGGAGGAACGGCTTGCCCGATCTGAACCCGAATGGTGTTTTGTTGTTGGACTTCTGTGCTAGCCACAGTTTGTCCATAACGAACACCATGTTCGAGCATAAGGTGGCTCATAAGTGTACCTGGTACCAGAACACCTTAGGCCGGAGATCAATGATCGACTTTGTAGTCGTATCATCTGATCTGCGGCCGTATGTCTTGGACACTCGGGTGAAGAGAGGAGCAGAGCTGTCAACTGATCACCACCTGGTGGTGAGTTGGATCAGATGGCGGGGGAGTCGGCTAGAAAGACCTGGCAAGCCCAAACGTGTAGTGAGGGTGAACTGGGAACGTCTGGCGGAGGACCCTGTCCGGGAGGTCTTCAACTCCCACCTCCGGAAGAATTTCTCACAAATCCCAAGGGAGGCTGGGGACATGGAACCCGAGTGGACCATGTTCAAAGCCTCTATTGTGGACGCGGCTGCTCGGAGCTGTGGCCAGAAGGTCATCGGTGCCTGTCGTGGCGGCAACCCGAGAACCCGGTGGTGGACACCGGGGGTGAGGGAAGCCGTCAAACTGAAGAAGGAGGCCTTTCGGGCCTGGCTGGCCCAGGGGTCTCCTGAAGCAGCTGACGGGTACCGGCAGGCCAGAAGGGCTGCAGCTGCGATGGTCGCGGATGCTAAAACTCGGGCATGGGAGGAGTTCGGGGAGGCCATGGAGAAGGACTTTCGGTTGGCCTCAAGGAAGTTCTGGCAAACCATCCGACGGCTCAGGAAGGGAAAGCAGGGCCTACCCCAGGCTGTTCTCAGCAGGGGGGGGGAACTGCTGACCCGGACTGGGGACATCGTCGGGCGGTGGAAAGAGCACTTTGAGGAACTCCTAAACCCGGCTAACATGTCCCCCGGAGAGGGGGCAGCGCCGGAAGACTTTGGGGTGGTTTCTCCCATATCCCTGGCAGAGGTCGCTAAGGTAGTCAAAAAGCTCCTTGGTGGCAAGGCGCCAGGGGTGGATGAGATCCGCCCTGAGATGCTGAAAGCGCTGGACATTGTTGGGCTGTCTTGGTTGACACGCCTTTTCAGTGTCGCATGGGGGTCGGGAACAGTGCCCATGGACTGGCAGACCGGGGTGGTGGCTCCCATCTACAAGAAGGGGGACCGGAGAGTGTGCTCAAACTATCGTGGCATCACACTGCTCAGCCTCCCGGGAAAAGCTTATGCCAGGGTGCTGGAAGGGAGGCTCCGACCGCTTGTCGAACCTCAGATTCAAGACGAGCAGTGCGGATTCCGTCCCGGTCGTGGAACAGTGGACCAGCTCTTTACCCTTGCAAGACTACTGGAGGGGTCCTGGGAGTTTGCCCAACCAGTCTACATGTGCTTTGTGGACTTGGAGAAGGCTTTCGACCGGGTCCCTCGGGGGGTTTTGTGGGGGGTGCTGCGGGAGTATGGGGTGCCGGACCCGTTGGCACGGGCTATCCGGTCTTTGTACGCCTGCAGTAGGAGCTGTGTTCGTATCCTCGGTAGTAAGTCAGACGCGTTCCCGGTGGGTGTTGGCCTCCGCCAGGGCTGCCCTTTATCACCGGTCCTGTTCGTGACTTTCATGGACAGGATATCTAGGCGCAGCCAGGGGCCGGAGAGGATCCGGTTCGGGAGTCTCGGGATCGCCTCTCTGCTGTTCGCGGATGATGTGGTCCTGTTTGCCTCCTCGGATTGTGACCTCCAGCATTCACTGGGGCGTTTTGCAGCCGAGTGTGAAGCGGCAGGGATGAGAGTTAGCGCCTCCAAATCTGAGGCCATGGTGCTCTGCCGGAAACCGGTGGATTGCTCCCTCCAGGTGGGGACAAACTGCCTACCCCAAGCGAAGGAGTTCAAGTATCTCGGGGTCTTGTTCACGAGTGAGGGTAAGGTGGAGCGGGAGATCGACAGACGGATCGGTGCGGCTGCAGCAATAAAACAGGCGCTGTACCGGTCCGTCCTGGTGAAGAGGGAGCTGAGCCGGAAGGCGAAGCTCTCTATTTACTGGTCGGTCTATGTTCCAACCCTCACCTATGGTCACGAACTCTGGGTCGTGACCGAAAGAACGAGATCTCGAATACAAGCGGCCGAAATGAGCTTCCTCCGCAGGGTGGCCGGGCTCACCCTTAGAGATAGGGTAAGGAGCTCGGACATCAGGAGGGAGCTTGGAGTCGAGTCGCTGCTCCTTCGTGTCGAAAGGAGTCAGCTGAGGTGGTTCGGGCATCTAGTCAGGATGCCTCCTGGACGCCTCCCATTAGAGGTTTTCCAGGCACGTCCAACTGGTAGGAGACCCCGGGGAAGACCGAGGACACGCTGGAGGGATTATATCTCCCGGCTGGCCTTGGAACGCCTCGGGATCCCCCAGAATGAGCTGGAAAGTGTTGCGGGTGAGAGGGAAGCCTGGGTCGGCCTGCTGAACCTGCTGCCACCGCGACCCGACCCCGGATAAGCGGCTGATAATGGATGGATGGATGGATATTTGCTACCTTTTTTCTTTTGTGCTGACCGATCTGTGATCTGCTGATCCGTGTTACGATCCAAACCGTGAGTTTGATGATCTGTTGCACCACCATCGTGTACGTATTACATGTGGCAAAGTCATGAATTTCTTATTTTGACATTTTTAGCTCTTGCTGACACTGATGACAACTCCAAAAACTGGTCGAAGGAAATGTGAATGGAAACGCTCAATATTACCGGCCTCATTACAAACTGAAGCACATCCTCCACCCCACATTTATCCAATTACTAGCACACAATGATACACTCGGAGTACAACATTCATCTCAACAAGCAGCATCACTTACATAGACAGTGGATTCATTACTGTGTCTCTGATGCAAAATGCTTGTGCCATTCAAGTATTTGTTGATGCTGCCAAACAAAAATGTTGTTGGCACCTATGTGCTCATAATCCTTCCAGAATTGTACATATGGCCTGCAGTAAATACATATTTGTCATTCAAATTACACGTGTGTTTTTTAGTCACTTTTGGCCAATTTGGACTGCCATAATGGCCTGCAATTTAGTACATTTTAATGTCTGAAAATGAAAGTGATATACTTCCCATTTAACATAAACTCGTATAAGTTGATACTCATCAGCTAAACCCAAAGGTCCTGAAAATACAAAGTACATCCAAAATTAATGGCAGAAGTTTTAAGAGTTAAATCCTAATTGAAATATGTTTTGCATAGTAAAATGTAATTTGCAGCCGTGTCATGTTTCAGAAAGCCTCAACATCAAACATTCATCATCTAACTAATAAATAGGAAGACGCCTTATGTTCAATAACACAATCTGAGCTACAATTATATGATGAGCTTCCAGCTGTAACCAGACAAAAAGAAAAACCTACAAAAGCATAAATAAATGATGAGGACGTTTTGTCAATCTACCAAATCCAATTTCAGCAAAGCAAATTATGTTTCTTTACATATAATTTAGTGTAATTCTCAGTCAGTAATTAGCCTACACAATCAACAGAAATTAATTACAAGCTACTTGCACAGGACTATTGGGATGTGTGCACCACAATTAATTATTCTCACAACCAAACACGTTTTTTGTCCAAAGAAAACGTGCCTTCAAAGTTTTTCACGATGCAAAAAGTAAATATGTTCGTATAGCTTAATTAACAATAAATGTGCTGCAGCCTTAAATAATTGCCTTGTGTTACAAGCCCAATAAATCGTCATTGCCGAGCGTCTTGTGACCTACCGGGCCAGACGACGACAATACTCTGCTTCAGCTTCCACAGAGTCACAGTAACTGTTCGCCAGGTTACATGTGGGCCTCACATTTGCCACATTTAAGTAGCTCTCAGCCTTGAGCACTGAGGTGCACTGAACCAGGACCGGCCCTGAATGCTTCAATATCAAGCTGCATTCTCAAAGCTGCAGCCGGTTTATGCAAAACATGTCAGCCTAATCCTGACCAGTAACCACAAATGAACTAACCAAGAAGGCTGTCTGCCTCTGTCCTTCCCGTCTGGTGTAGTTAAATGCAATTTCCCTTCATTTGAAAAGCACCGCGTCCATTTGTATAGCATTTATCTCCATCTTGACTGATGAGCAAAGACCTAGAAATAAAACAACTCTGTCACAGCTAAACAACTTTAATTGGAGTGTTGTATGCTGCACAGATTGTAAAGCCATTTGAGGCAAATTTTGCTTTGTGATATTGGCAGAAAACGTGACAGATATCTGTAGGTGTGAGGACAAAGGAGGCCTGAGACAAATTCAAAAGGAAACTACACCGGCGTCGTAAATCACCGTTAAAATCAAAGCCCCTTACGCACTCGCTCAACACACACACACACACACACACACACACACACACACACACACACACACACACACGCACGAAATTAAATCTAAAGCACGGTTTTATTTAAAGCGTGAAATTCTCACATACATTGTGTGAAATTGCCAACAAGGCCCGTTTGACAGGATAGCTTCATCATCCTCCTGCAAACCTGCAGTGAATGGGAAGAACATTTGTTCTGCTGTGAAAATTTGACGCAGAGCAACAAAGATATTAACACAAATACAGACATCCTTATTCTTGGAAACTGGGTGATTTATTACACACGATCAAGAAGATAAGATTTCTATGATTATATAAGAGAGACTGTATTGTTAGGGATGTTTTTTTTCCAGAGCCGAGGCTTTATGAAGATGGAATGAGATTAGGAAAGAGGCTTTGAAATGTTTGAGGCAGTCTGAGTAGGGGGCCGCTGCTGCAGCACTGAGGATGTTTAGCGTGGAAGACATTTTCTTAATTAGATCAATTCATCTCATGCAATGTATACTTACGACTGGCCCAATTATAACTTGCAGACTCTTCACTCTTCACTCACATGAAAGCCGATAATTCAAGAGGAATCTCTCTTTAAACTGATCAAGATCCTTGACATGCTGCAGAGGATCTTTGAGGAACGTTAAGTGTATGTGCGTCTTATCCACTGTAAACTGACAAAATGCCTTGTCTTCATAATTATCTGATACAGATGTGTATCACATATTCTATCAATTTTTTTGCTTATAAAATGCTTAACGTATAAAATGTACAAATACTCATCATATGCTCCAGGAGCCCACGGTGACGTCTTTAAACTACTTACTACTTGTTATTGTTCGTTCAAAAGCCCAAAGCAAATCCTAAAATGTAAGACTTTGGAAACAGAGAATGGGTGTTAATAATGAATTATCAAAATTGTTGCAGATTTATTTTCTTTTGATCAACTAATTTATTGCTTCAGTTATATTAATGTAGAAAGAGATCATATTCCTCAATCCTCACAACAATGGTCACAACACTGCGTGTCAATGTTACGCCAAGAAAAAGGGCTGTTTAGGTGAAGGCATGCTTCAAAACTCAAGACAAGAAGAGCATAACGATTCAGTGAGAGTCTGCCACGAAATATATAATATCTGTATATTGAATATAACTGCGGAAAATAAAAAAAGACAATACTTTACAAGATGCCTTCAGGAACACACAGTAAGGATGGTACATCATGAGGTTCATTGAATGCCTGCAGAACAGTACAAGCCACAAAAGTAAGACACAAAGAAAAAGAGGGTTGGCCTCAAAGATATTACATCATTGCACCCGCATGCACTTTGTGGGGTTAAGGAGTGACCCGCCATCGCATTTATAGCACAGAGAAGCCATTGGCTTGAGTATAAATATTAGATGAGTTAGGATATAAATACACAGATATAATGGGCTGATGTTGGCCTCTTGCTAAATTATAAATATTAACCCTGTAGTGAACCACGTCTACAACAAAAACATTTTTTAATCTCACAAATCCAACAGAAAATGAACTCTACTTTATACTGTATGCAGTACAAAAACAGATTCAAATTCAAGTGAAATAATTGAAGAAGCCTTTGAGAAATGAATGAGTTGTCAGAAGCTGCATATCATATCAAGCTGCTACGGTACGAGCACACTTACAGCCCGACATTCAACAACAAAGTACCTAGTGTGCAATCCTGTTACGCAGCAAATATAGCCAATGGCACTTAATCCTATAATGGGATGCATCTACTTCATTCACAGACAAGGTCGAGCGACGAGCAAACATAGAGACTGAGGCTGCCAATTTTATATAATACATGTCTAATGAGAGCTCGACACAATGATATGAGCAAAGGTGTCCTGCCAACACCGGAGAATCGACTCTTAAGATGTCCAAATGATGGACAGAGGGAGAACTCAGGGGAACAAGAACCTTTTGAGAGAGAGAGAGAGCGCAGGGTTGAAAGCCGGCTGACATATGACACAGATGGACAAGGATAAAGTACGAGGTGAGCGTGTGTGTGCCAAGCTTTGCCGTGCCAAGCCATTTACTGATCAGCTCTATGTCTCCGTCACCTGAACTGTGCACTCTTTTGCTCCAAAGTGCAAATTTAAACCGACCATCAAGGCTTTCAAATAAATTGCTCCTTAAAATGATGCTTTGTAGTGGTGCAACGGATCAGAAAACACAAATGGATCAAAGAAAAAAGGGAGCAAATCTAACCTTTAGAGATCACTTTTTGTTTTGCTGCCGATTCTTATTGTCAATCATTGATGATCCATATTGGCAGATACAGATCCCTTTGTTGTTTAATTATAGTAGCTGGTCTATAAGGCTCCATCCAACCCCAAAAACTGTTTCAACCGCTCTGAAGTCAGTGTCAACCATCAAAACTTCTAAATGTTATGCTTTTGCTTTGTTTAGTCATCTAGAGTGTTTTTCTTCTTCATAAAAACACAATTTAAATGATTAGGAAATGTAAGATTGTATTTTTATGGATCAAAACAAATCATGGCCATTAGCGGTGCTGATAACCTTACTAGGTCTTCTCCTGTCAATGTACACACAGATTGGTTGTTTACAATGTAACATTCTCAGAGATGGACGACAGAAAAGCATAAATGCAAATGTCTCGATTGCATATTTTATGAACGATCGTCAGTAAAACTTTATTTCACACTGAGATGGTTAACGTTAAACGATGTAATCCATCCATAGTTCACATGCGTGCAGCACCGTGCGGGGCGATCAACATGGTCCGTTACACCACCAATGCTTTGTCATAAAACAGATTGGTTACTTTAAAATAAAGGGGATGAACTGATATGATAAAAGTAAGCACACTTTGTTGCAAGTTTATTAGGTACACCTAGTTAAAGCTAACAGTCTACACAACAATACAACAGTCCTGCAATACATCCTGCGTTCATGGAGGTCATAATGTTTTTGTTGAAACCGTTATTCACCTGCGTGATTTAGTTTGTGGTGCTGTTGAAATGTATTACATTATCTAGAAAGGTGTTGCTAAAATGTAATGATCAATGAACATTATTTTTAGCTTTAGATTTGGATATTGTATCTTAATGGGTAGGTTTAAATAAAGTATGAAAAAAATGCTTGTCAGGCAGATTACTGCAGAAATAACATTGCAATGCTAATGGTGCTAATAGCCAGTAGCTATTCCCATTTCAACCAACCACAGACACTGAACTTTAAGGCTGTAGACAATGCAAGAAAACTTCTTTTACATATAATTATTTGGTGTCCATTGTGATCTAACACAGCCATTGATTTTCAACGAATGGTCTTCAATTATAAAGACTCCTCTCTCTTTGCATACAAGCAATTATGATCTATCCCTTGTATTGGAACTAAATCTGTCAACAACACCAACAATCAAAAATATAAAACTCCAAAGAAAACTTTCAAGGTGACATTTTTTTCTGTGAAGGCACATATTTAACAATGTGATGCCATCTCTGACTTATTTCATGACCACAAAGAGCGGGGTAACACATTGACATGAACACAAAGACAAAGCCCCTTTATGACTGCCTAGCTCTTTTATTGAAGCCTAACCTTTACAGTTTGACCTATTAACCGTGATGAAACACTTCCTGCGGGAACGCTCGGGCCACAATAGGTCCTGCTAATCCTGAGATTCAACAGGACGCCTGCACACACTATCTTTCAGTTCACGTCACTGCTGCAATGTTTCTACATGGAGGGGGAATACAAAAATCACTCTGCCACCCCAATTCATGCAAAAAGCATCTGTATTAACCTCACCACTGCTACTGGCTACTGCTCACCCAGGGAGAGCCAGAGCAAAGCACCACAGCGCTGTAGATTGTAGCAGCATCCCTGCAGCAGATGATCAGGCTGTAATTATCAGATGAAGTCTGATAATGCCCGGGAGCCTCTGAGGGAACGTTGTGTAATGATGATGGTGCAGCCAAGTGTCAGGCATGTGACGCGTTGTGGAGCTGTGCTTCATTGATTTAGCTCTATTTGACTTTTGATGTCTTCATCCTCTTCGATTACATGCAAATTTCAAGCTCTACTGCAGCCCCTCAGTGACTGAGCAACATTTGGCTCTTAAGTGCAATAATAGTTCAAGTATCTATTTGCAACCATTGTGTTATCTTGTGACTCACATGGTCATGTCCTCAGAGACTTCAGATTACGTTACATACTACTAAACTACCATACTGACCGCAAACAGTGTGAAAATGTTTGCATGTTTACGTAAATCGCATACTGAGCAGCTGCTGCAGCATGCATTACACTTTGATTAGAAAGACTGAATATAGTTTGAGACTAAATCAAGCCTCTCTGTTGCCAGAATGTTTTTCATATTTGTCCCATTAGCTGCAGCAGTACACACAGAGTAAAGAAGAAGGCAGCGGCTGTGCTCAGCTGTTAGACCTTGAGGTGTTTCCAGGGAGACAGCATAAGAAAAAAAGTTGAAACATTTGAACAGTTCAAACTGTGACAACAAAAATACAGAAGAAAAATGCTAAATGCATCACTTACATCAACTGCCTCATAGTGTGTGAGTAGTGATTTCTAACTATGCACAATCTGTGCTTGCCAGAAGGAGCGTCCAACAACGGTCACTGGGCCCCTTCAGCACTTATTGATGTTCGACAGAAACATCGAGCAGAGGGAGGCAAACAGAAATTGCATTTTAAAGGTAGGAGGTGCATGCAAATCCAAGTCCAGCGATGGCTTCAATTATGCTACTGAGTGGCTCTCTGAACGCCGTGGACCGGGAATAATCAATGGACAATCTGCTCACAGTTTGAAACAGTGGGCACACTTCTCTGTTTGTCTTGCCTTAAAAGCTTCTCAGCTTGTTGACGCAAGCCACCTCCATCACAGACAGGGGACTGTTCCAGAGACCCTAAAAGGAAAACCAGACCTCAGGGGCCCTCACTCCACAAACACCCTGCTCACACAGGAGAGCCTCTCAGTTTGCCTGCCAGCCAACAACATTTATTTGTCCTCCACGCCGTTTCAACCGCCCGAACAGAACGAACGCACACTCTCGGCGGCCGTAGTGCTCCTCTGAAGAGGGGGTGGGGAGTCGCGGGGCCTTGAATGCAACTCAATCGCCTCTCTGTGTGGACGGCACAAAAGAGCCAGTGAGAGTGGAGAAGTGAGAGTGAGGCAGCTCCGACTCTGCTCAGGCAGTTGGGTGCAGCCGACCTGCGGCAGGTAATGTGCTCTTTGGTTACTCGTTTCCCATGGAGCCTGAATCTGAATGTGGACACGCCCAAATGTGAATAGCTCTGCAGCGCCGGGTTTTCCTCCTGGAAGCAACGGGACTGAAGGGAGGAGGTAACGCAACCGGATAAACTGCAGAAGTGGGGCGAATTAAAACCTGTTTGCTCTGGTTTGTGTGACACTGACACCAATACCAATAGCACAATGACGTGGCTATTACTTTACTGAGTTATGGTATTCAATTTCAACATTTCAAGTAGGGTTTGGATGTATTTGCTATTGCAATGTTTGTTGATTTGGATGGTTTATGGGAATATGATCTCCACAAAATGCTGCTTCTGTAAAATCCTTTTAGCAGGCTTTTTAAAATATCATTACTCAATATGTGGGTAAATTAATTTAAATCCTGGATATTTTTTCCCAGAATGGTGTTTTTTTCGTCTAAGTCTTACTTCTTGCTTTGCACTTGAAGTTACAATGTATACCATCGGGACCAAGGACTAAAACCCGTTCTTAGCATCTCACAGAACTTCCCAGTCATCTGGCACAACTTAATATTCACAACTGAATGACCCATTCTTGACAGTTCACTGACTCCATTCAGCCGGTGGAGGAACCAATGACAGGAAAGCCACAACCGACCCAAATTGAGTCCCGTATTCTCATGGCCGATCTTTCCAACACGAAGTGGCAAATTACCAAATCGAAATGCTTCAACAAGTTAGCACTTTCGGGAGATTATCTCATACGCATTCTTGAGGGGCTGTAGCCGTGATCCTTCGAACAGTGACCACATTGTGACGTGCTTAGTTAAGATCCCGACCCCTAAAGTCTGGGCCTGAGAGCCCTTTGTTCTTCTGAGAAATCTCTGAATAAATACTGAAAAAAGTAAGCGTTAACTTGCAGAGCAAAGGACTATGTGTAGGGCAAGTAAACTGTTATTTAGGGAAAAACCGGGTGAGATGTTTGGCAATAGCTTTTAAACTACTCCACAGAAGCAGAATTCAATTTTAAATCCCACTTCAATAACAATGCAAAGATCCTTCAGAACCTCAGTCCTGATTTTCAGCACGATATCTCAACAAAAACGGAACAGAATTCAATTAAACTAGTGTAAAGGTAGGCCATGACCGACAGAGCGAGTGATACGGTTTGACTGAAGGTAGTGCCTCATGGGGTCTGCTAAAAGGCTCTATTGGGCACATAGATCCTGTACCAAAAGGTGTAGAGGCATATTGTTCCCTACGATTGTGATAAATCTCAGAGATGGTCTGACACTTCTTTGCTTAAACTAATTCCACCATTTTAAAACATTCTCTGATATCTTTTTAACCATTCTGTCATTATATGTAATCAAACCTCCCCCATATTTGATGCATATGTTTCTGAGCCTTATAACGTTTATTCATAAAATGTTTCATGTATAATTTTGTTTTCCGATAATTAGCTAATATCTTGTGGGCGTGGCATATTTGACACCGACTGCCATAACTCTTGATAACATTGTTAAATTGTTAATCAAACAACCACTCTGAATTCCTGCACATTTTGATGGCATTTGCGAGTCAGGTAGTAAACTCACCCTGAAACAAAGCCCTGATATTCCTGGAAAGACTTTTAGGATTTTTTTAGATCCTGCGTCCAATGACTGATGACCATTAAGCCATGAATCTTGAAATGACAAGTCACTGTGATATACGTAGAGCAGATCACTAAATCCTATCAATCAAACCTACGTAGGGGGGCACATCGGTGATGACAGCTGACATTTTCTTTTTCGTTTTAGCAGTTGACAAAGGCTCTGACATGTCAAAGTTAAACATCTGAAACTGAACACATGTTCTGTCATTAGCCATCATCATCCTGTTGGTATCTAACGATGTTAGTTCTGAGGAGAAACAAGCTTGTAAACCGGCGCTGAATGATGGCCCACAACCGTGTTACAAGAGCCGCATGGAAAAGTCGAACAATGTAGTCATTGTCAGCAGCGTGCATCCACATAGTTTCTGTTTCTCATAACATAGCACGATGACTTACGTCACACAGATTGTTGGGAGCTAAAAGGTTTGGGGTCAACAACATAGAAAATGTGAGCATATTTATTTCCCTCGTCATCTTACGTTTTGGTTTCTGGAAGCCTCTCATCCCTGATCGGTCCCTCTCAAAGAAAAATAAATCATTACATGGGCGAGGCCTAGAAAACTAGTGTCCCAATCCATGATGGACAAGACGAGAAACTCCAGAAGAAGAAACATTAACGGCGGTGGACAAGCTTAAAAAGTTCAAACTAAAATGCTGTGAGGCTTCAGCAGAACCTGCCACAGAAAATATGTGTTTGCACCAGTTTCACACACACTGACATTTGCTTGCTGGTGGAGTAATGAATCATATAGTCTCTGTAAGAATTTTGAACAGATCCTTCAAGATTTGTTGTGGCCACGTCATCAACATCTCCCGCCCACGCTGGTCAATTCACCTGAATGTGCCGAAACTCAGTCTTTTCTCTAGTGATGAAATCAAATCAATTAGAAATCTAAACTTGAGTATTCAAGAACAATAATGACTTAGGGATAAACCCCAGAGGGCTATGTGTCCTCATCAGCTAGAAGGAGGGTGCTAATAATAATAAAAAGAACAACAACAAACCATGAAAACGCAAAGCTGGACTGCAGGTGACAAGAAGTGGTGCGCAAATTAAGCGAGCGACCTTTGGTTAATAAAAGATAAGGCCTCACCAACATGCTGAGTTCACAGGTCTCCTGTGCTGATAAGAACACGGGAAGTAAGCAGGTGCACTTCACAGAAGCACACTTGGCTACGATATACAAAGCTAAATTCACACACACACACACACACACACACACACACACACACACACACACACACACACACACACACACACACACACACACACACAACCAGGACTAAATGCTGAAGGCCTTTTCCTTTTGTTTGATGAAAAATGAAGTTACTGCCTTACAAATGGAAGTACCCCCCCCCCCCCTCAGAGCTGTGCCCTCTTGACATGGTAACAATAAAACATGTAGGATTTGAAACACCCCTTGTGCGAACTTTTACGGGCATCTATATCCCCTAAAATCCCTGTAAAAACGGGTGTAACGTTGAAAGATGACAACACACGCTGGCCTGCAGCCATCGTGGCTGCCCAGGCACGCTGATATTGAGAGTGACTAACATGCACCTGCCTCCACACACCCTGAAACAGGAAGCTCTCGCTGGGGAGCCAGCGGATTGGGTTTAACGTGAAAACACAAGTCTATAAATTCACGCAGTTCATGTCTGAACTGGGAAGGAGGGAGGTGGACCGCCCTGCAGCAAATGAAAGCGTGCCTCTCCTCTCGGCGTGTGACGGTGTCCATCAGTGACATTGCAGACGAAGAGCGCAGTTGCACGTCCAGGTCTCCACACAGTCTGGGCCTACCGAGGGCTTATTTTAACTTAAGCCTGGGTCACAGCACATCAATTATGAAATCCGACGACAAAACAGTGGCTTGTGAGGAGGATCTGCAATGCGTAGCCAACCCGAGCTCCGTGCACAACGTAGGCAGACCGAGCTTGAGGCGTAATAACGGAGGAAAAAAAGACAAAAAACCTGTGCGGTTTATACAATACATTAAAAGAACTAAGAGCAAAGATCGTCACTCGCCTGAATTCAGATGCACTCAAATATATTTTAATATATATATAGAATTAGACACGAGCAAGTAAAAGAAAAACATCTTACAAAGTGGTGAAACGTTAAATACAATAATACAAATCTAAAATCTGTTTTGAGCGAGTGGAATAAACCAGACTGTGGCAGATGACAGAAGGGGGTCGTTTCGTGGCCTTGATATTATTTCCAAAGTAGCCGACTTGGTTGATAACGCTTCAAGATAAAACGTCACACAAACGCATAATAGCGCTCGTTAGAATAGCGCACGCATGATTTTGCGGTTGTTAAATGGACGCAACATCGCGGGATGCACTTGCTGCCGCCGGGGCGCTTCACTCCATCCCTCCGCTGCGGCTCCGGAGCGGACCATCCCTGAGCAGGTCCCTGGACGTCCCTCAGGACCCGCACGGACCGGCTCACGGGCGGTTTAACCCTCAACCGGACCAACCGGCCAGCTCGTGAGAACCGTTAACGGCACAGGCAGACAAGACACAACGGGAGATACACGTTCCATCCTTAGTTACCTTTCGCTGCCTCCACCGCACATAATAGTCCGAGGACCAGTCCGACAGCAGCGGATGCAGATCGTGTATTCCCTCGGAACCGCATCCCGACTTCGACTTCAGTAAAAAAAAAAAAAAAAAACCTTCTTCTTCCCTCGTCAGTCGGGCGGAATGTGTCTCCAACAAGAAAAATAAAATCCAGAAGATGAGTGTCGGTTACCGCGGTAGCTCTAAGATGGCCGTCGACGCCGCCGCCGCTGTGCTGTGCTGCTGCTATCCGCTTCAATCACCGCTCCTCTTGCAGTTTTGCAGTTTGCTGCGTTCAGGGACTGTGGGACATTTGTATGGCACGATCCCAACGCACTGAATCGTGCAGTCTTTCTTGTTATGCGTGCTTGCGTCCCCCCATTACAATTATTCGTGTGATATCTAACCACCAAGTCCATACAATATGTTACAAATACATACAGGACATACACATGCATACACACACAGTGGGTTTACTTAGCTAGTTGACATAATGTGTCAAATTAGGATTTTTACCTGCTAAACCCTCAAGGAAGATATTTACCCCGTCTTTGATTTAGAGTCAGAACTGGAGATTTCTTATTTTAAACCAACAAAAAGAGTTAGAGTTCCTGCATGGGAGCAAAGCTGAATTACTAGGTGAAAAAAGCAGGCAACTGTCCTAAAACCCAACAAGTCTGGGTACCCTGAAAGCTCCCAGTTTATGTTGTGCCAACCACAGTGGCAACTTGTTTGTGCCAATCATAGACCGTATGGTGCCAATCTCATTTAGAATATTTAAGAGGTGCACAACCAAAGCACAAATAATCAATATCCATAATAAAGGCTGCTGTGGTACCCAATTGTGTCAACATACAGGGTTAAAGACCAATCTATAGTGAAGCTTGGTTTTCATAATATATAATACATGTATCATAAATGTATCAAGTTCCACTCTAGCACAGCGAAACTAGAGTAACTATTGCGCAAAGACACGGAGTGGTGGGTTATTCAGGAGGTCATTTGGTTTCCTGGCAGGTTAATCCAACAGTGTGTCGGAGGTCAGTTTTGTTTTCTCAAACTCTAATTCCCTGTATGATATCAAATTAAGCTGGTAAAAATATTGTAAGATGATTACTGTTTGAGATTGTATGATTTTAAAACATTAACATGTTCCGGGTGCTATGTGTCTTAGTTGCATGGCATGTTTGACATCTTTCTGCAGGTGTGTTAACATCCGTCCCTTATTCGTTTGCAGCAATGACACATGCTCACCAACGTTCTTGGTACTTAACACCCTTTATTATTCCGTATACACAATTTTCAAATACATTATTTTCCATTTATATTTAGGAACAGTGACGTATGTGTAATGTATGCACACACAACAAGGGGGTGTTTGTGTGTGCATACATTACAAAAACATTGACATTTGGTAAATCCTTCTTAAATCAAAGCCCTTTGTACTATTGGTGCACAGTGAAAACACAAATAAATCCAGGACTACATCCTTCCATCCCTGACAAAGACTGATATGTATCATTTAAATATATGAGGATGTTGTCATTAAACCAAAAACAGCCTATTTATGAAGAGCCTGAAATATACAATTATATTGAATAAGTGTTGAAATACGTTTTGTTTTATTCAGCTTCCCCCCCCTCATTCTGTTGGTATTAGGTATGTCCCTACTGATTTAAAAAACAATTACTAACCCAAAACATCTACTTTTGTTTGGCCGGTTTCGATCCAGCGCATGAGTCCTCAGAAATCGAAGCTTAAAATGAGAACCTGAAAGCATCAAGTGTCCAACGATGGCCAGTTACGTCAATACTGTTATTGTGGGAGCGCATGTAGCTAGTTTAGCACAGACGGCTAAACTAAGACCGAAGGTGGGGGTTAAATGCCTTCTGGTGCTACAAAGGGGTCTGTGAGGAAAGAGGCACCCAGTGGTTATCACAATGTGAAGTGCGTGACCACATTAAACGCAACACTTACAGGTGAAGCTCAGGGGCCTGCAGACAAAGACACATTTCATTATCTTACATAGTTTGTAGTCCTGAAATGAGACGTTTTAGGTATCAGTCTCCTCAGTTATCCTAAAGACTTGGGCAGATGTGATTGGTGGGTATTGCTGGCAGAGCGCAGACCCACACACAGCATGATGCCTTGAGGCCAACATCATAACAACATAACACTACCAGAATATGACAAACTCAAATGCATGAAAATGCTTATGCATCATAATGATTATGTATGAGTTAACCACTATCCCCACCTTGCAGTACAACCACGCAACAACAAGTGCATCATAATATGAGAATTGGATTGCAATTGTGGGTGGGGGCTGCTACCTAATCAACACCCTCTGATGTGGACAGCACCCCTGAGGAGAGGAGGATGCGGTGCAATCAGAGAATTAGCTCATTTACATCTTTTTTGTGTGCATAATATTGAGCAACCTTCATATGTCTGCTACTCATGCAAAATCGTACAAATCGGCTTGTGAAACGGTCAGCAGGCCAAGTTGGAAAGTTTTGTGGTGGATTTGTTGATAGGAAGTAAACATGTTCTCTTGATTATATTGCACAAGCCTTATTTTGTGTGCCTCTACAAAGTTGGATATTCTCTAATTACTTTTCCTCCCCCAAACAAATATTCCAAATACCAAAAAGAAAATTTGAAAAACTGCCAAACAAACCACTTAAACATATACAAATGTTTCAAGAATAAAGGCCAGCCATTAGGCCGCAGAGCAATCTCAATAGTTGCAATTATCATGGAGAAACAGAAGAGAATGGACATAGTTGTGTGAGGCCACAATTAGGTGATGGGTCTATAAACAGAGACAGTCTATGGACATCAGGGCAGCAGCAAAGCTGGAGCACAATGCCTGTTTGTTTCCCCTTTGGCAACACATAAAGTGGCCAAGAGAAAGTGGAAGCGGCCCCCCCTTCCTCCCTTACAGATGTCCAGATCTCTGGGGAAGCGATAGAGGGGCCATTATCATTCCTCTGGCGGACAATGGCAGGCAATAGGAGGGCTTGGTGGATAGGTGAGAGACATCTACGAATGATCAGAAAGGTGTCACTTCCTCCCGACTATCTCGCCTACTGCTGTGAGTGACTGCTTCTCTTCAGGGATCTCAGTGGCGGGTGGTATTTGCAGAATTTACTTTTCTTACAAATTGGAAAATTGGTTGTAAAGAAGTTAATGATTGTTTTCTCGCCATTCTATGAAGCTATCATCCTCAACGCTTTGCTACTACACGTTGAATGATGCATATTAAAGAGTTTATTTGCTCCAAATTACAATGAGTATAATATTGTTTCACTTAACCCCAGCAGTATTTATCCACAGAGTTACTTTTAGTTTTTGATATTTGCCTGAGATACATTCTACCAAATAGTCCAATGTGAAATTGAATGTGCGTGCTCACCGGTAAAAGAGAACAAAGGTCATTTTTGTAATCATTTGGGTGAAATACACCTTTAAGCAATACATACTGAAATACATTCACAAACAAATTAATCTCACACTTTTTAAAATATTTAATGAGTCTGTTTTGGGGGTAAATGTCAAGCAAATAAGGCAAGATGACAAAAGAATGGGAAGTAAATTGTTAAAGAAGGATTGATACATAAAACGCTGAGTAACAACCTGCAGACTTCAGTGCTGCAGTCACATAAAACCAGATTATTCAAGGGGAAACTCTTAACTCCCTCTGACAAATAATCAACATTAAGCTGGCCACGATCCCTCTGAAATGCAGCAGAAGAGGCTTTAGGAGCCAAGCGTGTCTATCTGTTGTATCCAAAGATTGTTAAATATTATCAATTAAAATAGGCCTGATACCAATCTATATGTTGCTTAATACGACGCAGTGCTCCAACGAATTAATCTATTCATAATCTCTCCATTATTTTTGGATTCATTAGTTCAGCTTTTTTTTATTTTATTTTTGTATATAAGATTTATTTGTAGAAATTACAAAACAAGACTTAATGTACAATATACCTCACAAATAAGGAGTGAAAGGATAACATATCAGACAGCCAAATGGTGAGGATACACATTACAGCCCCCCTCTCTCGCCTCCCTTTCCCAAAACAAATATACAACAAGACAATTTGATACACAAACAGAAAAGAAAATTATATAAGCAACCAAAACCCAACATCAACAACTGGCTGTTAAATGCTTGCAGTGGCAGATAATATTGTAGAAACATATGCTTATTCTTACTACATTAGTTTAGCTTCAGTTTATTTATCTTACTAGATAGATATGAGTTTTGTTTTGGTTTACCCATAACAGCACTGTTATGCAGCACTGTTTTCTTCGTCTGCACGGCTGCTCACCATTAAGGAGAACCTGACTTGCCTTCTGTCTCTGAGCTCACTTTTCAAGCCCCCGAGAACAGATTTGGGATTGGATTCACCACATTATTAGGGTGGTCGAAGGTCACGATTGCCTCATGGCTGCTCCCATTATTCAAAACCCTTCCATGTCAGTTTCCATCCCTCTGCCTCAGTTATACACTCTGCCAGTGTGGGCAGAGGGTGGGTCCACTGGGGGTTTGGACATATTCAGTCACTGGCTGTAAGAATTACATTATCAGACATCACTGCAATCATGGTGGATGATTGGCAGCAGACGGAGCATGAAAAAGACTTTGTTATCGTGGTACTCAAAGTGGCAGTGACCATTAAACGCCACAGCTTCTCAATATTCTCCTTCCTGTCTCGTGTCTAGACTGCAGCTTGCGTCTTTAACTACTGCAGAGGTTTCCTTTCCCCTCCCAGTTCACAAGAAGAGCAGGAATTCCACTCTCTGTTCCACTTTTCTGATAATAAGCGCAGATCTTTACTGCAAATAATTGCTCAGAGGGCGATTGTTTGGAGAGGCCAGCCCTTTTCCTAATGACTTTCTTACATGTGATTTTACGTGGATGTTTACACAGCCAACTATATGTGTATATGTGTATTGGTGTCTTTTTCACAAAAGGAGCAGCATACTTCTGAGAAAGTGTCCCAGTATTTAACAGGCCAAAGGGTACAGCTCAGGAAAGTTATTTTAGAGGATTGTAGCTCTGCAGACAATTTGCCCTAATTTTGTATTCACTCCCACTTTCTTTATCTGATAATCAAAGATATATCCCTTGAAAACCTGAATGTGTGTCACTTCATGAATGTATACGCCTCAATTTTCAAGATTAATTTCATATACAGCGAGACTTCAATCTTTTTTCTGCTTCAGTACGGATGTCTGCTCGACTTTGCTCATGAATAAATGTTTTAAATCCTTGGCTGGGGGAAATTAAATCTCACTTTAGAAGTTCCGGATGTTATCAAGTTCCTTCACAGGATTTTTTTTAAAGCCAGTGGGTCTTTATGTGTAGGAGTCTGGCAACAAATCACACAGGGAACTGAAACCATGCACCTTTAAGCTGCATCTGCTCTCTAATTCATACTTTAACCACAGGGGGCATTTAAAACTTACCCTCTTTGATTGATTCCCTTCCACTCAAGTTGCTCTCATTTATCTTACAGCAAGGCTAGAGCTCAGTCATTTATTAACCACCGGCTCTTACTCAGTGTGCACACACTTTCACTTTGAACGTCCTGAAAACGCCCTGTCAGTTGTCTTGTCTATTTAAAAGAAAATCTTATCCTACCCTCATTCATCAGAAGCCACGTTGCGGTTCCTGTCAGTACTACAGGCTACAAGTATTTGCAGTTCACCTCATGAGACAAACAAAATCTATTTATTTCCCTGTTTGTTCTTTCATTCCCACATTGATGCATTGCAAAATCCTGCTGGTCTATTTTGGTTTGTGAACAAAGAAGCTGCTGGGAGAAATGTTCTCTGTTGTAGTCTGATGGCTGTAATCTATATTCCATAACTTCATGCACTTCCTTATCAAGCCGTTTTATTGATATCCCTATATGTTATGGCAATGTTTGGCTTTCGAATATCGTCACCTTCCTAAAATAATGTCTTCCTCTGGTAAATTCGCCTACATCCTCAGTTGAACAGATCATGCGATTCTACCCCTATAGTACAATGTCAAGAGTGTGACTTAGGCCATTTTATTTTGCCTAAGTCAAAAGACAATGGGACTTAGGCAATTTTACAAGCTTTTCCAGATGGCATTTTGAAGCTAGCATTTAAGTTTGCAATTTAGTTAGCATTTTTGCGAGTATTTTTGTCACTGAAAATGTCACTCAAACATAATATTAGTAATCATAACATAATTTGACCGGTATTACAGTATGCCTGTTGTGCAGTGTCTAGAGGCAGCTTGTGCACCCCTATATGTGTTTTCTGAAAAACCTGTAAAAATGACTATTCTCTGGCCTTCTTGGTTGTCAGAAGCCAGCAGTTTTAGCTGTCTCTCTCAGGCGCCATTGTTACTGATATAAGGCCAGGACACTCAAAACATGGGAGGAGTGAGTGGGATCGGACAGATGGAGGCTTGATAACCTCACAGAATACTTCAGACATCTACAGGGCACAAGGAGCCTGAAGCTTTCAGTCAGCACTTTCAGCCACATCCATATTCACGAGAGACATGTTTAGGTTTTATCACTTAAGCCAGATGTCAATCAATTTAAATCAGAATGAACCAATGGAAATGTGTGGTGGATTCCTCTAGATGGGCATCAGGTTTCTCAAAAGGGTGGATGCCATGATTTGGAAGTTTGTGTTTAAAGACAATGACCCCTGACCCCCACAGAAGGTCACCTCTGACATGCCATGGGGAGGGTTCCTACTGTGGGTCACGCTGGTGTCAAACTCTCACCTCCTTGGCTTTATTGCCTCAGAGAGTTTAGGGAGGGGGTACTGACATGGCTGTCACAGCGAGTCCAATCATTCATCTGTGATAGGCAGGGTACTTTGGCTCCCCAGAGACTCCCAATTTGAACACTGGAAATTAAAGCCCCGAGGATGGCAGCTGATGAATATAGACATGGTGGACATTGTAAAGTTGTTGTGTTCAAATGTAAATGAAGTAGTAGCAAGACAAGTGTGTATTCATACAGTACTGTAGACCAGGGATTTCCAACAAGGGGTACTTGTATTCTAGGGAGATGCTGAGATAGAGAGTGGCTCAACCAATTTTACAAAAAAAAACAATAGCCACATACTAAGCTGTAACATCTGAGCACAAATGTTGTGACAGTGTGTGGAAACTAGCTAGAGCAGGCAAGCAGAGACGTCTAAACTACTAGAAGGAGTGGAAAAATGGTTCAGAGTAACTGATAAATATTTGAAATAGTTAGCTTAGAGTCTTGTATAAGTGGTTGGTTGGCTAAAAAAACACAGTACATAGAATGCATAAACTTTAAATAGCTAAAAGTATTGGAAACATGGTTGAAATAGCTTCAAGTATTACACATGTTAGTGTGAGCTAAAATATTTTAAAAAGTCATGGATGGTTGAACATATTACTAGTCTCTACAACTCCAGGAAGTAGACCTGATCAAACCGATCTAAACAGTGACAGTCCAACTGTATGAAAAACACTGCAGTATAATCATAAGTCTATATACCATCCAACTTAAAAGTTTAAAATGCATATGAACACATGGTACATGATGGGTGGCGTCAACAAAGGAGAACTTTAGTTGCTCCAGTCAGACCAAAATGATTGGGAACAGACACTTCACATGCACTAAGCTTGCATGTGAACACCCACACACCGGATGAAGATATTAACAGCAAGACGCATTGCCCTCCCATTTTAACAACCCTCAAGTTGAGACAAGTCTGTGATTACAATCCATGTCCCTCTGTTTTTGTCTTTGGGAAAACCTGCTGTCCAGACAGCGGAAGAGAGCAGTTTCTCCCTCATTACCCTTAAAGGAAGCTCATATGGCGAGTGGGTGATATTAAAGTGGAGGAGGTTAAGATTGGCTTGGAGCCAGTGTGTTCTCCATGTCTCTGACCAAGTGTGCAGCAAAGTTGGGAGCATGCTGAGCTGAAACATATCCTGACAACAAAAATCTAATAACAAATCCTAACTATAAGCAACATCTAGAGGGTGTGATTAGACTTGAAATATTGACTCAAGCTTTCCTCATTTTCGTTCAAGTTTTTATGTACGAGCACTGCTTTCCCCAAATGAAAGACTTAAAAACAGAAGTGTTCCCCTCTTTGTGGGTCCAGTTGGGTCTGATGATGAACTGGTGTTCTCTTTCTCCTTAGACCAGAGTCTAATCCTCTTTTGTGATATTAAGCTGGAGGTTAGTGAGATGACCTCTGGCCTGTAGGTGCACTCATAAACAATTAAATCTGGTGTTGAGACATTTAATGAGTAAACCACACAGACGTATCAGGGTCTTTGCAGTCGGTTTGATTATATTGTGACTCCGGTCCCATTACGGAGATTCTATCCTGCTCCCTCGCTGCTCATAATTATGTTGTTGGCTTGCCATTAACCGAGATTAGTGATTATTAACAGGTCAGCACCGCAGACGTGGAGCAAATTGAAATACCCCATGTCAAACTCAGTTCATGAGTTTGACAAAAGCTAGAGCAACCGGAAATGACTTTGAGCTTTGATACAACATACCACATGATCCTCAGGCTTGTCATGTGTGGCCATTTTCAGAGGTCTTTTAGCTTACTCTTGACTCTGGTTAAGCTTATCAGAATTAACTCATCAAGACTGTGTGATGCTCAGGACGGTGGAAAGCTGCTCCTAATGCATCCATTAGATTAATTGTGGTAATTCATTATAGATTTTGTTAAGCTCTGCCTTTTCCTTACAAAAGTCTGACTCTTGTCCGAGTTAGACAGTAAGAGATGCACTTACTGATTACACCGGGTGTCTAGATGGGGTATTTGATTGACTAATTTAACGTATTTGATCATTTGATAATGTATCTACTCTGCACAACAAATAACACAAAGAGTAAAACCACATTAGGAGCTGCACATTCAGATGCTAGGTTTTCATGTTGAGACCCATTTATAATACTAATATTCTCAGCAATATTACTGGAAAGCACAATTAAAGATTTTAGATTCACTCTGATGGATCAACTAGAATTGTAGGATGATTATAAAAATGTCTTTAGCGGAATAAATACATGTGTTTTAACATATCAGACTCTTAATACAAAACAGTATAACATTCAACAAAAAACAATTCTAACGCAATGTTCACTTACTAGCTTTTCCAAAGCTTCAAACCGTATCCATATCACTTTTAGGACTTCTCATCCATATTGGCTTAAAGTAAAGCATTACATTTCTGCTGATGAACACTGCGTCAAGCTGCTGCTTTGAAGGTCAAGAAAAAACTTAATATCATAAAAAATGTAATTAGTATTAATGTTCTTGTAAAATTAAAATGAGTGGCCATAAAGAATGAGTCTGATGTTGTTTTATATTATTCTCACTTTCAATAAACCCCTTGAAAATACTAAACCCAACAATAAATCCAAGTACACACTTTGCTGCGGCCGCAAAAACCTGTGCACCAAATGTGTATCAATACACATCTGAAAATAGTCCCCAGTAAATACTCTATTTACTCATGTTTGAGTTGTGTTTGCTAAAGCACATGCCACTACCAAAGGCCCCGCTATTTTAGGAAATTGATTAGCCTGTAGTATTATTTTTTAAATATCAACTATTCAAATTAAGGGATCTTTTAAAATCAAAACACATCATCCAACTCTTCTCCAGTAAACCATGTTTTATTCACCAAATGTTGTCGTCTATCTTGCCTTTGACATTGTGGTGTCTGAGGTTATTTCTGGTTTCCTTATACTGATTCATTGATCCTTCATGTGACCATAAGATTAAGAAAGATCTACATTGCACTCACATTGTTCAGAAGCTGTGTGTGCGTTCACAAAGGAAGACATTTATGGGACTTGTTGAACATAACACAACTATAGAATACCACCAGCCTTAGGTAGGTCCGTAAATTCATTGGAAGAAATGACCATATTTAACTTGTATATATGGATGAAACATGTACAATTAGACAAATCCTGTTTTAAAGACTCCTTAAATAAGGTCTAAGTCTAGCTGACTAGACAAGTATGCGTTTAATATAATATGTGTTTCAACTGATAGAAGCCAACTAAAGCATGTATTATTCAGTAATTACAGTACAAAACTGGCACAACTCAGAGAACTATTTCAGTGTATAAAGTATGTGTGCACTCATATAGCAGAATAGAACTATGTCATGAATAAATCCCATGGTGCACCATGTGATGAAGAAGCAGGAGATTTTAGCTGCTGCATGCTAATGGCAGATTAAGGTATTATTTAGTTAAAAGACCATCTCTCTCTCTCTCTCTCTCTCTCTCTCGCTCCCTCTGTTTCCACATGACCTTTTAATTATTGATTTCCAACTTGCGAGGCTTCATCTCTCCTCTCATCTCTCTCCTTCTCCCCTCTATCTCACTGCCACTCCCTGTCTTTTATCTTTCTGTTTTTTCTTCTTCTAACAGAAAATCACTCACAACAGCCACACACACACACACACACACACACACACACACACACACACACACACACACACACACACACACACACACACACACACACACATCTTCTGGTCTTTTTTCTACCACTCGCTTATTCCTCCTCTGCTTCTCCCTGACTTGCCTCTATATTAAAATGCATAGCTGCTGGCCGCTTGCTGCAGCGTCAGCAGGGGGGATAGCGAAGGTAATTCATGCCCGGCTGTCACCCAGACTAGAGGTGAGTGAGCGCACCTCTTCCCTGAGGAGTCAACCAGAAAGGAGCCCAGAAGAGGAGCTCAGAGGCATCAATAATCCAGCATCTCTCCCTGCACTAACGACAGTCTCATTAAACACCGCACACTCCTCGTGCTTCCATATTTGTACAGTTGGAGCGCAGATTGAGATGAATGGGAGGCTCAAAGTGTATCTCCCTTTGAGCACAAACCCCCGCATTTATAGGTGTGAATGAATAATCTTATTTGGTCAAGGCCGCAGATTTCACTCTGGAGATAAAGCAACAGCCCTGTTGATGAGAGATGCTCAGGGTTGTCGGTGTATGAAAAGCCCCCGACGTTGTTACACCCACCAGAGGTTTAGGTATGTTTTCCATAGAGCACCAGCCCAGCCCTGTGAGATGCGACTGTAAATAGGCTTTCATGGCTCTCATTGGGGCTCTGTAAGGAAACCTAGCAGCACTCACGCAGAAAAATAGTTGCACTCTCAGTGACAAGTGACTCAAAAACCTCTTCAAGGTCGAAGAAAAATAAATTATTAAATAAACTAGATTTTGGCTCTCTGACTATTATTTTTAAATTCATTCTGAAAATGGAAATGTTTATATAAACTCAAAATCTGTAGTTGGTTTTCGACTCTTAGGGGAGCAACTGCAGTTGTTAATACTGTTTAGACATATCAACGCACAAAAGGAAACACACAACCACACAACGTCTCTAATCCCTGATTTAAACCCTACCTGCATTCTAACCGTAACCCTAAAAATTATGCATTGAGAGAAGAGGTTGACTACAATGCCCTCACTTTGGCAGATGCATAACTAACAAGCATGTATGGCTGCAAGGCCACAGCCAAGATACTAACACAGTTCAAAATAGACATTTACATCCAACACCTCCCCAAAATGGCTCCCAGCTCCATTCCTCTTTTCTGCATCGCCCTCAGGATAATTCTGTCCAGGGTATTTCAGGAATCTGTCTCAGGATAAAATAATCTAGAGACAGGTGCTCACTAATTTTAAGTGTAGGGCCCGAGGATACGGGTGTCACGCAGAAAGCTGAGAGCCAGTCGGTGAAGATGCGTGGGGCAGAATCTCATTCCACTGGCTTCGCTCACACACTATTCTCAAGGTTCCCCCCGAGGAGGTCAGGCCCTGGTCTCGGGGCAGAGAGTGAACCGACAGTGAACTCGTGATTCACTGCGAAAATTTTGTCCATTGTTGCCACGGCAACGGCACCTGCAGACTGATGAAAGCCTGCTCGGTGACACCTCAGAGCCACCGCCGCCACGGAAGTATGATTGAAGTGTGTGTTTGTGTGAGGGTGAGGTGGGAAAATGAGCAAGTACACAGTATGTCAATAAAATGAAACTTTGCGTTTGTGTGTGTGCTTGTTTATGGATATGCCAATCCTGCAGATAATCAGCTGGGAACATAGTCGACAGTCACTATCTGCATCATCAGATGCTGGTTAGAGCGGCTGCTGTGTCCGTCATCAATTACATTTTGCATAAGATCCAGTCGGTTCATTATTGTGCATCACCATCAGCCTATTGATGTACTGAAATGCTTTGGCAGTGCTGGATCTCATTCTTTCATGCCAATAAAGCTTTCAGGGATTAGTATTGACATATGCATTTGCAAGTTCTAACGTGGAGGTCATACAGGGCGTCACAGTGGGCAGCTCCAGAGGCGGGTGTGCAGGTCTTTGTGTGCCTGCGTCAGCAACCACGCGTCATACGTCTTTCAACAAGAAACTGTGGGCGGCTTTTTCAAAATGGGCGATATCATGTAAAACACACCTACGGGAGGTTGACACATCACCTGGAAAATGTTATTGATGCCTTGACCGAGAGGTCGACAAAATATAAAGTAGTTTGCGGTATTGTCATGATTGGATTGCATTAATTTGTCAACGTTTTCCTGGTATTTTATCCGTCCCCTGCATGAGTAGTAGGACAGGGAGGATGCAGTAGCCATAGCTACAGACAGCAGCAGTGATGGTGATATAACAACAAAATGCATCCCTCTTAGATTTTCAGTTCACGCGAGAGTGGAGAGATTGTTGTTTCTTTCTCTTCATTAATGGCTTTCTCCCTGTTTAATTCATCATTTGGAGAGAAGAGCGTGCTTGTGGTCCTATGATTAAGTACAAAAACATCTCAGTGTCATGTGGCATCTTAAGGTATTCATAGGTTTGTCGGTGGTGCATTCACCATCATATTGTGCAGTGTTTGTGCCATTTCAGACATTATCGTGGTTTAAATCTTTGCTAATTCCACTAATAACTCTTTCCGACCTTCAGATGGGTTTGACTCCCGGGTTGTACAAGGTTAGCAATTTTTCCTCAGCAGTCAGCTCTGCCTGCACAGTGAGCCAATAGTCAGAGCAGCAGTAACGTTCCTATAGGCTACCACCGGGCCGGTGTAGTGGTGTGATGGATGTCCTCTCTGCCAACTCCTCCCGAGAACGCTGAGTCATTCTACGCATTCCCAGCATTCAGCGGGATGCTGCACCGGCTTCACTGCTCCAATTATTTATCTGGGGTCAAAGTCCACAAATACTCAACCGCCAGCTCTATCCTGCTTTTTAATGGTCTGTTTGGTGACTCATAGTGTGTGAGGATCTAAAATCAACAGAGAATCCAAAATTTTGGAAATATAGTCAAGCAAATACACTTAATCTGCCTCTAAAAACGTGTTGAAAAGTTTATGTAAAGGTTAACAAACTCATCTCATCTGCTGAATAGAAAACAGAGACATAGATACAGCTTTGAAATTAAGAGCTTGTGGTCTGTTTAATGAATCAATGCCAAGGCAGATGCTGGCTGTGCAGCTTTCTTTTTCCACCCATACCTCCTCTGGGAGGAATTTGGTCACATTCCACTTGCTTTGAGTGAATTAAAATGAGAAAGGAAGTTTGGAGAATTGTATCAGGTGGCTTTAATCTCAACTCACTCACTGAAAAACACTCTACCAAAATGTCACGAGACAGAGATACTGCATTTGTGGATTCCTATGGAGCTTTAATGTTTCAGACACAATTACAGTTGGCTGCAGCAGTTGTGTTATTGTTGTAGCTGGATCTTCTCTGAACACTGTTTAAGTATATGCTGCTCCTGCAGCAACAGCAGTCACTCATGCTTATTTCAGTCAACGTGATGCATACTTCAGACCTGATGGCACAGCCAGAATCTGTTTGTTATGACAGCTAGTTGAAGGCATGTCTTGTTATTTTTAGGCCTGAGCTAAACCATGTGCATATATTCATAGATCGTTATTAGATTTTATAACATTTGGTGTGCTTTGCACACAGAGTCGATTTGCTACGTCCAGAGCATCCGGATTTATCTTTTCAGCTCCTTATGCCATCAGTATTTGTACACATGGGAGCTTTAGGATGGAAAACGTTAACATTATAATGTTACATTCATTTTCTGTATTAATATGCATGATGCTATCTCTTCAAATCTCCCTGTACGTTTTAGATTGACTGTAGTTAAGGTAATAGGACTCAAAAGGTATGTCTTCAACACCAGGAGAACATTTTTGACTTTTTAACAATGTTCTGCTCTTCACATGTGTCACTTTATGCAAAATCCAGAGATGACATCTCCATACATTTTGCCTACACACTGTATCATGTACAGGAAATATATCTTCCTCAGTGAAAGCATTGGAGTGGGAATCCTGGAGGAGGACAGGTATGTTGATCCTGAGAGTATATTGTGGAAATAAGCATCCGTCAAAGCAATATCACAGCTAGAAAGAGCTTGAGCAGATGGCTGCAGTCAGTACGCCTTCAGGGGAGCAGCGGGCCACAACGTTCAAAAAGGAAACAGGCTGGAAGCTGCACAAATCTTTGCTGCAACAAGTCTCTCATGGCCAGTAGTTGATGGATTTTAAATGGGATGTGTTTTTTTAATCACAAGATGAGACGTAACACAGGTGGTCCACAGGAGCTAACTCACGACCCTCAGCAGCTAAACCAACATATGGTTTAGATTCAGAGCGACCAGGTGCAGCTGTATTGAAAAAGTGCTTCTCATGAGTAAGATCGTTTCATGTCAATCAAGACCAAAACTTTAGTGGCAAATAAATAAATAAAATGCTTTTTAGAAGTGTGTATCAAGAGCAGTTTCAAACCACACCGGATTGCCAAAATATGGAAAGTGTGTTTGAGGCAGATAGAAATATTAGTGGTGAGAATTCCTCCGTCTATTGTCACAGTTGCTGAGTGTTCACCTGCATCCACCCCTCCTAAAAATACATGAAGAAAGCTTTTTCTTCTTGTTGACCTCTTGAACTCCACTGAGCTGCCAGGGTCAACCATGACCCCTCTCCCCCCTACTGCGCCAAACATTGTTCACACTCACACACATTTAATTCAAATTCTAGAGGAGGTCTCAACATCTCCAAGGACACCAAACATCCAATGTTTGAGGAAATGTGTTTAAAATGACATCTCAAATATTTCCATTTGATGGGATGGTGTGGCCAAAAATCCCAAAACAAAAGCCTGGAAGGTGACATCGAGACAAAACAAAGAACTTATGCTCCCGATTTCCTCCAGGGCTTGAGAAATAGTTTCTTATACTGTGTGTTTGCCTTTGAGACACACCATCATGGTGTAACTGTCACGCTTTTTTTTTAATTAGGGGGTGGTACATTGCTAATGAGCTATGCTGCCATGATGCTAAGTCAAACTATGTCTAGGGCAGTATCACATCAAAGAGGATGAAAATGTGATCTTTGTAATTCCCTTCCCCCCTGGCCCACACCATTGGGACGTTTTTCAGTCTATCTGTATTTTCCTGTATTGTCTTCATAAATATATACATTTTTGGATGTAGCTATCATGCTGGGAACAAACAAAAGACAGAGCATGGTTGTGTCAGTGGGATTACAGATCAGAATCACAAGGAAACAGAGACAGCTTTATGCTGCGAGTTGGAGGAACTGAGAACCTCCAGGTTTCATGTGGACTGTGTGAATCTGTAGCTTTGTGCGGCTGTGAGTGATCGTGAGGTGCTGCATTACTCCACAGCATGTGCCCTTTCTGCCTGCCTCTCCCTCCTCTCCTCTGGACTGGCTTTTGCTTAATTATGTTGAGTCATAAGGTGGGAGGGAGAGTCTACTCCCTCGCTCCTGGAGTTGCCGCACGCTCATTTTTTTTGTTGCTTTGAAGATGAAAGGTGGAGCTGATCACATTCATTTGGGCTGTAAAGTTATATCCTTCCTCTCAAATGTATGGGGTGGAGTTATTTTAGCGCCGGGTCAGGAGAGTTCGAACTTTCGTCTCAAAATAAAAGCCTTTCTTCCAATTATGTTGATTTTAAACTGTCAAGATATTCGAAATACTCAGCTCAGCAGTCCAGTTATATTTCAACTTATCTGAAGGAGCTATTTTCTTCTGAATTGCCAAATATTGTGATCAGTGGATTTTTGTTATGCTGTCCAAAAGGTCTGATCAGGT
The DNA here is from genome assembly GCF_910589615.1 of Taurulus bubalis. Taxonomy (NCBI): domain Eukaryota; kingdom Metazoa; phylum Chordata; class Actinopteri; order Perciformes; family Cottidae; genus Taurulus; species Taurulus bubalis. Next base: position 16,639,791 of record NC_136599.1, on the reverse strand, counting down.
ATTGATAGTAAAATTCCAATAATTGGATAATGTCCTTCCTTACATGTTAAGCAGAGACAGCTACCTGGTTCCTGTGTACACTTTTACAAACAGAAGGAAAAAGCTGAATATAGAAGTGGAAAAACATAACAGTATTTTGGAAATATGGATGACGCAGGACTGAGTTGGCTGTTCACATAAAAAAAACATTTAAATTTGAGCCTGAAAGACAAGAAAAATAGCCCTTCAACAGAATAAACTTTAGGCTTGTATAATTTTCTTTTCTTTCTGTTGATATTTCATGTACAATTTATTCGAAATTTGCCTTACAAATACTTTATTTTAAATTGTAGAAGTACATTTTGGTGTTACAGGAATATATTTGATATATTCTGACATATTACATTCTATTCTATATCCTATTCAGAACAATCTGAATAATCACTTCTCTGCAATTCATCCATATGTGCAATACTCACATATATTTATACCCCCAATATGTAGACATCGGGTAAATGTGATATTTTTGCAACTGTTTGATGATATGATTGATGGTATAGCAGTATTGAAGCAGCCCATAGACACTGTTCTCTGGAAAGGAGCTTTTCACGGCCTCTCCAGCATACAGTGTTTGATGCTAATAGAAAAGAATGGAGAGACACTTTAAATTTCATTCACACTTAGAACATGGAAAACCTGACTTCTCAAACACTATCGCTAAAAGCGATCATGCGTCTCCCTGTTCTAAAACTGCACACACACACACACACACACACACACACACAGTTGCATAACGGGATGTGATAGTGGTGGTGGCAGTTATCAGCTGGCTCGTGCTGTCTGCAGAGCTCTGGGTCTGATCTGTCTGCCATCGGATAAACACAACGTCAGAGCTCACGTGTACCGTGAGAGAGGGAGCTTATGTGGAAGGAAGGAGGTGTGCATGTAATCATACCAGGATCCGACACGGAGGGTTAGCGTTTGAATACTAAGCAGCAACTTGTTCTAGTGAGAAAGTTTTCACGTCAGTTACTGTGTAAAGTGGTGCATGAATATTGAAAAATGTGCCAACAGCTGGCGTGTTATTCCCAGAGCTCCCTCCCCCGAAATTGCAAGGTTTTCATGCATCTGTGACAAAAGGCATGTGAAACGGGGAACAGATGTTCATCATTAGCGCAGGAGAAACATGGAGCACCGTGTCCCAACTTGATGACCAGTCAGCAATTTAAACATCTGCCCGAACACCTGACTGGAAAATGTAGGAGGCTGTGGGTTACTGTCAGTTTACAAGAAAAAAACTGTGTTTTTATGGGACGAGTGGATTTAGTAGTCCTTCGACGTACAGTGCATGGCTGTTAGTGTGATTTGTGTCGCTGAAAGGCCGAGAATGTTCGTCTCTGAAGGAAGTAATGTGCATGAGAACTAACATGTAAATGATAATTACATGACGAAGAAATCATAAACCTCTTTTTTAAACAAATTCCATTGCCAACGCCCTCAAGGGCCTCTTTCTCGCTTGTTCCGGAGCTTTTGACCAGATCACACTGTCTTCACACTTTCCATAAACCTGAACACTTTTTGGGTCATCTACAGAAATTATATTACATTCTATAACACAAATTTATAACAAATTATATATTTGTAAGCTCAGAACAAGTGGATATTATCAAATATGCAGATGTCTTTTCATACAAACTGCATTGTTCACTTATCACACTGAACAAAAGGATAATTTTCTTCTGCACATACAGATGAACAGGAACAAGGAATACATGATTTCCTCCCCATCAGGACTATGATGAATACTTTCTCACAGCATTATCTGAAGACAAGCAGCCATTCCATCAGTTTCTCATTTCTTGCATGTTTGACAAAGTTCAACTTAATAGCGGCGAAAAGAAGGAAAAGTAACCTTTCACTGTTTAAAATATCTTTAATGGTTCAGTTGGTATAGGATTTGGAAGCATTAAGTCAAGACATGGTCAGCAGCCATACAAAACAAAACCAACTAATCAATGTCGACTGAGAGGAAAATAAAATACAAAAGCAACGCGAAAAAGAACAATTAGGCAACATGAAGTCATCACAGTAAAAAGATACATCGATCCTAGTCAAACTCAACAGCATGCTGAAAATCAAAACCGGTTGCAAGTTTAACGATGATCTCACACACACAAACACACTCAGACAGACACACTCGCTCGCACGCACGCACGCACACACACACACACACACACACACACACACACACACACACACACACACACACACACACACACACACACACACACACACACACACACACACACACACACACAACTTGAATGAAGGCTGAAGAACAACCTCGACAGGTAAAATGTACAGTAAGACACCTTTTAGAGAGAGAGAGAAAAAAACAATGCATAGACAAATAAAGAACAATTTAAAACAAGAGTAAACATAAAAAGACGAATGTCTTTGCCGTAGGCGGACAGCGTGATAGATCTGTTGGCTGATTACATCGCAATGATTACTGAAGACATTCAAACAGAAGTTATTGCCAACAACAAAAAATGGATAACACTTTACCCATACAAAGAAATGATTTTTTTTTCTGAAACATTTTAAAAGAGCAGGAAGCTTTCACAAACGTCAAGAACGTACGAAACAATGGTCAATGTGCCGAGGATTCAGACCCTCGGCGCCACTTGGATGAACATTATAAACCACGAGGCAGACATGCTTGGCTTCAAAACATTACGTTACAATTATTTTAAGTTATACAAGTTGACAAACTGTACTTAAAATACATTAAATATAGATGACGTCACTAGAAAAACCTGTTGGTTGTTAACACATATTCATTTGAGCTTTTCCAGTTGAGTCAATTAACACATTGAAGATACTTTTTTTTTTTAAATCACCGAAGGGTTACAAAGTTTTCTTTTATCCATTGAACCAAAAAAAACATCTCTGCCCTAAATATCAAAATGCATGTTTTTGCAAATATCCCATTGATAATAGTGCAAGAGATACAGTACAGTCAGAAATAGCACACAGCCTCGATGTTTGGCTTCCCGTGTTTAGTCACAGACGGTAACAAATTTAGAGTTTGTGTGTTTTAGTGTGAACAAAGAGCCACTGCTGATGACATTAAACTATCTACTGGTTCTCCATCTTTAATGATGTGTTCGAGGAAGTCAATTCAGTAAACAATAAATTACAACTACAGCGTCTCGTCTCTTATCAATTTTCTTAAATCATTATGTTAATGTTATTTTACAGATAAAAAAAAAAGAATAATAAAAAAAATACAATTGGCACAATCAATTTTTCCAACTATCTGTACAATAAAAAAGGTTTTACATGTCACAATAACCCAAAACCAGTGTTTGTTTGGGGAGAATGTGTACACCTGTGTTTTATGTGATTATGTCTGCTAGTGTCTTTCATTTTTTTTGCACCTTCCTCAGAGAAAAGCCTTGCTGCACTCGCAACAGCCTATGGTTCAAAATAAAGCAGCAGAAGAACAATGGGGGCCTCATTTATAAAACTGTGCAGAGATTCGTGGAGAAGAAACCGGCGTGCACTCAAACATACCGTTCCCTTAACGCAGTTTGTCACGAGGCTCGTGATCCTGCTCCGTTTTAACACTTTTAATTAAACATGAATGATTAATGACAGGCCTGTTGTGAGTGTTAACGCACACATCAATCAGGAAATCATTCTAGTATTTGCACGTGTAGAAAAGATCAGACTGCAAATATACAAAATTAAAATTAGGTCTTTAGTCAGTTAAGACTTTTTGGCCACTAGGAGACAATAAGCGCATCTGGGTGCTATGACTGACTTTTTCGGCTGCAAGCAGGTGATAAATAAACAGGCCGGAAATTGATATACTGTGAAGTTAATTGTCTGCGAAGTGTTATGATTACATCAGTTTTATATTTAACTGCTTGGCCTTCAGCATGTAGGTTGAAGTAGACGTGTCGACGCTCTTCAGAAGCATCCCAACATCTGGGTGGGAGATGGCTAAGCATCTTTCACGCCTCTATTTATACACACGGAATGTTTATAAATGAGGCCCCTCGTGTGACAGAATAAAAAAGCCTTTATAACACGACAGCTAAATCAAAAACAATTTCAGCCCCATCAGGGTAAGCAGAAATAATTAAAAATCTCTCCCCTAACACGATCAATCGTCACACTCGCTGCTTGACCAAAACTATATTTCTCTTTGCTTCAATCAGCTGCTGACTGGTCACTTCCTCCGGTGACCACAGCAGATAGAACATGTAACACTGCCTAAAGTCTCAACACAGACAAAATAATACAAAACAAAACCAACCCACCCAAAGAAAACAAAAAAAACAACCTACATTTGATATTCATCCACACAATCTGTGAGCGTTTTCACTGACTGCCTTGTTGCTGAGGCTCAACCCACAGCGAAGTACTTGAGTGCCTCTCAGGTAATGGTGCGCCAGCTTGTATGAGGAGGAGTCAGGGATGAAAGAGCTGGTGGGGGGTTGGGGCGGGGCCGCCAGTTCCGGGTGTCTCTTCCCCTCCTCTCCTGCCCCCCCCCCCCACCCCCACCCCCCGGGTGCCCCTCCTCTCCTGAGCTCATCAGTGTCGTGTTTGTGGAGTTGCTGTGGATCACGTGCGGGAAGGGGTTGGGGGGTGCAGTGGGGTGGAAAGGGGGGCCCAGGGTCACTGTCGCCGGTCCTCCGCCTCTGACCGCGAGAACGCCATCACCACGTCCTCCGCACCTGAGAACCAAGAGCAGATTGTCAGGTTAGTCCTCCACACAAGTCGCGGTTGTATTTAAACGACACAGACGAAGATATTAACCCAACGTGTTCTTATGCAACAGGAAACATTGCCACAAAAACATCCTCAATATGAAAACAAATGACAATATAATTTACTGTAACTGTTGTAGATGTTAGGAATTAGGGCTTTAAAGAGAATGAAATGTTATTGTAGAGGCCAAAATCTGATTCATAATATAAAATGCTGATTGTGTGAGTTTTTAACACTAATTGTGTCTGAGGAGTGTATTAGTTTGAGCTTTTGACAATAGATTTACTTCCATGTCTAACAGGAAATGTCCCATCTCTTTATATCCATACTAGGAGTGACCTGTTATAGGCAGTTAGATTGACAGAAACACAGGAGACTTGCATTCATAAGGGGCTTACATTAAGTAATCTACTGGGATCAGATTTAGCTTTTCTGCTCACATTTGTTTTCACAGAAAACACAATGGTGTACGGTTTGAGTAAAGGGCATAACCTTTGGTATGGACCAGGTTATTATTTTATTTAGTTAGAAACAGTCATATTACACAGCCTTTCTATCTGAATGTTGGTTGAATCCCATTAAATCTTCAACACGTTATGAACTATTAACTTGTGATCGGATCATTCAAAAAACACATTTTTGTTAGTGCAAAGTGAGTGAGAGTTTTCTACAGGTCATTGGATCCTGACGGTATCAGTTGTGACTATAAACCCAAAAGCATTTCATCTATTTCATCTATTGCCAAGGTCACATGTTGTGGAAACTTAGCCACCGCCCGCCATCGCAGCGCCCCGACAGGAGATGCTGTGACACACAGAGTGACCTGCTGACGGCAGCATCCTGCTCTGTCATGATAACACCTACATCTAAGGCTTCAATGCCAGCTGCAGCTCAGGCTGAGTAAACAATACTAGATACCAGCTGATGATGTTAACCTCGCTAGGCTCTGGAAATAAGAATCAATGAGCACACAGAAAAGAGACTAAAATGATCAACAGCACACAGGGTTGGATTTCTTCTTTCTCCTTTTGTGCATCTTTCACTTTCACCAATTTAATGAAGACAAACCGATAATTACAGTCTCCTATGGGTGGAGTCTACTAACGGGTTCCCAGCTACACAATAAGACTGTCAGCAAGCTTTTGTTTAAATAGGAATTACTCAGTGTGTGGCCAACTGTGATTCATTAAGTCATTTGGGCCTGTCCACACCTGCTGAGAAGGTTTGTCTCTGATAAATTATAACCATTTTCCAATTATGCTTGCGTAAGATAAAAATATTACACAATGCTCTTTCATCTCCTCATATATCCAACTGTTTTTTCATATTGGCATTTTTGGCAAGGACGTGGCAAGTTTCAATTGGAGTGTAGACTCTGAAAAAGAGAGAGAGGTAAAAAACGCTCTTGCCAGATGAAGTAGTAAAGCATTAAGTCTCTCTTGCACTGTCATGCTCGGCAGCCTGGTGAGATGCATTTGCTTCTTGGTAATGGAAGGAAATTGATCGAGACCACAAAGCACCTACTGCAACATCTCGAGTCTCCTCAAACCCTTAATTAAAAACGCATCGCTTAAAGACGGAAGTGGCAAAGGACAACTTGGTGCCGACAGTACCGTAAGCGCGATGATGCGTCGCAATAAAAACACCTGACAGGTGACGAGCACATAAATATTTTTAACACCGGTTTCCACACCTTTGCAGACAGTTTTCAAACAGCACCTCGTGCACGTCTGTTATAAAAAAAAAAGAAACGCGCCACACAACAGCCCCTTAGGTGCTTGTTGGATTTAATTATTGTGGAGATATGAAAGTAGGCCAGGGGCTGTGAGCCTCCACATGTATTTGGCACAAAGGGCGGACCCTTCTCATCAGACAGCACAGACCCTCCAAACACAGAAGTGTGAGTTTCGCTTGGTTCTCCCTACGGGGAAGATGATTTCCATGTTTCTTTTGGGGAAGGGAGCCTGTTTATATGAACTCTCAAGTTCCTCTTGAAAGCTCATTGGCCATCCAAATGTTATGGGAAAAAGGAAGCCGGAGAAGAAACTGGAGATATGAAAGTGACAAAAAAGATATTGACACAGACATGCTGCTCGACTTCAGTTCATAACATGAATCTCATCTGCTTTGAGACAGCACAACGGGATAATGATGCTTGAACAAGAGACAATTACGCAATGGCACAGCTGCTGAATAGCACTTCTGTTCAAGATGATGTTTTTGTCTCAAGGACTTGCAATAACACTCATTTATCACTGTAAAGCCTGTCGGTGTGAATAAGATCACCTTTGTGTAACAGGCGGGTCAGAGGAAGGACACGTCAGACACTGAGCAACTTGAGCCCAACGACCAGCAGAAATGCTCTCAAAATACATCCACAGAGCGGAGCGGGCTATATCTGTTTTACTTTGACGGGGAGTCATGTGCGGACCTCGCCCTGCAACACACACACACACACACACACACACACACACACACACACACACACACACACACACACACACACAAATAAACAAGCCTTAGCCAACTAGATGGAGACGTCAGGTCCCTACAAGCTGTTGCCTAGCAACAGATAAAAATCAGCCTGCATCAGAGGATGCTGCCTGTGAGCAGACGGCTCGTTGGTGAGGATGCGGCTCCGTGTCGGTCCGTTCTCCGGCCCCTCCCTCCGCAGTGCACTGATCCCCTTCTCATCCCGCCTGGTGGGGGAAAACAGAGCGGCTCCGGGCGACGGATTACACAAATAACAGCAACAACGGGCATATCATCCGATTTGTCCTCAATAAATACTTTGAGAGGAAGAAAATACCCCTCAAACGGACTTTACAGGCAAAGAACATAGAAGATAAAGTAAAACTACTTTTGATATATAGTCAGTCATGAATAATCATGAGTTGCATCCCGAAGCCTGGTCCAAAAGCAGCCAGAATGCCATATATTCACCAGAACTAATTCACAAGCAAACAAAGTCTTTCTTCTCGCTTCTATAAATCAATATGTGGCTGAGAAAAGGTCAAATTTAACTAAAAACACACAAAGTTCCACTGATACCTCTGTGGAAAAGAACGTGGTGAAATTAACCTAAAGGGAGTGTGTTTTAAGTAAAAAGCAGCTTGCTGCATCACTCAAGTCCCTTCTGTCTGAACAGAAGCCGCCACATGATGACTCCAGTGTTGCAGTGGGACGCACCGAGTTATTAGTCTGAGCAGCAACATCACTTGAGGTCACGGTCTGCAAGGGGTCAGCTGAGAGGACGCAGACATGCAATCCTCTCCTCGAAAACCACTTCAGGCGTGTGTGTGGTCCAGCTCAACGTGCTATCATCAACAAACACAGTGGGGCTACTTTCACACACATTTATGGGATGATCTGCATCACATAACTGCACACTACTTGCTAATCATTGAAGTATAAAGCTTTCCCATTACTTTCTGCCACTCATATAATTTTATTATCGTGTAGAATGTTTATCTTAATAAAATACAACCTAAAGAAGTGTCCCAAAAATAATTAAATTCAGTTATTTTAATAGAAAGGGTAAACATAATTTTCTTCCCTTCACATTTCAGAGATTTAACAAGCTTTGAAATGAAGTTTAAGGCAAAGAGACGAGAGCGTAGTTAAGGAGACGTCTCAGTGTTTCAGTGATTTGGGAGACGAGTCACTCCATAAAGCTGAGTCGTTGGCTCTGATTCATGCTGCAGTGACAAACAACATAAAGTCAGAACCGATACCACTCATGCCCGGCCCGAGTCGCCAAACAAAGGCGGGTCCTTACTGTAACATGGCTTTCGCTTGAAAAAGTGAGTTTAAATATTGCACTGTACCGGATTGTAACATAGGGTAAAAAAGAAACAAGATTGTGCGTCGACAGGACACGGCTGCAGTAACAGTTGAAACAAGAGAGTGTAATATCACACTACGGTTGTGTAATTAGCACTCCAGCTTGCCTCCCGGTCCCATAATGACACCTGCTCCAATCTACCGATGCAGCACGTTGCAGCGACACCAAAACCCCACAGGAAATGGTAGCTTTCCTGGGACAACTGAGGTTGCTATGGCAACCCCATCCATCCTCTTTTGTCGAGGACTTCAGACGTCCTTCTGGGGAGGAGTAAACTTTCCTTGTCAAGTTAGACAAGATAACAAGTCCTGAAATTGCTGGCTATGTGTGCGGCTCTGACAAAGTCTATTGTTCAAAGTGACGCGTCGTCGGTCACAGAGAGCAGCCCGACTGTAAAGACAGAACCTCTGTTCTCCCCATATTGTTCTCTAAAAACTCTGCACAACAGCCAGTATTATTAATCCAAAAGGAGCAAGTTACACTAAAACAGAGCCCCAACAAAACAGGCCTGACTTAATGAGTTCACACTTCATATTCAATCACAATCTCAGTGTTGAAACGTAGCACGCTGGTCGCCCTCCGCTCCTCAGCCACATCAAAGTGCTTCAGCTAAAAAAGCTGAATGAGAAAGAAGCTCCAGAGCCTTTTGGCTGAGACTTTCAATTTTGGCCTGTTTAAAATTGCAAAACAAAATTATGTATTTGCATGTATGGTAATCAGCCAATTAAAACATGCAAAAATGCAAATTCCATGACCCATAGACATAAAAGAAATATGAGCGGCAGCCCCCCCTTGTTTCTTAAAAAGGAGAATTACATTCGACAGCTGCGCAGAGTTTGAGGGAATTCAGGGATTGAGCAACATTTCAATCAGTCCGATCACATGTGACTGACAGATGAGGCGGCAAAACCTACAAATGTGTTATCAGAATACGCCAAAGCTGACAACAGCAATAATGTTATCCATCTGTCATATTAGCTTTCGTCCGCTCGCACACCTACACTTCTATCTAACATTTCCCGAATACAGCCCGGCCTTGACTTGGAGTGATTCATATTTGAGTGCTTTTCAACAATGGGATAGTGCCCTCAGTGCCCTCTATGCATGCCGCCACTCGATCGATGAGGCGGTGTCTGACACGTGACACGATGGCTGGATGCTGAGATCCCTCGAGGACACGGGTATCGGAGCATCCTCCATCAGCATGTCCAGGCTGTCCTCTGTCTCACACGGCTGGATATTGTGGCTGAAAAATCCCTTTGGTCTCTGACCTTTTAAGCTCGACAGTCTAGAACCACAAATAAGTTTTAATACTTTTTTTTGAGAAAAAAAAGGATATTTAAAAAAAAAAAAAAAAAATCACTTTGATACCATATTTTGATCATAACTATGAACATCCAGCATGATATGAGCCAGATTCCCCAAAAATGCCTCCTCGAGCGGTCCCCGAGTTTTTCAAACTGTATGGTTCAGGTACTAATAGCGGGTTTGGAAGGATTTTTGATTGCTTTGTTAGACTCACACAAGCGCGTAGGGTTACGGAGATGTGTGTTTTATTGAAATCCGACTTCGTAAGGGGTACTTATTAACGTGTTAGTGAAACGTTACGATCGGCGCAGCAAGTTACGGCGTTTACGTAATTAATTAAACTTAACGGTTACTTTTTTAAAAAACATAGCTCTCTTCTCACAAGGGTTACGGTATTGTAGCAATTTTAATGAAGTTGAACAACCTTTTGGTTGTGGAGATAATTAGGTTTCCGTTTTTAAAAACAAGATTCTTTTTTTCTGCGAAAAAGAGGCACTGGGGGGCTTGGGGCTAAAAATGGGTCAGATGGCTCCAATAATAACAATAATAATAATAATAATAATATCCTAAATGCTTTTCCAATTTGACAAAATTCAAACAACTCGTATTGTATAAGGAGAAGCCTATATAAACCTTTAAAAGTAGCATACTAAACTGTATTATTTGACAAGCTGAAAGGGGTGAGTCATCCACTCCAAATTATCATTTTTCCAAACAGCAAGCTGAGAAGCAATCATAGTAAACAGTGTGCTTTTTTTTTTAATTATGAGAAGTGATTAGCTTTTGAAAACAGCTTTGTCGAATGGCTTCAAAAGCAGTGTGGATTTTATGTCTACAATTCAAACTACTGGTAGACATTTTTCAAATATATCTTAACTCAGAATGAAGTGGATGATGTTATTATTTGAAATCATCTTCCCCAATTAGGAAAATATTAACCTGTTAAGAGAACATTAAATTAATTGAATCTACTCTACCAGACCCGTAGGCAGTCTGAAGGTGGAACTGCTACGAGCAGAAACATCAACGATGCAAGATCAGACAAAGAAAAACAACCTTTGCCTGGAAATCTGCTGGCAAGTCACAGACAGTGTCTGCTGTATCGGCTGCACTGTGATGGTCAACTGGGACAGACAGACTACTACTGCATACAGAAAAGTGAGGGGAAAGGTCTGTTGCCATTAGAATGAAGAGTGAACAGAGTGAACCCCAGAGAGTACAACCTGCTTTACCTCCACACTCATGCCATATACAATTAACACATTGAAATTCAATGTTAATGTCTTTTCCCCAAAATGTATGAATATAATTTGCACAATTACCTATATTTTGAACAGGAATCAAATAAAAACTCACTTCAGACTAAAGCTGTGCATCTGTAAAATTAAATTTTAAGAGGCACAATGACTGTGCAAGTTGCTCGGCAATTTAATGCGTCCTTTCATCTATTTCCTCTAAATGAGATCAAATAGTGGACTTTCCTTTACAAACTACCTCAAAGGATCCCAAATTTGCTGATACCCACAAACTACTGTCCTTCAGCGCTGAATATTTAGAAGTGATTAACTCTCACCTATCTACACGCCTAATCACAGTACTTTCGATAAGATGCACACCACAAATTATTTATTGGCACACTGAGGAGGTGGCAGGCTGCCAAATTACACTAAATGTGTCTATTTTTGTGATGCATAATGCATACAGAGAGCACCTTTCCCCAGTCCTATTTGTGCATAATTAATGAAGCTCCTCTTAGCAGTATTGATAGCATAGACGTGGAGTCCTGTATCTATTAAAGGGCATGAAGACAGAGGCAGATGGTATGCAGCACAAACTGACAGCTAGTGTGAAGTTTAAACAAACAGAAAACATCCTTCAAAAATGTATAACTTAAAAATCGGTGCCGATCTCACTTTAGGTGTTGCACTTTTCAAGACCTGATACCACCCTTCCCATCTGATGCAATGCTTCATGTTCTGCTGCTCGATGAAGAAACGCACTGTAATAATGCAATCCTCACTGCATGCCCATAACGCAATTATACGCATTGAAATTATAAAGATGCACACATAGTCCAGAATGAGCCTGAATTTAACTTCACAATTGTATTTGTATTGTCCGTTAAATCAAATATATTAAAATAAACAATAGAGAAGGACAACATGACAAAGTCACAGTGTCTTTTGCTGCCCTGTAAAATCAAATCCCTCTCCACAGAAAACCACATATTTATCAATTCAAACCATGCTGATTGTTGCGTTGCAGAGAAAGGACACGGACAAGGAGACATAACTCTTCATTGTAGGTAAAGTGTCGCAAGCAATGTTCCTGACTTAAAGCTCCCCTGAGGGACTAATATCAGAAGGGACACCGAAGGCCTGGGCCCCAGCAGGTTTACCACGGGAGGACAGCAGGGCCGCTATCTGACAGATGTGTTGGGACCGAGCCTGGAAAGCAGCTGATAAGTCGACTTCGAGAAAATATAATTATTTTAAAAACAATTTGCTGCAGCTTTTCCAGGTAACTGCAGTGTCACTCTCCACACACTCATCTAGCACCCTCTTGTGGTTTGGAAATGTAAAAACTGTGGCGCTTAAGAAAGCTCAACAGCGCCCCCTGACGCCCGGAAAAAGCATAACCATCGTCAATCTTACAACAGCCACAATGAACAGGGATTTGCTTCATCATATAAAACACATTAATAACTGAATTATTTCGCAGCCATTTGTGAGAGGCAGCGGTGGAAGCAGCGATGCCCTCATGCAGAGGGTGAGTCACTCGGTTCCAGTCAGCCACACTGTTTGCTGTGTGAGTAATCTTTCAGTGCTGGTGGGCCGCTGAGTCAGCGTCCGTGCACAGCCAGGCAACCCGTTAAGCCGGCTGGGGTTAAGGACTCAAGAGGAGCGCTGTGTGGAGGGATTTCCCCGTGTTTTCGGTCTGGGCAAAGTAGCTCTTCTGTGACATGTGAAGGGGGTGTTTGTGAGCTGATGTATATGGATATGTGTGAACCCTCAATAGCACGTTAAATGTGCGTGTCTCTGTGTTGGTGTGCGTGTCACAGCCTTACCCTGGTCTATGTTGTGCTGTGGTAGCTGGCTCATCTGACTGTGGACCACACCTGCGTAATTCCGGAGAAAAGCCTCTTCACTAGGCGTAAGCTGAAGAGTGAAAAAAAGCGACAATTCAAGTTTTCAGACAAGAACAAACCAAGTTTTTAAATCTGAGGGAGAACACACATTTGCTCTTCTCATAATAATATCAATGAAAATGATTCTCCCAGAGGTAGGAGCATGGTATTTTTGGATTTGGTTTTGAGTTAGAATTAGTTTATAGCCCGCTCGCTCCTCCGGGTGCCCAACAACAAGCTTCGCACCATGGGCTACCGGGCCTTTTGCTCGGCAGCGCCGTACCTCTGACTGGCCTAAAAAACGTTTTATTCAGGAAGGCATTTTTTACCTTGTGTTGATTCATTGTCAGCTTGTAATTTTGTATTATGGGTTGCTTTAACTATGTTTTTATTTGTTTTACTTTATATTGGCTCTGTGGTACTCTGTGAGTTTCTTTTGAAAGAAAAGTGCGTTTAAAAATGAAATTATTATAATTATTATTATAGAAATAATTGATATATTTCCCCCTCATTTAGAAAGAGAAAGCTGTGTTTTTAAGATTGATCGCAGAAAATGTTGTTCTGCTGCAGTGCCAACAATCACAAAGTCAGTGTTTCAACTCTGTGGTTTTAGCTTTCGGAAGCACTTGTTTGTTGCTTGGGAACCAACGCCTACTTGTAGAAAAAAAAAAATACTGTATAGTAACAAACCTACGTAAATACTTCTGTAAGAAATGGGTTCATATTTGACCTAGACAGACAATAGTGACTGGGTAATTACAGATTTTTGAGTATAATCACATAACACTTGTGCAACAGTAGCCAAAGAACTGCACTCTCTTGAACTTATGTCCGCACAGACTGAGCATTTAACGCATCAAGGTAAGAAACATGAATCGCTGATCAGACAGGTACGGAAACGATGCCTCGTTTCAGGGCTTTATTCTGCCGAAGCAATTAAACATTATTTATGAGTTGCCCAAATCCCAAAATGAAACCATCTGTTGTCGGCGTGCTGGAGCCAGATTGCGGACTGAGTCTTTCTGCTGCTCAAAAAGACAAGAGTTGTCTCTCTGGTTTTTCTGGTTTCTTTTCTACACAGGTTTAAAGACGCTATACATTTTTTTTTAAATCTGGGTATCTTTTCAAAAGAAAGGTTTGAAGGATGACAGGTTTACATAACATACTTGTTTCTGTAAGCTTTAGATTTCTCTGCTTCTTTGATCTTCAGAGGCTCCAAATGAGTTCATCTCTGCTCAATTCCTCCACAATGTCAATCAATACCTGAATTACTGTCACTACCTGAGGTGAACAGATAACACATACTTGGAGCTGCTATTTGCTCAGTTTGTTTGGTTTCCATGCTGCTATACAGTGAACAACAGGGGACTTCGATTGATTGAGATGGCCACCAATGAAATGAAGGATACAGTACTCACCTCTGCACCAGAATAGACATGTGTCTACACCAAAGCAGAGACAACTTGAATGGAGGTCTTATATATTGTGAATCTGTTTCGTTCACATGAAATAGTTTACTCTAAGAGACGATCTTTGGGCGTTTCCTTTCAAAGTAGGTCTGAAAGGTTCTTCTTCTTCCATCTGACCAATGACACAAACATTGTGACATAATGATGGGGTGCATGAGCTGGACAAAAATCTGCACTCAAACCAAATGTTTGCTGCTATATAAATCTGTTAAATGTGAATACTCAAATATAAAATGTCACATGGCCAGAGTTTGTGTTCGTCGAGACACGGTACTCACATTTGATCCCATTTTCTTCAGCATGAGCAGGACCCGCACTTTCTGTTGGACGTACATGTCTTCAGGAGACTTCCCCGGGGCCTCCTCGCGGTTCATACCCCCTGCTCCTGTGGCTCTGGACACACAAACAAATCCATGTTAGACAAAAACTGCACACAAAAAAGCTAAGCTACGCAAACACTCATATATACTTAAAGACTGTGGTTGTTTTAGCCAGACTATCCCACAGGCCATAAACCGACAGACTGATTTTTCTGATTGAGAACAATCACCTCTGCAGGCTTGAAAAGCGATATTTAAACTGTGACTGTTTCTGTTGCTTGTGTCTGCGTGTGTTCTTATCAGCTCGCAATCTCTGGTTCTGAAAGGTGAAGCTAATGCAGAAGTGACCACTGGCATTTTTTTGTGATCCAGCAGGGGACAACTCCTCTGGAAAATGACCTGACACTTGATTTATTGTCTCGGTAAACATGAACTTGTTTAAGTCTTCTTCAATACACCATTATGTTCATTACAATTTTCATTTTGAGTTAATTAAAAGTGTGTTTTCAGTTCAGGAAAGTTAATTGTCACACTTTAGTCGCCCCAAGATGTCTTGTTCAGAGGTTCAGTACTTTGCTCCACCAAGGACATCTCTCTCGTCAAGATGGCGACGGACAAAATGGCAAACTCGAGGCTTCATCGCGGCTGCCCACGAACCAATTGGTGATGTCACTGTGACTACGTCCACATGTTATACAGTCTTTGATTCTGACTGCATTTTAATATTCACTTTGAGGGCAAGACTGTTATATTATATAAATGAAGTGCTTATCACACAGTCTAAAAACAGCGGTGATATTATAAGTCTGAGGCCTCGTCTCCGTGCAGTCACAGTGTCGGTTTGGCACTTCACAGCGGGAATGGCTGTCATTAATATTGCATGGCAGTTTTCACACAGATCTCGCCCCTGCCTGCTCCTTCCATCTCATATTCTCCGTCTAACTAATGACCTATTTTCTCTGTCAGTCTGCAGAGATGCAAAATATATGCAAGGGGGAAGAGAAAAAGGGGGAGGGAGAAGAAGGCGATAAAAGGAGCTGCCAAAGCTAATGCGGATGACAGAAAAGGGATAGGTTCCGCTGCGATGGCGCACACACATCAAGGTCAGCTGTTGTCGCATTAGATCTCCGTTACAACACACCAACAAGATGAGGCATACAGTGCGGCTTGACATCCGGCCTAAATTTACTAATTGATATAGCTAAAAAAAAAAAAAAAAGTCTTATAGAGAAGAAAAATATATTTTAAAAGGATAAATCTTATCCAAAAACAACAACACGATTGCATGGAGAGAATATCAGTATGCAAGTCAGGATTTGTTCTCCCCTAAGAATCTTTCATAAAAAGCCAGAGGGAGCCACACTGACTATGATAGTTCTGGCAATTTATTTTGGCCTCTTATCTATACAAAGGACCACTAATGCATGTTGACAGGCCGTTTGATGTGGGGTTATATTTAATTGAGGAGCTGGCTCGTCGTGCCCACTTCCCAGAACCCAGAGGGGGGAGAAGGATGAATGGGGCACCTTTGGCCATTGGCTGGCGTTTGGGTGCCACTGTGAGCGAGTGGATTCATCCAGATCAGAGCTGCTGGAGCACCAAGCTTCTGGCGATAGTCCTTATAATTTTAGCAACCTTTGGTGGCTGTTTAGTGCGAGCAAATAACACTTGACTTTGTCTTCGTGTCTGTTTCCAGCCACAGGACACTGAATGCGGGGAAGAGGAGAACATTCGTTATTCACTTCCACCTGAGTGTCAGGCAGAGTTTAATTGGAGAGCCGCTGAAGTCTCAAAGTAACATGAAAAGACCTTGATGGTGTCAGTTGCTCAGGACACCGTCAGTGAGGATATTGGTTGTGAGGGTGAAGAGGGTGGCAGTGTCTTCATATCAGCAGCAGTGACACGTTTGATCAAGTTTCAAAGCTCCTTTCACCAGACAAATGGAAGAGCTAAGACTCAAGGCAGAGAGAGACCTACCAGCGAGACGACACACAGAATGCAGCTTGATATAAACTCAGGAACACTACTCGACATGCATCAAAAGCTCTCTGGGAATAAAACGGTCACTGCGTACGACTGGATAGAGAGTGGAAAGTGATGGAGAAATACTGTTCTCTGCAATCTGTCAAAAGGTGTCATCTTGTCTTGAGATATTTAAAAAAACAACAATGATGTACCAAACATCCATTGATATTCAGGCATATTTTGAGACATGACAATTTAACCATTTTCACATCCGCTCCCGCACAAAAGGCTGATATATATTCCACATTCATCATCTGTATAAATAGGCCTAAGGCTTTCATGACAGGCATTTCTGGTCCTCTGATGTTTGCGTTTGAAGTATAAAAACTGGCCATATTTAGCACCATCTCTGCCCAGGCTGCTGTTTTGAGAGTTGCAATTTGTATCTTCACCAGTCTAAAAAACACATTTTATCTTAACCCACTTTCACAGCAATATATCTGCTATAAGAAGCACAAAGGTAGTGTTCAAAATCCCATAGGAAGGATCTCTCTAGGAGGTAGAAACATCGTGGAAATAGAAACAAGGTTGATCAGTGATCTTCCATTGTTGTGACGTGTTAGAGAGAGTCAAAAAAGAGGAAAGGGAAAGGAGTCATTCTATTGTGGATTCAACCTATTCTCTCTGAGGCTGGAAGGGGCAGAAACACTAATTTGTAGATGACTATTTTGGGCAGCAGAGTAGCTCCAGAACTATAATCATTACATACTCAGTGAACTGGACGACAACATGTATACAACAGTGATTAACATTGTGCATAATTACGTAACGGGTAGTTTCATCCGTGCAATCCTGCTGAACAAACTAGCTTTCCAACCATGTTTATAATTCCAACAATGTGCCAGATGGTACTCTGCCACAGACGTGACCTCTAAATAATGGCTTCCTGGGTATCACTGCTGTATTACAGCTCTTTAAAACACACTAGGTCAAGATAAAGTCCAGTTCAACATGATTCTAAAGCCACAAATGACTTGGTGTATGCTGTCTTGGGCAGGTGTATTAGAAGTGGCCTGTATCTTGAAATAGGCTTTTTGATAACTATTTCTGTTATAATTAATGTTAATTATTATTCGCTTCATTTTTCAATAAGTAAACAATAGTGAAGAATGACAAAGATTTCCCAGAGCCTACGGTGAGGTTCAAATGGCTTGCCACAAAATACAGACTGACCAATAAGATTGTAAGAGACTGGCATGATTGTTTTGCAATGTTTTTTCAAGCTGTCTTCTGATTAAACTCTTCTGTTTGCAGAAGACAATGTCTGAATGTGTGAACAACCGGGTAACGTATCTTGACCCTCCTTGTCAGACAGCTGGACCTCAGCTGCTTTTTGTTTGAAATCTGTATGATCTGACACATCCACTGAATTATTTCTGCTTTGAAATATTTATAAAAAAGGAAGAAGAAGAAAGAAGAAAAGAAAAAGAAAAAAAAAGAAAATCGTACAAACAGATTTGATCAGGATGCAGTGACAAAGTGGAAACCGTCGGGAAACATCTACACATAAACCTTCCTATGTTTAGCCTACTTAGGTCATTCTAGCATTATTCTGATGTACACACTCTTCTGTGTAACATGTCTGAAATTATTTCAAGGACCACAATAGGGATTCAGTCCTTTGTGTGTGTCTGATGTTCGGTTCTCGAGGTGGGCTGGCGCAACACTAATCCCTCGAGGGATGCTCAGCCAGCCTCAGACGTATACGGCTAATATTCCAGACGTAATCAAAGGCTTTCTTTAATGCTGATCTAGGCCTAATCCCCCCCGTCTCTGCCCATGTTGGGCTCTTGTCAGTGTTGTCATGTTGGGTGGAGACATTGAGCCCTCGAGCAGCCCAGCTACCAAAGCATCGCTGATATTGAACTGAGAAATCTGACAGAAAAAAGCAACTCTGAACACATGGTAGTGTGGAAATGATTAAATTGTTGTGTGATGCTGAGGAATATCTTCATCTTTGTCCCAATGTTAACAGTTAATGCTTTCTAACAGTTCAACCTTTGTTCGTGGTGTTTTAACATTTAAACAATGGCATCCAAGTATATAAGTGGCATTGTAGCGTTTTAAAAAGTGTACCAACACATATACTTTGATAATATATAAGGATATATTTAAATAAATATATATTTAAGTCTTAAAAAAACATATGATTGATTTCTAAAACATTATGCATCATAGATGGTTGCCTTGCAATCAGATGTGTGTGAATGACCGGTATTCTAATACCATTGACAAACTATGATATCACAAGTTACCATCTGATTCCCTCTAAGCACACGGCAGGAGACTAAATATCTGCTATTGCTGTCATAGGTTGGAATTAATTACAATATTAGTACTCATAATTTATAAAGATACCGTGAAGATATTAAGATAAATGTATGCAAAAATCAGAAAAACAATTATAAATTGATGTTCCAGAACTATAACATGAATAAACTTAAAACATTGAAGAGTTGCTGCTGTGCTAATTCTACCAGTAAATCAAGTTTAACTTAAATAAAAGAGACATATTTCTCTTTTGGGGAACTGATGAATAACATGTGACCATCAAAATATGCCCTGTTTAAAAAGAGCCATGGTTCAAATCTGATTGTGACTTATAAATCACTATTAACTTCAGTGTTAACTACAAGTACTGCAAAATGTCCATACAGCTACTGCACATGACTGCCAATTACACACCAAGTAATGCAGCTTAAAAAAAAAATAGGGAGATGCCTATCAATTGAATGGCCTCTGCATTCCAGATTTATTATGTACACTTGTGTGTCAGTGTCCATCAGTGTCTCTGAGAAGCAAAAACATGGAGAAGACCACTTCAACAAAGCGGAGTGGGGATCTGCTGCAAGAGATCCCAGTATGCAATGTGATAGGCCCTCACATTTGCAGAGGGTCATGAAGGGCAGAGGCTGCCAAAGTGCTCCGGCCCAGTCACACATAGCCCAGTCCACTTGGCAGGTTTGTTAATGGTTCTCGAATCAGCGGTTCACATAATGCACAATGTCTGATTGCTTAAGAAATGAAATCCCCCCCCTCCCACCCCCCCACAAACAAACAAAAACCAAACCTCTAAGTTGACAGACAAACCAAGTTTAGCTTTACACAAATGCTGCTAAAAGCCTGAGCTCTGAGAGGTCAATAGCCTCCGGCCAACACCGAGATGGAAAAATAACTAAGAAGTCAACCATTGGCTGCGCCAACATCCCAAACAAATGTGTGAGAAACTTCAGTAAGCTAGAAGTCTGCCAACAACCTGGCCTGGTTCTGCAGCTGTGTCACTGCAAGTACACACGCACGCAGTTTATCTTGTGACTTAAAGAAATCGTGTAACGAAAAAATTGGGGTTTTAAGTAATGATTATTTTGATTATAACTGTATCTGTCACATATTTAAGCAATCAATCAATTATTTAGTTTTCAAACAGTCCGAAATAAATTGACATTGCTGTAAAACAGATAAAGACTTAAGTTAGAACCACTAAATGACTATTTTGCTTGATAAATGATTTCTGAAGAACGATAGACAATCAAAATTGTTGACAATTTATTTCTGTCAATCGACTAAATGTTCAAGCACAAGACAAAATACAATCCTACGATAGTGATGTAGGTCCTATCACATAGTCTCTACCCATCCAAACCTGCAGGAGACAGAATGAAACCATTTGACCAGCTGGACACCCGGCAGATTGTTTTCCTCTGGGGTCGGGGCAGCTTGGGGTCTGGAAACAGTGCGAGCCAGACGGGTGGACGTAGCGGACCAGAAGCGCTCTGGCTTGGACTTGTTGAATATCGGCATGCTGTCTTTGTGTGAAGCCATCTCCTCACATGTACAGTGACCTCAACAATGCCTACAGTATTTGGGGACAATGGTGATGAACTGGATTGTGAAAACATGATTGATAAGTAGGTCATGTCTTGTTGCCACCACGTGAGGCATGAACTCAAACAATCCTGCTTAACTCTACAGGCTTAGTTCATAGACGGGTTTCTGGGTGTGCTTAACTGCCCTTTGACTATTTATGTGCCACATTATGTAGATACAAGGCCACATTACACTAGGCAGGACGTGACATTTGACAAATTTGTACTGTAAGCCACTCGGTAAACTTTTCCCCACACAGCAAAACAAGATTGTGCTCATTATTAAGTTTCCATTAGGCTACACATAATAATCAGTATATTTGTAATGCTACCGTTCAATTAAGAACATGCATGACATTTAACCAAAGAAATTGATTTGATCCAGGCAACCTGATCTTGCAAATGTTTCCACAATACCAATTTTGATACAGAGTTTTTCCCACGCCCATGGATGCTATATACACCATAATTAAATCTGCTCTATGATCTCATAACATCTTCGCTCACTCCTCAGGGTCCCTCAAAGGAATTGAAACAGAAGCTGCTGCCTTAAGCTGGTCCCTTGGGGGTGCGGCTGCAAGATTTCAAAAGCGCCAACGTCAGGGCAGTGAATTCAATTCTTAAAGTTATAGGATTTGTGTTATGGAACAATACAACGCGTTGCAAATTTGCACAAAAAGACAAAGAACTGTGAACAGAAAAGATGGCTATGCACTTAAGTTTGATTCTTTAAAACAGTTTGAAAGACTCTGTGGTCATCTGGAGGATTTGGACTAGGTGCGTGAGCCACAAATGGATCCAAGGAGCTCTGGTATCATCATGTCAGGCCACAACAGGCCACTATGTGGACTGAGTAAATGCTGACATACTGACAAGCGTGTGTGCCAAACACAGAGCAAGAGGTTGTGAGATGAATCAGCACTCCCTCCCAAACTTTGCTTGCAGGCAGCTGATGAGGTCCCCTTGGGACTCAAGCAGCCGCTGAAGAGCACCTGCTCTGACTGTGAGGAGGCGATGGACGCAGGGCCAGGGGTCCTAATCTCTCTCCAAAATCCACCCAGTGAGGGGGAATGTGCAAACTAAGGCAGCCTTGACATACTGTGGTCCGTGACCAACTCCGCGAGTTGCCAGGAGGATTCAGAACGCTCGCCTGTGGCCAAACCCTGAAACCCACTGACTGCAGCACTCATCAATGCCCCGCTGCCGGCAGGGTGCCATCTTCACCACTCACAGGGTTGTCAGCTATCTGACATACGGGGAAAGCAGACACTGTGAAAGGCAGCGTGGCACAATGCATCCATGGGTGATCCAAAAATAGAAAACCAATGAATGAGTTATGTGGAAAGAAAACTTGAACATGAAAACCAAATTTAAAAGAGAGTGACCACATAGTACAGTAGCTTCTGTGTCTGGGCAGCAGTGGATTGTCCTCCCTAATCATTACCTTGGCGGGCTGGGAGGTGTTAGGTGAGAGGGACGAGTGGGTCTGCAATTTGTATTGAACACTACATAAAGAATCATGTACACGAAGTCTGCTACATCTGTTATGGTGTCGTCATTTAAGAAGCGTACAATGTTACCACGATACTGTTGGTAACGTTACAAGTAGACCAAACTAACACGGTGACGTTTGTCTGCGAAACGTTAGTTGAGCTTTTCCGAGTTTTATTTTTTATGGGGGGGTGGAGGGGGGTCACGTTAGTTTTCTTCAAAGTCTTCTTCTTTTCTTCATTTTTTTTTTTTTTTTTTTAAACCTCCTACTTGAAAAATAACCCCGCAAACAAACACATCCGGACGCCCAAACGAAAGCCAGACCCGCTGGTTCCCTCGGAGATGGACACACATCTCGACCGAGCGGATCCTGTTCGTGTTGCGGGACGCAGACGGTTCCAACTGTAGCAGCGCTCGTGCTAGCGAGCAGCAAGCCTTCAACGGATTTTCGACATGAATCCTAATCGATATCCGTCGTGGTGAAATATATGGACGGTACACTCAATGACCTTATAAGTCACGTTGATTTTGCCCTGACACTAATTTAATTTCGTCTCCACCAAACCTTACATTTGGGCAAAAGCAGCCGATGCTAACCAGCCGAGCTAGCTCGCTAGCACGCCCGAGACAAAAGCCTGAATGAAGTTCCTATGGGTGCAAACACCATCCAGGTACCGCTGCGCTCTGCCAGGAGTGGAGACGCCGGGAATCAAACACACGGACCGTCTCAAAACCCCCCCAGACAGTGTGCGCCTCGTCTAGAAAACGGCCCATGTACGCTTACCCCTCCTGGTCCAGCTTTTCTTTCTTCTATGCTCTGTTTGAATGGTGTGTTGTTGTAGGAGGGCGTCCTGTTCCGGGGTCACATCCCTCCAGTCGGCAGAGCCTTGCAGAACTACGGACTCAACGCAGCGAGAGTCCTGCTGGGGGCTCAGTACCGCTGCCGGCCACAGGGGGCGCCACCGGTTAGGCAACACGCTGCATGAGCTCCATTTACTAATTACAGAGTATACGTCGTTCAAAGTCCTACACAGGTACAAGTACCATATACGAGCAGAAGTAGAAATATTCATTACACAGAATGGCCCTTTTCAGAATACTATAGTTCATATCACTGGATTATAATTGGTAATGCCTTAATGTGTATAGACATTGGTAATGCCTTAATGTGTATAGGCATTACTAATGGTCCTGCAAGTGAAGGTTATGGGGCTAACTTGCTTTTTTGCATTTTCTTTATTATTTAATTTTCTTAAATGTAATATGTTCTGCTCTGCTATTTTATTGTATTGTATATATTGAGTATTTTTCATACTTAATATTTGTATGTTTACTCTGTAACCTTTCTTGCTGCTGCTACAAACAAATGCCCCCCTGGGGATGAATAAAGTATCTATCTATCTATCTATCTATCTATCTATCTATCAAACTACTATCATGTCTGCTCCATCCATAATAATACAGTATTGTATTCATAATCTGAATCTGCAGAGTAACTACTTGTACAATAAATGTAGTGAAGTAAAAAGTACAACATTGCATCTAAAACACAGTGAAAGTAGTAATATAAAGTAGATTAAAATGGAAATACCCAAGTACCTTACAGTACAGTACTCCACCACAGCAAAAATGTTCCTGTTACTTTCTTTATTGAACTGACTCATTGGATTGGTACACTCTGCTGTCTGGGGGAAATGGTACTTATACACCTACTCCCTTACTTGTCAAATATTCATCTCCAATTTAAAACGTTTTTGTGAAAGAAGATTCTTCTCCTACCCTGCAGGAATATATAATGACGAAGTGGTTCTGTGTTCAATAAAGAGAAAGAAAACTGCACCAAAAACAATGACAGTATTATACAGTCCATACGATATTGGCCAAAACCACCCTGCGTTCACTTTATTTAATAAACATGTTTTTGTGAAGTGTAAACTCCCAGACTCGTACAAAAGGCCATTGCTCTAAAACACTGGCGTTACTCAGGAAACAAATGTAAATGATTGAGTGGATATGGTGGCTCTTGCCTTCATCCACGATCAGCCTTTTTTTTAGGCTGTATTAAATTAAGTTTATGGCTTAGATCCTAGAAAGCCAGTGAGCTCTGCTGTTGCAAACTGTTTATTGGGTGTATGTTTCCCTTCCAACAGCAAGTGAAGCAAATGTACAAACAGGATGCAGATAAAGGACAGGTCTCCATCGGACATATCATGAAAGGATGATTTATCAGCTTTAGCTGCGTGTAAACAATACCTGAATGTTATAATAATTGTACCATTTGATGGTTTTCATGAATTACAACCAATGCAAAAGGCAACAGCAGAATATTTTACAATTTGCAAAAGTAGCTCATACACTCAATAGACGCCTGGCTTAAAGCAGATCGATGACCCATATTTAAAACCCATTCCAGTGTTTTAATTCCCTTCAGCGCCTGAAGGGAATTAAAACACCTTGCTGTGTAATCTACAGCTACACTTGCTCTTCTTCTTCTTCTTCTACAATGATGACATCATCATTGTAGATCATTTGAACTGTTATGTAAAATAAAAAGGCGATGAGAAGCACATCTTCTTTGCATGACTGACAGCGAGATATACAGCATGTAAAGCATCCTGAAAGCACCATAACATGAGATCAGACAGCACACCAGTGGAGGTGTTTGACAATACAAGCATGAAATTCTCTTTCAAGGCACCTGGCACATCAGTTCAAAAATGCAATGGAAATCCCAGTGCAGTACTTAAATATCAGAAAAGAACACAGGCACATCATCTGAGAGAGATCACATTGTCAAGATTTACAAGTCGGTGGCTAGAACAAGATTCCTATTTGGGTTGTAATGCCTCATGTTTTTAATATTATGCTTCTGATCCTTGACCAAACAATGATATCTTGGCCTAGCACCTGAGATCTTTTTTCGCCTTCTTTTTCCCATACTCATGGAAATTGAAATTAAAGGAATCATTTAAAATGTTGGGACATTTGCCATTTGACTTTCCTGCAGAGAGTTAGATGAGAAAAGCAATGTCGCTCTAATATCTGTCTTGTTAAATATTAAGCTGGAACTAAGAGACAGTCAGCCAGTTCAGGATAAAGACCATCTGTTTCCGGTCTTTAAGCTATAAACTAAAGGCTACTTGCTCCAGTTTCACAATTAATGAACGAGAGTGGTGTAGACAGCTTATCTAACGCTATGCTAGAAAGCCTATTTGTCAAAATGTCAAACTTTTCCTTTAATGTGTAGTAGCTGTTTAGTAAGGGTCTGCTGGGTCACACACTTTATCAAAATAAAGGTCCTATTATTTAAAGTTATTTTCTCATCTTACAATGAATTGTAAATGTTACAATGCTTTGTGTCTACTGGCACTCCAGAGGCAACATACTGCACTTCAAGGCAATATTACACATCAAAACAGCAGTAAAACAAAAAATCCTTCATGACTTTGTATAAGTACTTCAAAGCTACCGAATTAAATAAAATACAATAAAATTAAAAAACAAGACATTTGCAAGGAGGCAGTTGAAATGAGAGGAAATGACTCCACTGTCATTGCTCGTAACCGTGGAAAAGACTTGAGATTAAACTGCCGCCCTGTTATTGAACTCCTTGACTGAGCGGTGTCGTCTGAAGTTGTCATAAAGTTGGTTTGCAGTTTGCTCCCTGCTAAGCGATGCAGTCGGGGGATGAACTTTCAGTTTCTGATTCTGTTTCAGTGATTCATGACACTTTTGCACGTGCAGGTGTTTTTTTAGGTAGCACTCTAACACATCTATAAAGCTTGTTTATTATTGTTGTCGACATGTCCTTGAGTCTGATGGGACAAATATGAGTGTGATGGATTTCCTTCATTGTGAAAATATATGTGTGTTGAGATTGTGCCCCATGGTCGTATCATCTTTTGGATGCCTCCACGTCATTATTTACCACAGACAGGCCAGTCCAATGTAAACATATGCTGAGCGTTTTTGAATGCAATCAATACAGTCAAATATTTGATTGAGTTTTCTTTCCTTTTATCTTCGTACATTAAAATCCATATTTGTTGGTCTCTCTTCAGGTGTCCTTGGTGCAGTGTTCTTCATGGTCTATTATCTTTGGCCAGGGAGTGCATCATCCAGTTAACTTTCGTCTTCCAGCTTTCCCGCAGAGCTTCGTCGAACTTCACCTTAAAATTCTTCAGTGCCTCTTCCTCCGTTTTGCCCAAAGCTAGAGAGTCCTTTTGAGAATAAAATAAAAAAACAAATTAATGATAATTTGTTTTTAGATTTTATATTTTATATTTATCATCATCATCATCATCATCATCATCATCATCATCATCATCATGATTCGCAGCAGTATCCTCATTGTTGCATACCTTGAGATACTGGATGTCTTTGCAGGAGGTGAGCTCTGGCAGTCCTGCAGCCTTCATCATAGCAAAGAGGTTGACGAACAGCGTCCCGTTGCGACAAAGAATCTTATAGGCCCGCTCGCAGTACTCCCTGAACCTGACAGCATGATGGGGCAATCAGTCTCAGGTTATCCAATAAGCACACAGAATTCCAGATTGGTAAACAGGCTGACACACAATAATGTACCTCTCAAACTTCTCACTGTTGTTGGTCCTTCCTTGTTGGATCACATGGACAAAGTCATAAGTCAAGATGAAAGGCACACGCTCCCTGTTGATCCCCAGTTTCCGCTTGAAGTTGCCCAAGAAATGCCCAAAGTCGATGTGGAAGAGCTGAGGAGCAAAGGTGAAAGTGACTTCTGGGTTCTGAATCACTGATTAAAGTCACATTTGTTAAAGACTCACTAACTGGTGATGATTGACCTGAAGGATTTCACTCCAAAGTGACCAAATCAGACACACAGTTAAATAAAACATTTAAATTAAAAGTCACCCTGTCTTGGAACAATATTTTTTTCTGCTACATATTGTTATGAAGTAGATCACATTTAATTCCCACTTTATGTCTAATCACCCCTTTGTGGTAGATTTCAGTGTTGTAATGTGATGAAAAAATATCACAGTGGTGAACTCCACCTGTCCAGTTTCCCTGATCATGATGTTGTCGTTGTGACGATCTCCGATGCCGAGCACATACGTAGCTACACAGTAGCCAGCGCAGGACAGTGTGAACTCTTCTATTGCTGGATCCAGTTTGTCCCTGGTGACAAAAAAAGATCATAGAAATAAGGAAGCAAAGCATGAGGGTTTTGTTCTTACAGTACATTTACACTACTTCATCATATAACCTGCATAACTACTATACACACGCAGAATTCTTCACTGCTATATGAAATATTGACAGCAGGGGTTCCTGTGGCCGATTAATGATTGACATGTCCTTTCACAGTCTAGACAGGCACTGAGGTTCACTGTGTTAAGCTTGTATTAATTTTCTCCGCTCCCTTGCGGGCGCTGCAGCATTTCAAGCTAATTACCTTTCTGGTCTGTCGTGCAGTCAGCTGAGCCTGTCTTGTCAACGTGACGTACAAAGGCTTATTCATTGCATTGAATGGTTCTCTCTCTTCAAGGAGCTTTTAGAATAGACAAGACCTTCAGACTGTCTGCCACTAAATAAAGAAAATATAAACCCATAGTCACAGGCTGCACTTTGTGTTGCTCTGTCATGATTTTAAAAGGCTGCACTGAATACATACTTTGAAGTAAACTCTTCAAATCACACACAGAGACATGGGCATTTCTGAAAACATAACGTTTAAATGAAAAAAAAAAAAATCTGGAGATTTTTTTCTCCATACTGTCAGGAAAAACATCTTGATACATAGATTGTTTCAGTTAATAATATAATATTTATTATTAAGTGAAATTTAAAATGTTTACCTATTTCTGAATTACATAACAGAGAAAAAATAATCCCCAAACTGTAAAAGTACATTGAGATTTTGATTAGAATCTTAAACTAGTCCTATATAATGTTTTTTTTCAATAAGCATATCATTACAACCACCACCCCCTTAGTATATTTTAATAACAATGTAATAAATGGCTTAAAACACTCTATAATGTTGTTTTAAGCCGATATTAGAACTTTTAAATGTTAACTAATGTACAGTATTTCTCACTTAATTATAACATAACCTCTTCTATGAAGACGTACAGTATACTAGTTATAGTTAATGACAAATACATTAATCAACAATTAAAATGACCTTGCATCTGTTTACACCAGGGTGTGTGTTATAAACTTGCTTTTATACTGTTATAAATAATATAAAAGGGGGAGGGGTGTTACTGACGCAACTAAAAATGTTTGTACAACACAGAGCCAGCGGATGTGACACATTTCACACTTCACTGTGTTTCAATTTCCTATACTATGAAAAAAAAAATTGGGTCGTATTGTTGTTGCACTTTTAGGGTATGTCTTTCACACATATTGCGACGCACTTATCATCTGTGGTGTAGTTGTTGAGAAGAAAACAAAATACTTTAACATTTTCAATTAACAAGAAGTAATACAAGTTGTGCTTCGAGGGACGTCAACAAAAATGCACAAACAGGAAGTAGAAAATGTGTTTGTGTTTGTACACTACATAAAACCAAAACATGATTAGAACTAATATCAGTATATATATATTTTGTGATACAGCTTATGACAGAGCTGGCCTGGCAGCAGTTGGGGAATCCCCCCATAAAGAGGAAAGTTATTGGATAAAAAGGCCATTTGGGTGTTTTTTGCTGATCATGACAAACAATTTGAAACTGGATGGAGGGTTTAAACTCTGTGGCTCTAAACAGCGTTAGTGTTGTTTTCATGTGGTTAAAGAGGGTCATCACTCCTGGAGTATCTAGATCATGGAAGATGCAAGGCGTGTACCCATTATGTCAAAGTCGTTCATCCTACTCACTCAGGATTCTTAGATTTGAGCCAGTTGAGCAGGGCATCCTTGTTGAAAGCAGCGGTGGCGGCACTGTTACTGTTGTTGCGCTGGATGTTGGCGATGGTGTCGGAGTTCTTCACGACCTCAATGAGCCCCATCTTGTTCCCAGTGGACAAGCAGCCATAAGGGATCATCCTGTGAGTGCGTGACAGTATTAGGTTGGTCTAGCGGCGCTCATTGTTAAAAAGCATCAACAGCTGCTGCAAACAGCTGCTTCCACTGTACCTGAGATCGAGGCCCTCTCTCTTCCATAAATTCTCCATGAGCTGGATCATCTGGAGGGTCAACATGTCTTGTCGAAGATCTTAAGGTGATGAGTGAAAAAAGGTCACAAAGATGTATCACATTTATGTTTCATGGGAAGTTCTACCCTGGTATTGTTTGACTTTCAAACATCCTCGTTATTATTAAAAGGACATATTTTTTTAAACCTGCTGGGTATGTTTTTCTACAAGTGCATTTTAAAATAAGACCCTCCCTGCATTTTAACGCTTCAGTGTATTCCCTTTGTGCTCAACTAAAGTGAACTACAGCATAAGTCTTGGCACTATCGGCTACTGCATGATGTGTACTGAATGTGTGCTGCCAGGTCGTCATATTTTCTTGTATCTCACCATCTCCCTTCTTGAAGATGATGCCCACCGTGCCTTCTTGAGCCCTGGGGTTGTACATCAGCCAGAGCGGCTTCATCTTGGAGTCCATAAATCTGCACTTGTCTGCACTGCAACAGTAAACACAGTCAGTACAAACACATAATCATCAAGGTTCATAGACTGAGGACTAAGGAAAATGCCTGTTTTACAAAATACATTGCTATTTTTAGGTTTTCACCCTGTTGCCATTTTACTTATTGAGTTGTTAAATGTTTATGTTAGAAATGGGAAAAGTCTGCCCAAGACAAAATCAATGCTACAAGGTAAATAAAAAAAGTCCAAGTAAGGACTAAGGGTTAATTTGTCAATATGCTACGCAAAAGTATTATTTTGTGATTCAGTAAACCTAGAGAGCGACCAAAACTGCCCCTGAGAATCCAATTAGGGAGTCAAAAAATGTAATTCGCTGTGTGTGTGTGGCACTAACCAGATCTTATCCAAGATGATGCTGGGGTTAAGTGGTGACAGCAGGTCAGACAGGGCTTCCAGGTAGGACTCCTGTCTGATACACATCTTCAGGTCGTCTGCTGTCATCTTCTGGGAGCCTGACTTGACAAAGTCACTCAGGGCCTTCATTTTGCCCAGAGCCTCATTCTGTGTGGGAGAGGTAAGGCCGGGATTTAGCACAAAACCAAAACACATCATTTCAGATCCTGATGTCAGTGTGTATCAGTGTGACGAGATTACCTGTTTGGTTAAAAGCCTGATGTGGTGGATGCTTCCCCTGCAGTAGGCCTCCAGAATCAGGCCAAAACGCAAACTCACAGATGCCACGTGAATCTCTGACCTACAATAAACACAAATTTTCCTGTCAAGAAAAACAGGCTGCAGGTGCACATGTGCTAATCTTGTGTTTTCTGCTGGACTGCGTCTCACCTGAGATGCCAAAACAAAAAGTGTCCTATCCTCCAGTTGGACAAAGCCCGTTCAAGCAGGAAAGTGGTGAGGCCACAGTCTAGGTAGGACTCGTACTTCAGCACCTGGACCAGCTGGATTAAGTACTGGAGCAGTTCATTGTCACTGTGTGCAGAGAAAATGGTCCATACGTGATTATGCAGATAAATGCGCAATGTTCCATGGATGCAAGTAAAAACCTGAACACGTGTTTACCTGAGCTTCCTGAGGCATCTGATTGTGAAAGAACGGACCGCTGGGTCGGGAAAACTGTAGTCTAAGAGCTCCAAGGCGTGGATGCCTGGGAGGTCCCGCCAGTTCTTCAGTAAACTAACCATCTGAGGAGAATCAGATTACCAATTTATACCATGATGAGAAAAGATGAAATGTGTTTGATGACAAATATCTCTGCATTTTGGGCTGATGGTTGGATGAAATGAGTACGACAGACTCTGGTGATTCCCTGACTTTAACTTTATGACAAAATATGTGCAAAAGTAACAACATTATTCCCATCAGCCTCAGCTGTACTTGTGTTCAGTACTAATCGAACAAATGTTAGCATACTGGCAGGCTAAACTTAGAAGGTGAACATAATACACATCATCTGCAGCATGTTAGCATTGTCATTGGGAACATGGTAGCATGCTGAAGTTAGTATTCAGCTAAAAGCACTAGCATGGCTGTACACACACACAGTCTTGTTATAACATTTTACACACTAAATCAATTAAACCAATCAGCTACAAAACTGTCGAACTAATTGCTCCAATTAAATAATATAATTAGCTATAGTCCAACTTGTTGGATAGTTTGCCATGACACACTATGTTTATAGTGGTTATTCAGTAAAAAAAGAACGATATTAGAATCAACACATATACAAATATAAGTGAAATGTGTGAAATTACTGATAAACAAGCAGGTCAAGTCATTTATCAGGGACAATACAGATACTATTTTTGTATATAGTGAGGATTAAAATATATGTTGGGCATGTTTAGAACTCTAAGTGAACCTCTACATTTTCTTAAAAATTAAGACAAACAAATTCAAGATGATTAAAAAGTAAATTATTGTCCCGAACTCTCCATTTATACCTGAACTACGTCCTCGTGCCGATTCCACTTGGTGACGAGGAGCAGCTTGGACAGACTTTCATGATAATGGTCACGGACGTCTGTGCGGAGCTTCCACAGGAGCTCTTTTTCATCCTCGAAAAACTCAGTGTGGTTTTTGTTGTCCATGATTTCTTTTAGTTTCATGTGCTGTAGAGAGCAAAAGAACCCAAAACATATTCATAAAAATATGTGGTCAGCAAGTAACAGCAACTGTTTTTATGTTTTACCTTTAACTGTGTGAGAATTGCAAAATGTGAAATTTAGAGTCTTACCTCCTCTTTTGTGGCAATAGTTGCATCACCATTCTTCTCCATGTCGCCACTTACCTGAGAACAGATGAGGATATTTTCACTGACTGTAATACAAATGAAAATGTCCCCATGTACTCAAATATAGCCTTTTGGGAATAGGTACCTTATCCAGTGGTGGGTAGTAGAGAGGATGAGGCCGGATATTAGGGAAGCGAATGAGAAGCCCGGCGGCACTGTCCACATTGGGGTTCTTCTCAACGGTTCCCATTGGGTTCAACAAGTCGCTTTTGTCTGTGATGGAACAAATTGTACATGAATTGTGCCATTTGGTAGATGCTTTAATCTACTTAGTAAGAATATTTTCATATTCAAATAACTCCCATATATCTAAAAGCGACAGTGCGTGTTATACTTACTGCTCTTCCAAACCGCAGAGAAATATATAATCAATTTAGTAAGAAAAATGGCGCCATAATTGACAACAACAGACATCTGTGGTTTCCAAATCTTGTGCAACAGAAAACGCATAATGTGTAAATATGTGGGGTTTTGACGGCGCCACGTGTCATTTTCAATGTGGAGGAGGCCGTTAGCATGTGAGGTGTTTTTGAAGAGGAGGAAATGTAAGAATAGAGAAGGCCTGAACGTACCAGGAACAGATGGCCATGTGGACAACAGGAACTCCCCAGTCTTCAGCTGGTCCTTGTAGTCGAACACCATGGTGTTCACCCAGGCTATCGGACAGTCCTGAAGAGAGGGACAGGGAGGATCAGATCTGTTGACATCTTGAAGACCATCTGCAGGCAGTAAAACCATGTGGAGGCAGCAGAAGAGCGACACAGGGAGTACTCGATTGTTCAATCAAAGTTACATTAAGATTTGATCATCGGATCAATAAAAGTAGGCTTTTTTTTTTTTTTTTTTTTCATCAATAAATCTAAAAAGTGTTTTAATTATTAAACCTCTGTTGTATAACCTCTGTTGTAGAACATCTGCTTCATTTTAGGCGTTTAGTTTATTTGAATTTAAATCAAATAGCATTAAAAAAAAATTAATATTTTATCGATATAAAAAAAGAGTGTTTGTGGCAACTTTTTACATAATTTATCCTGTTAAATTATAAAGCGAAGCAAGGGGTACATTTTACATTTATAGGGTCTAAAGTTGGAATATAAAACAGCAAAAGGGGAAATAACATTCAAGCATAAAAACTACTTGGCCATTCAATGTGTTAAAAACAAAACACATTTACGCTGAAAGCAGCCAGCTAAAAAAAGAGAGACGATACACACGTACAAGAGTGGCTAAAATAGCTCAACTTCTGTCTGTCTGCAGAACTTCTCTTCCAGGCAAAAGAAGTGAGAAGTGGCTCAGAAAGCAGAAGTGGCCTTGATACCCATAAACACACCTGGGAACCTCCAAAACATGTTGCCCACAGTTTCTGCAACGCTTTTACACAAGAGAGGCTGAATAAAGGGGATTTGTTGTTCACTGTACTTGTTAGTGTACAATGAGTTGGTGTGTGCAGTCGTCCTCTCCTCTCTCAGTGGCATGATGTAGCATATTCCATTTTAAATGTATGACTGTAATTATGGCTGCAACTGACAGTAAACTCTTATTAATGATTAATGATCCAATTATGTTCTCTGAAAGGTCAAACAGTTGGGAAATTTCCCCATAGCCCAACATAAAAAAATCGAGATAAGCAGTAAATGTTTGTAATTTGTGCTAAAGAAATGCTGATTTATATATGATTAAAATAGTTCCACATTTTTCAGGCTTCTACTCCCACCTGTCCCCATGACAGGCCTTAAAGACGAGGAGCGCATTTATAGGTAAAATGCTCAATGAGTGGCAGAGTTGTAACTACGAATGGTGACTGTGAACATGCATTTAGAATTCCTTGAAAATGTCCCTTCCTTCCTTGGTGTGATGTGCAGATAAAAGCGTTGAAGCGGATGAAATGCTAACCACAGCATTGCCACTGAACACACTTGCACAACCAGACGCAGCAGCAAAACACACCCACACAGCACACACTACACAACAGAGAGGAAACAGATCTGTTTGTGCTTGCTAACAAATTATCACCGTAAAACGGCTTGAGTTTCTGACAAACTCACCGCTTTCTTATTCTTCTTTTTAGTGCCGCGGGGTTTCTTGGCTTTCTCAAGGACTGCATAGAGTGCGAAGCACAGGCGGCTCATGCGAGGCAGGTCAGCCACGTTTATGTCGAACTCCAGCTTTTGATCCCACAGCGGCTCAGAGCACACCGTCACCTCCGAGGTTGTCACCACCTTACAGAGGAGTTCGCTACCATGGAACAGACCGGCCTGCACCACGAGCTGGGGGGAAACACACATACAATGTTGTGATTAGAAGAGTTTGTGAGGTAGATTGTTTGTGAAAGATTTACAGACTTCAACAGAGGATTCAGAGTTTCCTGCTTCACTCAGGCTATGAGTCAAAGGGTCGACACATTCAAAACGCAAGCAGGTCGCGACACCTTTCAATGCAGAGTCTGTCCAAAAATGATAAACAACCACCGGAGGCTAAATTCAATACTGTGCGGCTGTTAAGCTCCTGCCTTTTGCCAAATCAAGATAGTCTGAATCTATATTCACAAAATATACGAGTGGCTATTCTCCCCAAGGGTGTTTTCAAACCTCTGCCTGCCAGCTGCAGACATGACTGATAATTATGTCACAGGACAAATTTGCCATGAGTCATGCTGCGCTCTAAGGCAGCCGCCGGAAGTGCACTTACACTTAATAACCCATCTAAGTAACATAGTTAGTTATGAAACTGAATCACAAACAGAGACACACATTTACAGACTACCGTACTTCAAATTGGTTGAGGAAAAGAAAAAGAAAATTGACAGAAAAAGTGAATATGGAGTTTTAGTGGATATTTCTATACGCTTTTGCCAGTCATTTACTGAGAAACATCCCTTCACAAACATTTTAACAAACATCTACCTGCAATAGTAACTACATGCATGCACCGTCTTCAAAAAAAGAGGTGTGCTGAAAGCGAGGAAGGGAAAGACAGCATGCAGTCTGTCAGTTTTCTTAGAATCTAGGCCTCAGAATGAGATGTCAAAAGCAGATAGTCCCTCCCCACTTCCTGTTTTGAAGTTTCAACCAACCGCCTTGATGAGTTATGGGAAACGTGTGGTCTGGACCATGTGACCCCCTGTCATTTTCATGTCAACCCTGCTGTTTCTACAACTGAAATTGAGATATTGGGAAACAAGTGAATGTCACATTTCATTGAGCATCAAACCCACGCAAAACCACACCAACCTTCATTCCTTCGCCTGCATTGACTCGGCTGCCCTGCAGCAGGTGAATGTAAAAAGGCTCGCTGATGGCCCACAGAGAGGAGGTATTTTGCTGTGAGGAGACAGAAGAGAGAGCATCTTATTTATTTGTTTACCCCCATTTCTTTCCATAAAAAATATTCATCTATAACATTCACCAAAGTCTAAAGTCATGAAACTGTTGCTACAATTTCCTGTTGGTCAGCATGTCAAAAGATAGATACACGAGAATGTGCACTTAAACAAAAAGTTAAAAAGGGGAACAAACTGAAAAACAGTCCATCGGGTACTTTGATTAAGTCTAAAAATGTTATTGTTCTAATAATAGATTAATTTTGCCAGTGCAGTTTCAAAGTAGTAAATAATATGTGCTCTATGTTAAACTACAGTAAATGCAAGCAAAGACGTAAATTATCAACATTTGTTGCACTGCATGTTTCAAGTGCTACAAAGTCTGCAGTCTGGTTGAGGAACAACTGTGATGAGCAGAGAGAAAGAAAGACTTTCGGCTCTGTTAATGAGAGACAACAGTCGTCCGCTGAACTCTCACCTTCTTCAGAGGCAGTGGAGGAGGTCTGGACAAGGAGCGACTCTTATAGACCTGGCTGCACATACTGTCCTGCTCCTCCTGATACTTGTGGATGGTGGAGTGGTGCACCATGGTTAGGAACGGGTTTTGTCCGTTTCTCAAACACGAGAATATGTACTGTAAAAGAGGACAGAGATAGATAACAGGAGGGGGGCAGAGTGTTTTATTTTTGTGCAGCCATCAGCTCACCCACAGATATTTCCCAGTGGTCTGATAGCACTGGTTAACTCCTGGAGGCTGTTCATTTGCT
The DNA here is from genome assembly GCF_910589615.1 of Taurulus bubalis. NCBI lineage: Eukaryota > Metazoa > Chordata > Actinopteri > Perciformes > Cottidae > Taurulus > Taurulus bubalis. The sequence continues at coordinate 16,603,599 of NC_136599.1, read as the reverse complement.
GTAGGTTAATGCAACCGAAATCTCATTATGTGTGGATAGATGCAGTTCCTTTCTGCGGGGCTGCTAGACAGATATGAGTCACTGCTGCAGGTAGTCAACAGTGGAGTCTCCTGCCACCAAAACCTTGACTCACCCCACTCTTGATCTGACAATCATTTGAGCTTGTATGGATCACCCGCACAGACAGAATGTAGACAAACAACATGGAAAATGAATAGTAATGAAGACAAAGGAAGATTGTAAACACCCCAACAGTTTGGTTATTTTCTTAAAATTAACCAGGGGGAAGAAAGAAAATTTTCAACACACTGAGTATTCTAAAGTTGACCAATTGCTTAGCGAGTGACAGCTTTGCGGTAAAAAGAAAGCAATTGTGTGTAAAAATGGAGGAATATTTTTTTTGGTCTGATAATCGTAGCATTTAGCTTTTTGTTCATCATCCTAATTACTGTAGAAGCATTATGTTGCATGGATGCTTCTCCGTAACAGGTCCAGAAGGTTTGTGAGGGAAAAGTGGGAAAAGAATGAGGCAAAATATAAAACTATCATGCAGGAAAATATGCATCAGCCTGAATGAGAACTGGGAAAAAAAAATAAAAATGAACAATTTAATAAAATGTGAAAAAGACACTGACGCCGCTGCTGCGGTCACTCACTTTAAACTGGCACAAGGGATGCTTCCCATAGAGGAAATCCCACCTCCCGTTGACCTGCAGGGTGTAGTCTTCGGGTTCCTGTCGCAGCGAGCGGAAGACTGTGGCCTTCTTCTTCAGAGCGCTCCTCATCAGAGCCACTGGGAGGTCTTGAGGGTCCTGCTGCAGCATGAAGCTTTCCTGTGAGAGATACATTAATGCCAATAAAGGTACCCGCACAAATGTAGCTATCATGTCAATGGCTGTTGTTCCTGAGAGATGTTTTGAGGGTGGTGTTTGTGGTGTGGGAGCGGGATTTCCAAAGGTGCTCACATTGACTTAAAATCCTCCTTTGATTTGTCTCAACCTTTACAAATATGACTCATACAAACTACAGATCAGATCAACTCACATCACAAGCCTCAAACTTGACATTGATGAAAATCTTCTTGTTGTTTTTTGACTTCACACTCCCACACGGCGGAGAGCAGCAAGGCTCCAGGTCACACGGGAAGCTGTACTCCATCCACTGCTGCCATGGCAACATCTGTCTCTCCTGCGCCTTCTCTTCACAAAACATACGCATCTTTGTCCGAAACTCATTCACTTCGTGGTTCTTCTGGGCCTCGAACTCAAGCAGACCTGAAAAAGCATGATGAAAGCGTAAACAAATACAAATACAAGTCTTTCAGAGTGAGAGGAACGCTTCGCTTGATGGATCACCCTGAGAGCCGGCCATGTTTTTATTAATAGAAGTTAAAGAAGCATCAACCTGCAGATTTACTGGCTGAAGCCCAGTGAATAAGGCAAAAGACAATCTGTTATGAAGTCAAAAATGTTACTGGAACTGGAAAATAGAATTAGCATTAGTTAGTCTAGCTGTGCTCTATTTTCAAATTAGCTACATCTGCTCATAGCCAGCGAGTAATTTGTCGACCTTCCAAGATGTTGAACATCAAGAACCGACCGTCATCAGGATGCCTCTGTTCTGAACCGTCTCTGATGATGGATATGTCACCACTGATTGTTTAATGTCACACAGAGAACTGCTGACATAAACACAATAATGTCAAACTGAATAATGTAGTAAATTGGCAATTGGGTTAGAAGTTGCCGGATTGTTTCATTTCATTTTTGTATTCAATATATTTTATATTGTAATATTATAATTTCATAAACTATTCATTCTATTAATATAATCTGTTTGCATCAATGACAGAAGGCTGGAACAAGGCGAGACAAAACTCCCCTCTTCTTTTTGATGATGACCGAGGACTGCTTCTGATCTAATACTTAGCAAACCACACAAAACCTCCTTATAGCACCCGCTCAGCAGGGTGCTGCTCACCTTTGCCAATTAACAGGCTGATCTGGGTGTTGGTGAGTTTCTCCACTCGGTCGCCCTCCCTCGCCACCAGCCTCAAAACGCCCATGAAGGGCCGCACGTCGCTTATGCGCCTCGATTCCTCTTCCAGTTCCTCCCTCTCTGCCGCCTGGTTGATGCAGGTGAAGACGTATGCGTCGGGCTCACCCAGTGCGCCGAACAGGGCCTCGCTGCTGGCATTCCTCCAAACCATCTGAAACAAAATACACCAGCAGTACATGAGGCTGGGCGTGCAGCGCTGATGTCCTGACGTGTACACCGCGTTCTCGGGGCCTGTAAAACTATCATGTAAAACAGTTATTCAAAACCCATCGACCAGCGTCATTCCTATTTTCAGAAGAGCTGTGGAAGAATAACACTCTGATTTCTCTCATTTTTCAGATGATGATGATGATGATGATGATGATATCCAAGTGTGCAAACAATGACCCTGGCAGTTTTTGTAGAGAAAAACAATTGGAGACACATTTAATCTCTTAATCATTTTAAATGCCTCCAATAGTGTCATTACTTAACACCGCTAAATCAAACAGCCTGAAGAGGCAGAGCTGTTGGCATAGAAACTGGCATATTCACGTTTAACAGCAGATCTGCTCCAGCAGAGAGCTGGCCGTGTATACCAAGGAGGAAAGCCGCAGCTCCTTCTCTAATAGTTGCATCAAAACTTCAAGATGCATCAAAGCCAGAAGCGAGGATTGTTCAGATTGTGTCATGTTTTAATTAGCTTAATGGCTAAAGTCGACCAATTTGCTTTTAAGCATATTGAGTAAATATTGTAACAACAGCGTTTTGCAATTGTGGTCACCAGAACTACTGCAGCGCTGTACTGCAGCCAATCAAATGTACGCTATCAGAAACACAGATAAAATGCAAAGCATGAGTACAATACACATTATGCGTCAGTGGCGAAAAATATTCTATGACGTGTTTTATGATCTCCAGAAGCAGCTACTGATAATTAACTAAAGGGGGATGTGATGGGACTTACGCTTTTGATGCTTTTGATGGTATCGTTTGGCGATACAGGGAATTTGAGGAAGATCCCAGTAGGCAGCAGGAAGTCCATCACTATCTCCTGGTCCCCCTCCTTCTCCCATTCCTCCTGCATCCCATACTTCCCCGGGGGCATGGTGACGGCCTCTCATTTACCGTCAGCTCCTCTGCTGCTCACCGGAACACAAGCCAGCCGTCCAAGCAGAGGAAACACAGCCGGGGTTAATATGTCTACTATTAACACGCTACTTTGCAGTGTGTTTTTTGTCGGTTCCTAAAACCCTGAATGATCTATCTTTACAAGGTTGTTTATGGGGACCAGAAAACACATGCAGAGTGTGTATGACATGAATGAATGATCAACAGTAGCTTGTTTCCTCCACCTCTTCAATGGTAAGAATTTCAATATAAGATATAATGGTAAACCGTGGCGACGGTATTGAGATTTTTTCATGTGTTTTGGGAATGCTATCATTTATGATCTGCAGTCTAATAACATTAGTACTTAATTCATACATCTTCACCTTAACAGACTGAATGTTCTGTCAGAAAAAGGTCAAATAAGGTGAACACACACTACAAAGAAAATTCAACCCACTGAATTATTTGGATTATATGTCCTGCTTCCTGTAAATCTATTCATCTTACTGTGCAGACAGAAAACATTGCATTTTGAGTGTAATTTCCAATAGTTTGCCATAAAGTAATTCTACACTATCGATTGTGGTAAGAGGAAACTTGCCCTGCATGAGCTGAATTGTCTGTATCTTAACGACAGATGTAGGCTGATTTACGCCTTTGCATAACATATATTGTAATGTGTATACCCACAGTATATATATATATATATGTGGATAATTTAACATTTTATGTTTATATTTAAGAAAAAAATGTTTAAATCAGCGACGGGAAAGAAAACAACAGGTGCACAGACAAAGTCCGATAACAAAAAACGTGATATTTAGCTCATTGAGTAAAACTTGACAACATATCCGTGCCGTGCCAACCTGCTAGCGCAAACACTTGCCTGTCAGCTCTACAAGCCGGTTATCTCCTCATGGTTTACTTCCAGCGAAGATGGAGGCTGTAACATCACCGTGACATGTCGCGCTCAGGCGGCTGCGTATCCGTGAAGTTCACGCGAGGTGAGGTGTCGTGAATCCAGCTGCAAAGGGACGAGGCGCTCGCGCACGGCTCGCGCCAAGCGGTGAAGTGTTTCCCTACGTCGGCCAAGAGCGCCGTCATTCATGCAGTGATGGTGTTGCACTGACCCGCGCCGAGCGGCTGCGCTCTGCCTCTCCAGCTCTCCCCCGGGGGCCAAGGGACCGTCCGACAAAACTTTAGTTCCTGCGAAGTGAAAGTGAATATTTCTCTCTAACTCCCGCCCTCCGCCACTGTTTGTTGTGCCAGATCCAGCTTCTCAAACGCGGCGAGCTGCTTTCACGTTGTATTGTCTTAATCTTTTTAAAAAAATTTTTTTATTGTATTTATTAATCTTTTACTCACACAGTTCAACACAGCAAGCAAACAACCTGTAACAGTTGCTCTTTATATGACGGTTGCTTGAATATCTCTGGGTTTCGGAATCGTTTAGATTTTGAGTAAAACTCTGTCAGTTGTTCTCAAATGGGGGAAGTATACCTGGGGGTACTTGAGATTTGAAAATACATATATTTAAAATTAGCATAAATTCGTAATTTAAAAATAGTTACCGGTATTTAATAAATATTAAACAATATAAGTGTAAGTTCTTAAACTGAATTGTATATATTCTATATTAAATCACACTGATGGCACTGTGTATAACATGGTTTTTTTTTCTGCTGGAAAAAAATTCCACAGGGGTACAGCACTGAAAAAAGGTTGAGACCCACTGGTTTAGATCCTTTTGAGTAAAAGTAAAAGTTATGTTTTGAACAGGTCACCAGGTCAAGTAAAAAAAAACTCAATGCAGAAAACATAGCCCCTGTGATGTTATTTTATTATATATTAATACATGTACATTATTATTACTGATACTTTCATGTAATGCAATGTGCTGCTGTATTCTCGAGGTGGAACTTCAGTTTTTAATCTATTCACAAACACATCAAATATAATGAGTCATATTCTATAAGCTCATATGTTCTGTATGTACAATATTTATAGCTGAAAAAATATATATGCAGAGAGAAGTGTAATTAAACACAAGTATAAAGTGGCATCTAATGGAAATACTCAGGTAAAGTACCTCAAATTTTAAGAACAGTACTTGAGTTAAGTACTTTCTTAGACTTTATTTGGACTGTTTTTCAGATGAAATAAGAATTGTGTCAGTTTGGAAACTGGGAAATTAGAATCGGTCTTGTCACTTAATATAAACAAAATGATTAATAGATGAACCAATAAAAAGCTTCATAATCAATATTGAAATTGTTTGTTAGAGCACTCATTTTATGTTGTCACTTTATTTCCAATTCAAGGACACCAACGTCGAGCCCTTTGTAACATGACTGTTTTTAAATCAATAAAAGAAGGTTGATTTGTGCAACCTCTTGTGCATAAGAAAATGCACAAGAGAGAGAAAAAAAATATTTTATTGTCTTTTTCAAATGTTAGTTATAAAATCCAAACAGTAGATTTACTAAATATAAATACGCTTTTGTTGTGAAAGATTAAAATGCTCAATAACAAAATAGTTTGCGAGTTACTGCTAACGTTCGTAGTTAACCTCAGTGCACTTTACTTGTATGACAGCCTTCATTTATCTGGAGTTTTCCAGGAGTGGATGTCTGTAATCAAACAAACTCTTCGACGGTAAAACCTGCCTTCCTTTTTCACATTTCCATGTGGTAATAAGACCAGGGACAATTTTAGTTTTGCAGCAAATGGTGAGCAATATCACCACTCTCATGGAAGTGGAACACAAACCACAGTAGTACTATCGTAGAAATGGGGAAATGCAGGTACCAACATCAACAGCATGACATTACAAATATTTACTCTCAGCTATTTGATGCACAAAGTACATCATTCCGTGACTTGAAATCTACGCCAGAGAAACACACATCCCAGTAAACAAAAATATGCGTGATATTTGTCTATTTGGTTTGCAGGTGTTAATCCTTCATGTGAACACTAGACTCTTGGTGGTCTAGTAGCTCTGGTGAAAACAGGAAGTGAGTGTACAGAAGAGAAACTTTTGGCTCGAGCTGCAGACTGAAAGCATGAACCAGCTGCTTCCCATCCTTCAGTCAGTGAACCTATTGTCAACAATAAAACCCTGTCAGTAAACACGTTTTGCCAGTTAAGTGTGTCAACTCTTCCTGCTTTGATAAATACTCTGAAACCACAATACTGCTTTTATATGGGTCAGTGTTCAGATCACTTGTGCATAGGTGAGGCATAACTGCAATAAACACAGGTAAACTGGAAACAAGCTGTATTGTAACACAGCAATACAACCATCACTAGAGTAACGCTCATCAGTGCAGGAAAACACCAGATATTTAAAACAATATTTATATTTACCCTGACAATAAGTGAATAACATTAATAGGTTGGTCATGTGATATTTAGATGTGCAACCTATTTATTCTTTGAGCTCACCGCACTGCTGTGGGGTGATTCCTGGATGAGCAGCGGTCTCACAGCCACACAGAAAAACCGTCAAAGGTTATTTTTTTAAAGTACTTTTTTTTTTTTACATTTTATTTCTTCTGACCATGATTGAAAAAAATGATCCTCGATTAAAGGAAACTGGACCTGACAGATAATTTGAGACCCACATAAGCGCTGATTGACATTCCCTAAATCCATGCTGTGAAATGTATCAAAGACTGGGACTTTCTCTGAAAATAGGAGAATGAACCAAACAAATTTAGTATATTGCAAAGTCACGTGGCTTTTTAGCCATGCTGCTACCACTGTGGTTTCAGGAAGGACAGTATCAGTCTGTCGGTCCATTGCTTTAGAGATATCTTTAGTTTTTTACAACTAAACTTACCAAAGGACGATCTTTCATAAAATGTTGTACATACATTTGTTCCAGAGAGTGAAACCTAATGAGCTTTGTTGATCCTCAATATTTCAATTATTCCAAACAAAAAGGACCAAATGGTTGAAAACTGAAGACATTCCCACTCGCCTCAGCTGTACTTGGTGTTTAGTGCCAACAAGCTAAACTCAGATGGTGACAATGGTTATATTCATCATTGTACACATGTACCATTGAGCTCAAAGCACCGCTGTGGCCGAGCACATCCTCACTGAGCTGCTAGCGGGGCTGTAAATTCAAGTCAACTTTATTTATACGGCCCAATACCACAAATCATAAATATGCATATTGTTCAGCTAATGCTGAGTCTGAGGTTTCCGCCTCCCCTTGAGAAGGACAACGTGGTTAAGAGCGGTCAAGCTGGAATTTCCCAGCACAAAGTTACAAAACAAACTGAACAGAGTTGCGTTTGGAAACTTAGTCAGAGACGTGGCGGAGGGCATTAGAGGGCGCAAATCTGTGACAATGTGTGAAAGCACCTCAACAGTTTTGTTTTTAAAAACGTAATAATTGTGTAATTTATCCAACAGAAGCCGTTGGTTTGTCCTTAACCGTTCGGTCCGCAATGCACTGATAGTTGCTCTCTCATCATCTGTGTCAAATTCCGTCCACTATTGCTATGGAAACGGTTTAGATGTCCGACTTCCCTAAAGGCTTCAATGTGAGCTCGATAATGCAAACTTTTAGATTACAAAACCAGCCATTCGACTGAAATGTTCAACAAGGACGCTCATCGTCGCACTTAGCACAAACGTAAAGGCGAGGACATTTCACAAAGCTTGCAGAGCATCACATCTAGTTTTCACACATCATCTGGTAATAATAGACTTATGTACCTGGATGAATAGTAAACACTTTATTTAAAAAGTATGGGTCCAGATGAAACAAGCCGATGCTGCTCCTTTACATTCACACAGACTAAACAGCTGCTGCAGACAAACATTTGCTTTTCTGAACAGTGACAAACATTAGTGAGAGAATCGACATATATACTTCTTGTTACAGAGTCTGAAATGGACAACTTTTGATTTGACATAAAAGTGATGTGAAGCCTGGAGAAAAGTCACAATATACTTTCAAAATAAATACATTTTAACTTAAACAAAGTTTTGTCTCGTTCAGGAAACTCCATTTTGTTGAAAGAACATTTACATTTCAATATACACACGGTGGTTCAATGAATGAACCTTCTTCAGAGGAAATACACACACACACACACACACACACAGACACACACACACACACACACACACTCATTAAGTGGAAATGCACCAGTCTGTACACAGAATGTCAAATGGTTACAATACTAGAGACAGTTTTCTTAACCAGACAATTAGAGTTCTTTCAGTAGCACATTTTGTTTTCTTTGAAACTTAACGGTTACATTAGTCTAATTAATTATTGTCCAGAAATAGCCTGAGCAATGTGACAGCCGTGCTCAAAAACAATATTCCCATGTCTTTCTCCCAGATAGTCAGATGATTTGGCATTCCATAATAGAACAATTTTCACTGTTTTTAATTTTTTAACCTCAGCTTCACTTGCATTCAGAGATATTTAGTGACATTGTTTAGGTAAAATAGGCCTTCATCAGGTTACTTTACAAAACAATAGGAGAGCTTTTCTTAAATATGTTGGTAGACCCACGCAGACCAATCAGGTCACACTACAAAATGGCATCACTCAATCAGGAATCATAACCATCACATCATAGCACCAAGGGCCTACATATAAGCATGAAAACACAATTTCATATAGAAAGAGCATCTTGAAAGAAAAAAAAAAGATCAAAATGCAAATACACATAATGAAGGAAACCTAACCCTAACCTTCATTTAAAAAAGAAAAATGCCATGCTCTTCTCTAACTCCTAACTGGCTGGAGGACTGTTTTCATAAAGGCCCTAATGAGCAACTCCAGAAGTCAGATGTATGATGCATTACTGCCGGTGGCGTCACCCTCCTTGGAGCATCTCAAATGAAAATGGGAGGAAGACCTTGGTGAGAAGATCTCGGATGAAATCTGGATATCATCTAATGTGATGATCTACAAAACCTCCATAAATGTCAGACACAGTTTGAGCCAGGATTGGGCTTTCCTAACTTGTCAATGTTGCAACCAAGACCCAGCCGTTTTCATTCATTTTGGGCTCAAGACTTTGAAAACCTCTCCAACATGCCCGACAAGGCCATGGACCCAGAGCAACGTTGTTTTTTTTAGAGATTTGAGTCCCTCCAGGCGGTTGCTTTCTATTAGCTTTAAGACATCTCATTATATACTACAAGAATTATAACTGGATGCCTGTAACTTGCAACCTTTCTATTCCATCGATTTATTTAATTTTACCATGAGTTTTGTTTTCTTCATTAATGTCTAGTCTTACATTACGAGTATGTCTTTCCATTTATTTTATTTCCATTTGTTACTATTGTTACTACTAATATTTGTGGGTGTGTTGGCCGAACTCCCAGGGGGTGAGGATGTTGACATACCGTATATTGTGTTAATGTTTGAATGAAACCCAAAATCATTTGAGTATAGTTTAATTATTACTTTAGCTCAAGGTAAGAACTTCAAATACACACTTTAAATGACCACAAATTCAAATTAGACATTGTCTGAGAAAAAAACAAAAAAAACACATAACCTAGTAATTCTGCAGTGGCCAAAATGATTCCTGTCTAAAATCAAGTGCATGGTCATTCAACAATACAATACTTAACAAGTAAAAATAAAGACTTGAAAGCCAGACACGTTTACACGAGAAGCAAGACAAGCCAACTAACGTGATTAGAAACATCTTAAAATGTACAACTTTTTTGTAACTCATGTTTCTCTCTCACTCACACACACACCTGTTCTTCAAATGTAAAAGAACAATTTCAAATCATCAAAACACAACCTAACACAAAAAGTGGACATTGAATTCAGATGTTTGATTACAAAGTTGTCTCTATAAATTAGTTCACAGCTCAGTTAGGAGTAAAACTTTAATCTAAACCTCTGTGCCATTTCAATGGAAACATTGTGTAAATGTGAATGTGTTTTAAAAAAAAAAAACCCTTACAACCTGGGAACCATCAGAGAGAACTGCAAAATAAATGGTTTGGTGAAAGAGAACCACTTATGTAGTGAATGATTGTGACACGCGTCACCTTGGAATGAGACATAAAAGACCATAAAATAATTGACTGTAAACTGTATTTAAAAAAAAAACAGGATAGTTCCACACACTCTTTGACAATGGCAAACATCAGTACTGTGAAATGACAATGTTCCAAAGTAAAAATGTGCATACAAATTTCCAAATTGCGGCAGAAACACAACATGCTTTTTAATGTTGAGTTTTGGCTATTGTAGAGAACCAAACATGTTATTCAGTTTGGAGAGGTAATGCACTCATCACAATCAGCATCAGTAGGTAAGACATGAACCTCTGCGTCCAAGCAGCATCAACTAAACAGCACATGTTTATTGCACATTTTTTTAGCATCAGTGCAAGAATTAAGCCTTTTAAAATCAATTACACATGTGCCTTCGTTCATGTGAGAGGAAACCAAACCAAACCAAAAGACAAAACACAAAACAAGGCCAGATCTCTCCCTCTCTCCCTCCCCCCCCCAAAAAAAGCAGTCTTTAATAACATTAAATCAAAAGGCGTAAGACTTGATTTCACCACAGTTTTCTTGTAACTTTCAAGCAAACGGGAGGTACGCTGTTGAAAATCTGTCAGCTGACATCTGCATTTCTCTCAGCACCAGCAAACAAGTAGCGGGCAGAAATTTGATGTTTTCTGACATTGCTTAATGACCTCCAGGTCCACAGACGCGTCATGGTGGCCAGAGGCCAGAGGCCAACTCACTGTGCAGGTCGCATGAGAACAGCAGCAGACCCATCCACAGTTCATCTCCAGTTGTGGTACATGTAGAGGCCGGTGAAAAACAGGTTGGATGTCAAGCTGACCAACAAAAGGCCCGGCCAGATAAGACGTTTTATTAAACCTGGAGAAGTCACAGTGAAAGCAAATTAATTTTATGAGAATCGTCATCATTGCATATCATTATTGTGGAAAGAATGATTTCCCTTTCATGTAAAAAAGCTTTACAGTCTTACTGTTCATTAATTTTCCTTTAGACTGATACAAGTCTCAGCTAGTTTAAATGTAGGGGCATGTGTATAAGAGCATGACAGTGTAATCTGAGACCAGTTGTTCTATTACAGTTATTAGTTTAGACAGTTGTTTTAGCACCTCCTGGTGGCTGTTTCTGGTACTTGGCTATTGTGCTTGTGTCATGTCAGGAAGTTGATGTTCTGCCTCAAGGGGAGTAAGGAGGGGGCGGGCTTTCCTAGCACATACAACTGTGGACAAACTTCTCTCTCTAGAGATTCTTGGTGGAAGAAAAGGGGTTTACGTACATAGCTCATGCATAGAGGTCAGGACAGTGAAATGACTGTTGCAGTGCAGAACATAACACATACTAGATGCAAATACTGCAGGCACCCCTCAGCATAAGAAACAGTCTACTTCCCTGACAGAACAACCTCCATTCCTAAGCACTAAGGAGGAAAGAGAAGACATCTATACTAAAAACCATGTCCCACGCATCAACCTCCTTCCGAAATGGCCAGGACTACAGCAGAGGCAGGTTACCAACTCAACTCTGACGAGTTTTGTCAGGTGCGTCGTTTGCCAAGAGCTTGTCCCAACCGGTCTGCTAGAATTCAATGACCAAGCAGAGAGTTACAGAGCTTGACGTCAAACTTTTCTCAATTCAATTAGGCGCTTAGAATTGACGAAATCCAAGTCTTCATTACCATGGTACTGCATGGGGTGTCAACTCAATAGTCCAGAAGTTACCATATGGCCTTCTTTTGATTCCAGCTACAATCAGCAATATCATCCTTTCACTGTTTTTTTGTTAGCTGTCAGCAAGGATCATGACAGATCCACATTTCAACCTCTCTGGCCAAGCTGATTAAAGAGAGAGAGAAATCTCTCAGGCCAACCTGACACAGATGGGCATTCTAAGAAGATTGAAGATCCAAAGCGGCGCCCTACACACAAAAGGCCTCATCCACGAACCAAATGCCATACCTCCTGTGAGAAACCATTTGTAGAACGCAAGGTATTCCTGAAAGAGAATGGTATACGTGTTATAATGTTGCTTGTCTCCATCACACATGGCCAAAACCTGCACATTGAGTGCGGCATGCTCGGAGTGTCAAAGTGACCATAGACCATAGACCAAGGTCCCCCCTAAGAGCATTGCAGGGAGTATGACTCATCACCACCTTCAGGGACAAGATTACATACGTTTGCAAACAATTGAATGGCCTTCATGATGCACCTTCTTCCCAAAAGCTTGACTTGGGGTGGGTGATTGTAGGCACCGTCCATTTAGGAAGCGTTCACAATGGAATGTGGATGGCCGAGCATCTTTGAGTCCTGCCCCAATGTCTTCCATGCAAGGGTCAAATATGAAGCTCAGCTGCAGCAAAGAAGACAACCACTGTGGTGCCACGGTATTCCAACAGGCACCAACCAAAGAGGGAAGCACCAATCAAATACTGGCTTTAAAAAGCAGATTGGAAACAGGCAAACCAATTCTCATCAATTACACATTTCTGTTTCCCACTACCTCTAATAATTAATCCCATGCTCCAAGTGTTCAGTATTAAATACAATAAATAATTTGTTGCTCTTAATTTGGATTTAAAAGTTAGCCTTTCAAAATAGCATCCTAATGATGTCCTTGTTTCAAGTCACAATTTCAATATTTCATTTCATAATGATAACTATGTTGATCTATTAGCACACTTCATGTCACTTTTTATTTATTTTTTTACACCCCAGCTCGTTCACTCCTCTTGGCTTCTGCCAATCAGGCTTGTAGCTCCGTCACTGCTAGCTAAACACTCTACAAAGTCACGACTATTTGCTGTCCTGGCTCCTCAATGGTGGAATGAGCATTGACATCAGGACAGCAGAAATTCTCTACATCTTCCGTCGCAAACTAAAAACACATCTATTTCGACGACAACTTGAATAGGGAAGGTAGCACCGTAGTAGCACTTTAATGGCACTTACTGATAGCACTTTATGGTTTAACTTTATTGAAGAAATTGTACTTTCTTGATTCTTGTTGTTCTGAGTTTGTACTCATGGTTGAATGCACTTATTGTAAATCGCTTCGGATAAAAGCATCAGCTAAATTAAATGTGATGTGGTACATTTCAAGTTTCATAGCACAAATTGGACCAATTTGCAGAAACCTTTTTTTTTCATAATGGGGTATTAAGCGGAGATGAATGAGGGGAAAAGTGAACGTAAACTACTTTAGCACAAGACTTGAACATAAAACCTGAATCCGTGTCTGCTTGGAACCCAATAGCAGTGTCATGGCCTTCTCTTTGATATGGTTTCTAACTAAGTTGGCTCCTGACAATGCAAAAGTCTTCTGACTCCACAGTTTTATCCACAGTTACATATATTTGCTCGTTCCTCTGTACCACATACTGGTTATAGCTACAGCTTCACTCTTCTCTGTAGTATTGGCAGTGTTTCCCTTAACTGGCAGTAAGACTGGACCAACACACTAACTGTTCTTGTGGATCAGGGATAATACAAAAGAATGATCCAAAAAAAAATTACCACTGTAAAAAATACCTGTTTAATATGAGCATTGCTTTAAAACAGATTTGACAAAAAGTGAGCCTATCCTTTAAACTCTATATTAGACCAGGATCACCGTTTGATTTAACAAGGCCTACTAAGGTCTTGATACTGTCATTTCACCCAGTTAAAACAGGCATAACACAACACCAAAATTAAATGTGATTTCTGACCGCATCCATATCTCTGCCATGTTTCAATCAGACAGACTGCTTACCTTTAGGAGGAGGGTTCTCAGGTCCCTGTGTAGTAGTGCCAACTAGGCATGCGGAAGAATCCGAGGAGCTGCCTCGCCTCTCTTCCTCTTCAATCACACTGCCGTCCCTCAAAAAATAACTCAAATCTGCAAAGCCAATGCATAAAGCCATGGATAAAAATGATCTTAACATTTAAGTTATTGATAAACATGAAGTCTTTTCTCTCTGTAAAGTTTTTCTCTCTGTATGTCAGGTTTCAGAATGCCATTTGGTGGAAATATCACGAATAACCCTGAGGTAGACAGCTATACATGTTACTAAAACCCCCATACAATGAACATTTTACCTTTATCGGTTTAACCTGTACTTACCATTTTGGCTTTGGAAGGGCGATACATCAGGTGAAAAGCAGCCACTGTAAACGGAAGAAGCCGACTTTACATTGAAATGTGACGAAGACACTGATGGGGACATGAGTGTGGGTTCTGGCTCCGTCGAGAAAAGCCGGAGTTTCCGACCACTGATGTTGAGGCGGGCAGGGCTGATGAGGGGGCGCCGCTGTCTGGCAGAACCGGAACTGGATGTCACTGACCCGGCTACTGAAGGAGTTGGAGAGGGACCAGGGGATGATGGGCGGCTACCAGACATCAGTGAAAAGTAATCTGTGCCAAAGTGCAGCAAAATATGTCAACCAAGTGTTCTGAAATTTAACAAAATTATGAGTTATGTGGAGATTACTCAATCCCCGGGTGGTTTAATACCTGAGGGCGGGGAGTCTTTGTATTGTGAGGCTGGTTTGCTTCCGCTAAACAGGTAACCAGAATCTGAAAATAAAGAAATAAATAATCCCACCATGAACCATGTCTTTCCTTAAACATGCAGAAACATAACTCCAAATAAAAGCTAATATTTTGTGTCTGATCAAGACAAAAAATGCTATCAAATTAGGCTATAACCATTTTAAAAAGGTTAGTGAGATGGGGTGCTGATCTATCTGTAAAAAGAAACAAAAAATAAATCTATAAAACATCCGCCCCCTAGTGGAAAACAATTATAAATGCATAGTTGAACGTTTTCGTTACTGATTAATCTGGCAATAATATTCTCAATAAATGACTCATTTATAGAGTTAAAGTGAAACATGTCAATATTATCTTATTCCAGATAAATCTGTATCTGCATGCATGTTGGCCAGTGAGCAAAGAAATTGCAGTCGGGGGCCCATTAATGTCTCCATTACAGAGTTTGTCCTCCAGAGGGCATTGACAAGATTTATTTAAACTATAAAATGTTGTGCTTTTAAAAATATACATAAAAAAAAAAAAATGGCATTGGCATAAACCATGTAGTCCATCTCTGACACGAAAACACCCCTCCTTTACACACATCTTTTCTAGAAAAACAGTGAGTCTTTCCCATGTTTGGAAAGAGTGATAAGACCCAATTGCATGCCAAGCAGCAGAAATTGAACGTAAATCTGCTGAATCTCATCAATTATAAATCTTGTCTGTATGCAAAACAGCACATTGCTCGAGCAACTCAAGATCAAATGTCAGCAGAAGTGGGCGTAACATTCCCACCTATCCCGTTAACGGTGACCAGCTACTTGAAAAGGACTTTTTTTCTACTGTATCAATTGTCTTGTATGTAAAAGACTAAATCTAATCACACAAGATTATACCAAAAGGCATAGAAAGATCTGCTAGTATCAGATAAGCAATTGCTAAATTAAATCATGTTAATGTTACCTGTCCTGGTGAGGGACGGGTTGGTGCCGAGGCAGAGGGCTCTGCTGAGGCGCCCAGGCAGAGAGGAGGGGGACGCCTTGCGCTCGTGAGGAACCTGCTGGCAGTGGATGAGCTTGAAGAGGTTGGGGGGCGGGGTCAGGACAAAGGAGTCGGCCAAGTCCTGATAGGGCAAAGGAGGCTGGCTGCCGAAGGAAGGGACAGCAGAGCTGCCTGCTAGGTATCTGCAACACAAGAGCAACAGAACCGTCTACTAACTGAAACCAACATTTTAACAGAACTCAAAAGGTTTTAACGCTACAGATAAAGCATACCAAAATTGGACTGTTTCCGTAGATGGCTCCATCATGCGCTTCACAATTAGAGCTTAAAGGACACTGAATAATTATGAATTTATGATGTGTTGTAGAAAGAAAGTAGCCTTCAAATGTGATTTATCTGTTCGACACCAATGTCACAATACCATTTTTGACACTTAAATATCAACTTAAATTATGTAAAACAAGTGCATGTTGGAAATTCGTTGAAGCATACAGCTTGATACCCATTTAATGCGACCACTTTATTAATGGAGGCTGTCGCTGAACTGTTGCTGCAGCTGTCGGACAACATGCAGCAGCTGAAGGCTCCTAAAGAACAAAAGCTCTCGGCAGTACAGCTCAACTCTCTCACATTCCACAACAGACAGACAGTGGCCCATACATGTTATGTGTCAAAGTAGTTTGTATTCAGCAATTGAGACTGTTGATAAAGTTTGTCTTTCTAAAAGAAAATAAAGATCTTGTCTAATAAGATGATATTTTCCCTTTACTCCAATGCTGTGTAATGAGGCTTTTTCTTAAAAACTGGGGAGAAATATACAGAAATGAACAATATAAAAAAATAGAGGCGTATCCTTTCAACAGCTGTTTATTTCATTCCATGTAAAGCAAGCATTCCTACAAAGTCTTCAAATTGGAGCCTTACATTAAAAGAAAGATACCCAGCTTCAGCATAAGAGCACCCAAAACGTGGTACGTTTCATTGGGTAGTTTGATATGTTGCAGGAAACTGTTCAGAATGGACGGAGCGCCATTTCTGAGGTTAATACACAATATATAAAACATAGTGATTCAATTCAGATCTATATCATTAGCTTATTTAGGCTATAAGCATTGCTTTAATAATACCCTTTCATTTATTAATTACGAGTTATTTCAGTATTTCTGCAAAACACACACCCAACTAAAACATTCAGGTATGACACAATCTCCTTAACTACATATGCATAGTGAAACAGTGCAGTAAAAACATTTACATTCACAACTCCATTAGTAAAAAAGGTAGTTCTACAGCCATCACTGTTAAAAACACCACAAAATGTTTTTGGCAATGGCATAATGTTGCATTTCCAGTTATTATTAACGTAGTTAATGTAGTGTACACTAGACGTAGACACATAGAAAGGTCAACAGCCATACAACTTATCAGGTAGATAACATTTTCCCAAAAAAAAAAATATATATAGATATAAATACTCAGGCTGGATATTATGCATATATCATAGCATAACAAACTGTTTATAGCAAACCCAAACTTTCTAGACAATCAAATTTCTAGATAATAGAATCTACCTTACATGTAGAACAAAAAGGTGAAGTTACTGAAATACTATGATTTTCTTACTTTCACTCACATGCTGGTATTATAAATCAAAAGTCATCACATTTAAAACAAAAAAAACACCATGCTAAAGCACTATATGTTGCAATATATGTCAGAACACAAAGAAGTTAAATCACATCTTTTGTAGATTACTATGTAGGTTATGAGAAAAGTATGTGTAGTGTCTGACATTCGGTAGCACTTTTTTTTTAAACAATTTAAAGCTTTGAGACATCTACACCAAAAGGCGCTAGTTTGAGAACATAACTCCAGCTACAGGAGAGAACAATATGGAATTTAAACTCAGTTAAAAGTACTCTTTCCACAACACAATCTATAAACAAATTCTACAGCTATTAGTTTTTAAAGCCTTTTCACATTACTGTCAAATAAATATCCCTCGTCAGTCAATACATTCCAATAAATAAAACTAAACAGGTTAACGGAAATAATTTGGCAAGAGGTGAAACGTTAGCGCATGCAACTAGTACGTCTGTCAGTGTTGTTAAGCTCAGTATTACTGGGAGTGATAGAGAGGTAAGTGCTGAAGAAATCCAATATTTCCGGCAAACATGAAAAAGCCGAAACCCCGACATCTCACTTGAGACTTACTTGAAGCTATTAAAATTGTATAAAGTTAATTCACATAAACTACATCAAGTATCATAACTTCACTTGCTTGATGCTTGCAGTTTTCGACTAAACTATGTCCTTCCAATGGCCATATTCAGTTGCAGAGTTAAGCTCTTCATAATGTCAGCATGTTCGGGCACTGACCGACACAACAGCGTCACCAGAAACTCTTACTTAGACGTGATCACCTCAAGCTAAAGCCAAAACAAGCCAACAACCTGACAGGTCAGCACTATTCTTAAGCATCAGCTTTTGGCACGGCAGAGCGTGACAAAAACATCATTAAATAAAAGTATATAAAGTAAAAAAAAAGTATATAAAAGCTCAAACGTTTTTCAGTAACTGATGTATAATACAAATGGAAATCACAGCACGAGTTGACAACAAATAGGACGGGAGAAGAGCAGCACACAAAGGGCCTTCGAGCCAATGACAGATTTTGGGGGGAAACATTAATGAACAACGGACTGCTTTTCCCAGGTAGCAACGTGTTTCGATGTTTAAATGGCAGTATGCTCATTAACCTCACATTGCCATGTGCATTGTTTAAAAAAAAAGGGCAACTGTTACAACTATTAATCAAAGTTCACAGAGTTTGTACTGTCCGAAGCCTTGCTTCATCACACATGTTGTGTTCCCAAGAGATTCCTCATGGACATCAGTTACAAAAAAAAAAAAAAAAAAAATCAGTGGCTTCAAACGACTAACGCTGGATCACTTTATGGAAATTAAAGTTAATTCTTTGTTCAGAAATTGTATACGACTCGGTGCAATACAGGAGGGATGTGATTATTAAAAAAACACAACTTTGGTATAGCCTGCAGTGCCTCCACAAATTAATACTTCATGCAATGAGCTGTAGTAAGTACATTATATTCAACCCACAGCTAAACCAGTGTTAATACATTTGAGGATACTGAAAATGTTATAAATTACATTGTTTAGTGAAGCACTAGTCTGGTTCTAATGTTGAAATCACACATTTGTTATAGAATAGATGTAGCACTGTAATCATACATGCATAGATTAATGTTTTTGATTTGAGAGAAAATATGGCCCAATTTCCAACAAAACACCTCCTGTGAAGTGTTCTTGTTGATTTCTTAATCATTCTTAATTCTTTTTTGATTCCTGAAAGACTCTTGTCAGTTTATTTCATTAAACAGTGCAAAAATAATATATTATTGAATTAAGCCAGAGGCAATAAGAATTTTTAGCTGTTTTTCTTTAATATGATGCATTATTTGTTTTAATACCATTTACAATGGTTTACAGAGGTTAATCAATGTTAACCTCTGAAATGTTACACATAAACAACTGTAGACTATGTGCATATGTGCTTTAACGTGAGGTTTTGATGTGATTTAGCAAGTAGTTCTAGTGTTTTATTTCCATCATGGTTCACACACAACCATATGCTTCACATTTTCCGTTTGCATCATAACCTCATAGTCATTCGCACACAGAAATAAAAAGGAGGGTTCAAGAGTAAAAAATGGACAGTCAGTAAAACAGCATGTTCCTTGTTCTGTTACGGACCACAAATAGATAATAGATTGTGTTTTAAACTGGTTCTAATTACCACAAGGCTCTCATAGAAAGATGAGCCTTTATATAATCCCATATTTCAAACACAACTTGCACATTACTTCTCAGATTCTGACCTTCGATATCTGGCTCTTCTTGGACCCAGCGTTTTGCGAGTTGCCACAGCAGCGGCAAAGCTGACTAGGCAACATAGGGAGACGGTACCAAGCTTGGCCGTGTCCATCCAGTCCGAGGTGTTGGTCAAGTAGCTCTCAGCCAGGTGGAGGCACAGGATGAGGAGCCACAGGACGGAGGCTACAGCATCAATTCTCCTCAACCTGAAAATAGAGCCACACATAAGTTTGCAGAGTTAGTTTTGTTTGAATTAAACTTGTCTGGGATGACTTTCCCAAAAAGGCCAATAAAGAGGCAGTGACTACTTACCTAACAGGTCCAGCTAAGCAGATAGCAGTAAGACAAGTCAGCAGGCCAACAGAGACTACAGCCAACGGGTTTTCCTTTCCATGCTTCCAAACCAACTTCCCATGTTCTATGACCTTGTCGGGGAGCAGCTCCAGCAGACCCTGCCACACAGGCACGTCTCCACTGGTTTCGTTGTTGGGGCTGGACTCATTGTGAGGTTTCGGCTTTGGAGGAATGACCCCACCACTTAGTGTCTGTGGGCCACTAAGTGATGTGAGCTGGTATGGAAAGTCATACAAAGATGTAGCAACTAGGAAAGTACATATCAGGAAGGCCAGAGTCCGTAACAGTATGACCCCAGTGGGAGAAGACGCAGAATAGGAGCTCTGTGGAAGAACAAAGATGTTTTTGATATGAATCCTCACATTTTCATAACATACCTAATAATAATAATAATAACATACATAATCAATAAGTTATGCAGAGGCTAATGTTGACAGAATATAATGAGAACAGACAGCAATACACAATGGAGGGTGACTCTGATTCATGATTTCACTCTGAACAAAGACTCCACCAGGGGTGTGAAAGCCAAATAAATTAAACTAACTCCTTTTGCACCAAAACTCAGAAACTCAGGGTGCTTCAACTGTCAAAATGTGTCAAAAAACTGTAGTACTTAGGAGTGTAATTACTGCTGGTGAGACGGAGGAAAACCAAAAACCTATGCACTCATAAGTGATATACTTTCTTCATCAAAAGTATGCAATATCAAAAGGAACAAACCTCCACTTGAAAAATGGAGTTTAATATTCTTTCTTTAGGTTATAGAGCTTTACTAGGCATGACATCAGTGGTGCTCTATTGGATTTACAAAGCAGGTTTACAACGGGTACTTCCAAGTTTATCAGTTCAGCTTTGGGCATTTATAATGACAATCAAAGCACATACTCATTGAGGTGGCATAAAGTAAGATAAAGCAAGATAATAACATATACAGTATAAATACTATACTAGATTAAGAAAAATAGAAGCGTGGAAACATTAGAATGACCATATAATAACATGGCCGGCAACATATTAATTAGTTTAGATAAATGCTGAAAATCAAGAATTTACTTTTAAACTCTTATTATTTTGAAAATGTTATGCAATAACAGAACATCATACTAAAGTTCAAATTGAATCGGGTTCTGTATGCCAAGCTCAAGTGGTAACTTTGCAAATGCAAATCTTAAAGAAAATAAATAAATGCTCGAATAGGTCTTTTTGTTGGAAACGTATGTATAATGTATTAATAGCTACAAAATTAAACAAAGTAAGGGCATCTTTTCTTATTGAATACTCGGTTGGCATACCGTTTTACTTCCAATCACCATCCAAGTGAGTATGTAAAGATTTTGCATTCACGCTTTCCACTGAGCAACAGTGATGAAGTAATTAATGATCTGACAGAATACGAGAGAATCTCAACTCAATTTATATACATATTGTTCATTGGTATGAAGTGATTGTGTGACAATTGTGTTCTTACATCATTTAAGCCCTTGGCTGTAATGTAAACACTGCACAGTGCATCACAGCACATGGTTAACCATCAAGCCTCACTGTGTTTCATGTAAATGAATTTCATTCACACACTTTGCTTGGTAGGTGTCTGCAGTTTTTTGCACTGACCTTTATGAAGCCCTTTTCTGATTCTCCGCTGCGTCGAAGCGGGTGGTTTAGGAGCACGTTTCGAAGTTGACGGTTTTGATATTTGATGTAGTATTCTACCACAGTCTGACAGGGCCTACATAACTTATAGGTCTGCTCCAGGTGGTGCTTGTATGCCTCGATTTCCTCATCGTAGTTCTCCTACAAAGACGACAACATTTCTTTTTATAAATCTAGTGTTTACAGTCAGTTATGGTGACAATAAAGACATAAAATAAAAAAGAACAAAGTACATACATCATCCCGTGGGACAAAGGAGGCCAGCTGCTTTACTAAGACAGTCTGGTTCTTATTGCACTTTCTGCACAAGAGCATCTGACTGTTAACCGCTTGCTGTGTCTTTGTTGTCGAGGGAAGGCTTCCAGATACTCCGTGGTTAAGATGCTCCATGTGCTGAGCTGGGATGGGTTTGTTGTAATCCCCATTCTGAAAACAAGACAGATCAACAAAAAGAATAGTATAAAAACACACATCTTGCAGGACAGGCAAAAATAAATTAATTACTATTAAATTGCAATTTTTCGTCACGCAAAAAATGATTCACAGGTGTGATGCACTTTTGAAACTAACCTCCTGGAAGCCATTGTATTGATCACAATTGGGACAGTCCCAGCAGTTCCTGTTCCCAAAAGGCACCACAGAATTCTGATTACAAAACCAGCAGTTCACATCGGCGTGGGATGGCTTCTTCCTGTAAAAAAGACATGGACTTCTTACACGATGCAATATGATACTGGTAATCAAACCTGCTAATGTATCTTTGAGGTACAAATATCACTACTATATGAATGAGGCACTACTTGTCTTATATACCGAGTAAGTGTATAACATGGTTGATTATTATGTGAATCTGTTTGCAGGTCTTTGATGTGCAGAAGACTTGATGATACTTTAGAAATGGATATACTTGAAACAATCATGTTCGTTCAAATGTGTTCATTAGGATTAAAACCCTTGAGATGTACCATCTCGTTTTCAAAGGGGGGTTCCCAACTTATATCACAATGAATGCATATCAACAGTGGTATAATAAATTAAATGAAAAATATACATCTATACAACAAAGTACAAACAAAAAAAAACATATACATTAATTGATGGAACCAATATAACATTACAGAGGCCAAAGTGACCAATAAAAGATAAATATTAAAGTAAAATCAGGTACAAGATCAAAGGGCAGCATACTATGACAGCTTACTTTGAGATGGTAAGACTACCTGGGCAGAGTGACTTAATATTACTTGATAACTGATATTATAATAAAAAATACCTGACTTTTATAAAAGTATGCACGCGGTTTTAAATGTGCATTTAAACAGTGAAAAACTATATTCATACATCTTAAGTTAGTTAGCTACACAGCTAGCAAAGTGAGCCCTCTGTCCACCGTAACGTTAAGAAATAAACGACTCTTGGAAAATGGAAAACATATCACATTATTCCTTGAATATCACAGTTATAAAACACCAATGCAAATGTTGAACGCAGTTTGCTAACTTGCACTAATGTCAAAGTAAATCCAGCTAAAACACACGCAGACCCTTGAAGTTACCTGGTGGCAATTTTGTATATCAGCGCTCCGACGGCGACCGACGCCGTAGCTCCGACCCCACTGTACATGATCTCAGGATACTCCGACAGGAGCTGGTTTAACGCCTCCATTTCTCAAGAAATGTGCAACAAAAGCTAACAAAACACGGTAAATGAAACGTTTGGGTTCGGTATCGCAAAACACGGCGCGGGAGCGCACGCGGCAAGCGATCCCTTTTGTTCACGCCCATGAAACGGAAACGGAAAGCGCGTAACTGTCTGGACGCATTCCAATATTGGTTATTCATTCCTCCTCGTTTACTTTAACGTTCTTTAAAACCATTCACGGTTAAACTATTACACAAATATAAATGTTTTCACCACATTTTGAGTGTCCTAAGTGAAATATTTGTTTGTATTGAAATCAATGACACTTTTGTTTGATTCTAAATGAAGCGTAGTGTAGTGGACGCGGAGTATGATAGTGTTGGAATGCGAGAGGGACAGCGTTATGTCTTTTTCCCTTTCATCATGTTTTAAACCTCAAAATACTACTGTGCATTACGATTCTTAAAAAAATACATTGATTAGTATTTCAACTGGTATGCTGTCAACTAATGATTGCCTTCTGAAACGTGCTGCATCCTGTCACTTAACGTCAAATGTCATGCCCAAGTATCAAATGTCATGCCCAGAGGTGGAAAGCAACTATTTAGTCAGTACACAATAACTGAACAAACAACTGGACAATATTTCTGCTACTTTATTATTCTACTCCACTACAAGTCAAAATCAAATATTGTACATTTTATTCAACTACATTGGTTTTATAACGTTATTTACTAGATTAATAAACAAACAAATGTATGATAATGAGATAAATAAAGATTTACAAAATGAGCCGTAATTAAATTGAGCCCCATCTAACCAGCTGTTACATCAACTTGATGTAATGTATCAATAATTATAGTTCAATAATATAATGTGCGTTATTCTGAATTTTACTTTTGGTTGTATTATTGATATAAATACATTTTTACTTTTACTTCAGTAGATTTTTGTTGTTGCATGCATGCCTTTTAACAGTTTATTTCTAGAAGATCTGTAGTCTACTTCTTTCACCAGTGATCATGGCAAGATACTTTGAAAGCTGAACACTCTAATAACGTTTGTACATCAGTCTAATAGCGTTATAATGGATGAATAGATGAATAGCATGTACAGTAGAAGAGAAAAACAATCAATAAGAGCATTTAATGCAAAAATAACATTTTATTTGAACAAACATGATGTATTTTACATCAAGTGACCATAACTTATAGTGCTTTGATGTCTCCAACGGTTGCATAGCAGCACGGATAATTGGATAAAACCAGATAAAAGAAATAAATAGCATAATTACAAATAGGTTTATCCAAAATAAAAACATTACAAAAAATGTTTTAAAAAACTAAAACAAAAAAACAACGTTTGTTTGGTTTCAAAAGAGGCATAAACTAAGCCGTAGACTCAAATCAACTGTCTTCCTGAAGTTTACACTTGATAAGAAATATTTCTAAAACAAAATGTGATGAGCAACGTTGACGTCACTGACAGACATAGGCATTTGGAACTGTGGCCTACCGATAAACTTAACAAACAACTTATTAAACAGTTAATTCACACATTTCTGTACCTTAATTAACAAACCAACAAACAATTAATGTCGTCTGGCGAGTGACAGCCCAAAGTGAAACAGATGAACCTTGAGTCGGCGAACTGGCTGTCAATGGTCCATAACTCAACCTCTACTGGTCGTATGAATACGCTCGCGGCGCCACCGCTTGTCTCGCATAGGAGGCGAGCTGCTGGTAGTTGCATCCCACCGACACGGTGCCTCCGCTGGGGCTCATCGGCTGGGTCACTGCGCCGTAGGGACACCCGTTGTGCGGCACCAGCACGGGCGGGTGTTGGTGGCAAGCGCCGTAGGGGGAGGGATGGAAGTGGGAGGGCGAGCAATACGAACTCACCGGGCCGCTCGGGGACACGCTGCGGGTGTGCCCGGGGATCACCTGGGGTGCTGGGTACACGCTCGGTTGGGACAGACTCCAGGAACTGCTCACGTAAGGCTGCAGGTAGAGCGGCTCGGGATAGTCCGCGGAGCTCCCGGGCAGAAAAGGCACGCTCGGCGGGTTGTAGGGTCTCCTCACCCGCCTCCGCCGCCGGTAGTTCCCCATGTCAAACATATCCTCAAACGCGGGGTCCAACATCCAATAGTTGCCTTTCCGGCCCCCTCCGTAATCCCTGGGCATCTTGACGAAGCACTCGTTGAGAGACAAATTGTGCCTAATACTGTTTTGCCACCCTTTTTTGTTCTTCTCGAAGAAGGGGAACTTGGAGATGATGAAGTCATATATCCCGCTGAGCGTCTGTCTCTTGTCGCAGCTGTCCTTGATGGCCATGGCGATGAGAGCCACGTAGGAGTACGGTGGCTTCCCCTGCTGGCCGGTCTGCTCCTCGCCTTTGGGTTCAGACAGGGGCGAGTTGGAGCTGATGTCCAGAAGCTGCACTCCCTGGTCGGCGGGGGTTTTCTGCTCTGCATCCATGGCTCAGGTGTGCGTTTGTGCGTCCTGCTCGAGCGAAAAGAATGCAATCTGCACCAAAACCAGGCAGCGCGTATGATTGTGTCCGCAGGTGCACACACTCCTCCCACAGGTAGAGAGGGCAGCAGTTATCGCCTTCTTTCATCTCGCCGGGTTTCCCACACTGTTTATGTCACTGTACGTGGCCAGTGTGCGTTCTGTTTAGGTTGAAACGAGGGTCACGCGACTGTGTTTTAACAGTAATCGACATGTACACTTTGGAGTGAGGCGATCAAAGACTAAGTTGAGTTACATTGACTTTAGTTCAGCGTGGGAAAAGTCATTCTCTGCAGTCTACACGTTTTTTTTGTCCCCACTTTTTCTTTCCCTCACAAATTTATGTATTTGCTTTTTAGTATACAGTATCAGTAATGTGATACTCAACGTATCACTGTTTACAGTTTAAAAAAAAAGGAAAAAGTACTATAAATATAAATAACATTCACAATAAAAAATACTTATACAATAATAACCAAGTAAATATTAGATCGACAACACTAAAAGAAGTTAAGTTCACAAAGTCACATTTAGACTGATTTTGACAGAAGAACCAAGTGTGTGATGTTTGTATTAAGGCCAAGCACTTTATTTAGTTTGCATACCACTGGGTAGCTTGTTAATTTATAACGCCTTATCTTATAATAATAAATCATGATTCGTGTTTTTTTTACTATTTTTAATCTCAATCCACAAAGTAACTAACATTTAAAATACTAGTGGAGTAAAAAGTGCAATATTTGTCTCCTAATTGTAGAGGAGCAGAAAATCAAAACACTCAAGCAAAGTACAAATACCTCAAATGTGTACAGCACTCGAGTAAATGTACTTAGTTACCTTTTATTTTTCTTATTTTTTTTAACAGCTCAGAGCCATGTGAGAGTTGGGTATTTCCATCTTAATATGAGAAGTATTGAGACTTACAGGTATCAGAGCAGCACACCACCCACATACAGTGAGGCAGGAACAGCAGGCCTGTCTGTAGCTGAGGATGGTGATAATGCTCACCTGCTTTCAGCAGACAGTCTGTCTGGCCTGAACTGATTGGGAAACACAGATCTCAAAGAGTCAGCAACCAGTGGAAAGGCAACTACGTCTTTGGGACGTTTTAAAGCTTTTTGGGTTGGCCATAGTAATTACTGTAAGGGTATTAATTGGAATTACACTGAATACATTTCTTAAACAATACAAGTTTGGCAATTAATCAGAATCAAAGATAAAGTCTTGATTGTTTTTTTTAATAAAGTTCAGCACAATACAGAAATAAGGGACCATGACTTTGTCAAACACGGCCTTCAATAGTCCATCATTTTTTACTCAGACCCTAAATGAAAACTCTGTTATCTCGTTTGCCAATGACATCATATTATGCTGATATGAAAAATAAATGCATATATATATATATATATATATATATATATATATATATATATATATATATATATATATATATATATATATATATATACAAGACATCTGGAGTTTTCAGTTAACTTTAATGGTGTAGTCATAAAATAATGTCAGTTAAATAATCACTATTCGTCAATATAGGAACTCTATGCAAGGGCAGTTTCAGGCCACCCTGTACTGTTAACTAAATTATTCCCATGCAATAGGTAGAAATTATGAAAATGGTAGTCAATCACAGGATGTTCCTATCAATGTTCGGGACGTTTCTTTTTATTAAATGTAGACTTCATGGCCAGAGAAAGTCAATGAGCTACTTTTCCTGACTGGAGCAAATCCTGCTCTCACACAGGAACGAGTCCTGATAGACTTAAATGTCTCATCTGCTCCCTTGTACTTCCCTCTCTGATTTCTCAGTTTTTTACTAATGAAAATGATGAATGGAAACTAGACAACCTTCTGTCCTGTTTCTCACAAAGAAAGCTAGATTTACCTCCTGATGTCATATGAGCGAAGCGAGGCGCCAGGCTAAACACAATCTGTGTAGTTTGAGCTATCTGAGACTAAAGAAGAATGCAGCAAAACGGCCAAAAACAAAGATCAAGAATTCTGAGTTTAGACAAGGGAAGAAATAAGGAGTTGCAGTACTCATTTTTGTATGATAGTATATTATGTGGGATAAGTATCTTTTTTTGTTCAGAGTTTGAAAAAATAAGTAGCACATTTTCTGCGGTTTCCTGGTAGTTAAAGTAACTAAGCACATTTACTTAAGTACTGTTAGAATATTTTCATTTGTGACAGTACACCTGCAAACCATACCGTATGACGAGTTTAAAAACGTTGTTTATTTAAACAAGGCCACCTGAGCAAACATTGTAATGACACTCATACCTCAATGCAGCTTTCTTTTTGATGTACACTTTTGATTTATTCTAGAGGTACATCCGTTGCTTATACATGTACAAAAAAAAGTATGTACAGTATATTCTATGCGTTTTTGCTTGAAATGGTGTATTTTTACAATCAAGTATTGCTTTAGTTACCAGCAGTCAGGATGAGAACTTAAAAGAAAAAAGCATTGACTCTTGACCTGTAACAATCAGGAATTTCCCTGCACTCATGCCACGAATACCTTTTATGCACACATGGTGTCTACACAGCCGCACTAGTCCAGAACTCCTTTTAACAGATCAGGTGGCTCAACAACACCTTTGCTTCTCTTCTTCCTGCATGCTGTCAAGGGAAGACATGTTGAAAGTTGTGTGTGCTGTTGAAGTCGAGGCAACAGGATACCTGGCTGTTTGTAAGTGCCGAGTGATGTCCAGCTGCAGACATCTTCTCACCTCCGGGATTTAAAATGTTTGCTCCTGTGGCTTCTGAAGAATCTCACAACAGATTACATCCCCGAGCCTGTTGATTAATCCTGTCACTCTACAAATCAATTTGGGGTCATTACAACTAAGTAATGTCATCTCTCGCTTTTGGCTAATTATTTCACAGTAATCCTTCTTCCCAGCCGACTTCCTGACTCGTCAGAGTATGCTGCGGCGCTACTTACAACATTGACTATGGTTCCCGTGCATTCAGGTGTCCCAGTGAGCCACGGCAGTTTGACGGTGAACCAGCAAGCACAATACTGAGGCCTTTTTATACACACCTGTGCTTTTCAGTGTCAAAGAACAAAAATGAAATTCAAACAGAGTTATGAGTTAATGCTCATCAATAACTGTAATATAAACAGTACAGATCATTTACTATGGCACTGCTATAACATAACTAAACAATCCGTTTCAATAATGGATTATATATACTTTATAATATATTGTACAACTTGAAAAATGCTAAACATTTGATTAAACTTAGTTTGTTCCACAGGCTTTGAAGATCAGGAACTGATCACTGAACAAAATTAACAAGCAGAAAAAGGTGCAGTTGGACTGCAGTGGGACGTAGGTATGAAATCTGACACGCCAGGGCACCTGTAAAGCTGCAATTGGTGATAAAAGGAAATGCCAGTGTTGTGGCTCCTGTCTAAACACAAGTGCATGTGGCAGACCGCAGCCGACTCCTTGACTTACAGTAGTCATTTTAGGCACCACTCCCAACCCTCCCTATAATCCATGGATTACAAGAGACTGGATTTGACAGAACAAACAACACACTTGATCTAATGTAGTGGGCATCAGACAGATCCAAAAAGTCAACATCAGAGTAAAAAAAAAAGGTTTTATTTTTGGGGCATAAATGGTGTTTACTACATTTCACATTCCAGATACTAGTCTTAGAAAGTTGGTGCACGTGTGGATATTTCACATGCAATAAATGTGATAATTTCCTTCACTCCTCTGGCTCTGCTTGTTGACTACATTCCCATACTAGGTGCGGCTCTCTCTCAGGTGATGAGATGCTCTAGTTGTCTGTTCAGTTCATGATACCAATGACCCATGCCTCCTCACACAATGCATCCCTTTGTAAGGTTCTGCATGGCGGCCTGTCAGCCAGCCCTGTGCCAATCCGGCCCTGCAGCACATCTCCAGTAAACCACTCCCAACACCAACCTCCGCCTCTCTATTGTTTGCATAGGCTGCCTAAACTTAGTTTATCACACTAACAGAGACTCCAAAACTCATAGAAGATGATACAGGTTAGTGTGTGCCACTTTGTCTGATCTTTGTTGTTTGACATACATCTTAAAATGTAGACATTTCTTTTTATGAATTACTCCAAAACATATCCTCTGGATTGAATAATTTTCTCTGAAAAGGTATCTTATACCAGCTGTTATCTGTCTCAGGTTTAATAATAACATTGTTACTCTCTGAATCTGTCAATTGGCAAAATATAAACTCTGCCAAGACAAAGTTAACTAGGTGACAAATTGCATGACAGGGTCTTTATTACTTGAATGCTAAAAACCTCAGAGTATCATTTAATAATCTCATAGCATAGTTTAATCTTTGCTGATGTTCTCATAACGAGAATTATTACTGGACCGAATCAAACTGATGATCCTCCTGTTTGACTTGTTTCCTCTTGATCAACCTGTTGCCACACGTGTGTTTCCTTGAAGCTATGATGCAAAGTCTATCTAAAGTATGCTTCAGCCTCTTTCCACAGAACTACTGGTAGTACTGATGTCAGATAGCAGTGAGGCTTGTGACATCTCACTGCCAAATTATTTGTGTACGGGTAACTCACTGCAGCCTCTCCCAGTTAGCACGATGAGTTCAGATTGCATTTATCTGATAAAGACACTGCCAAATACCAACCTTGCCTGAATTAACACGATGCACTGTGTTCTAACATGAGCGTATTTCTCTATTTTCTATTTGTTCAGCTCCCTCATGCGTTGTTACTGTTATTGCAGTTATTAAAAACACCCACCTTTTGCTAGGGTTTAAGACCTGGGATATGATGCATCCTTAATTCTCCGGGAGGTAAAACCTTTATATTCAAAGGAAAATGAGAAGTTGTCTGTGCACTGAAATGTTCCAAGTTTCCAAGATTTCAATTGATATACTGTTTCCACCTACAACGTCTTTGTCAGGCAAATACTAATGTGAACAAAAGCAGGTTAAACAGTATAAACTCAGACAAAAAAAATAGCTTCACCTACAATTAGTAGATGATGATGCAAGATAACACCAGTAACCCCAAAAGATATATGAAAGAAAGACCTGTGACCCATGCAGGTCATGTGATACACCATTTATATATCTCTTTTGATATATCACTTTTTTCAGGAAGAGAAATATGCTCTACAGTCCTCCCTGTACCCAACTACGGTTCGATATGCACACTATTTACCTTCTGTTTACCTTCTGTTCTAGAAAACTCAACGCAGCATGCACTCCTGTGCCATCTTCTGGAGGTGAATGGTAAACACAATTATCATTCAGTTGAGGAAGGCTGGAATTTGAACACCCCTCACGCTGATGAGTGACACATGAAATAACGATCATGAAATACAATAAATCATCATAAAAAAGTTCAAGTTTACCAATAAGATAAGGATGAAGTCTAGATATGCCTTTAATGATCAGAGGGGGAATTTGGGTGTTGCAGCAGCACAAAGACAGAGAAGTATGTACAGATTAATAGAGAAAAAGTATAAAATAAATAAATATGAACTATGATGAAAATGATATTATAGCTAAACATAATAAAAAGTAATAACTTTGCAAGATTAAAAAAAGTCAATATTACAAGGCATGTAATACAAACTCAGTACTCACGACCAGTGTTGCACCTTAAATTCATAGTGTAGAACTGTTTCAATCAAAGTGACATTGTGTGCTTAAAGCAGCAAAGTATAGTATACTAGTCTGGTATGATGGGGATGGATGAGAGGATGACACATATTATATTACATCTATTATACATCTTGCTGTCAAAAATACTGTCATGTATCACCTCAAAAGCACATGCCAAGATATATTAATAAAATCATTTAAATAGTTGTATTTCTAAATTCTGGCAGCAGAGGGCAGCAGACTGACACTCTTCAAGGCTGCAGAAGGAACGCATGAACCTTCACATTTGTAGAACCTGTTGATGTTGAATGTGAGGATGATTTGACACTAACATGTGTTTGATATATTTAAAATATAGTGTAAAATGTCTGTTGTGCATGTAGTTTGTCCTCAACCACAGAGCACAATATCTCCTAAAAACCAAGGAAATCATAAATCATATTTGTTTGTCACTTTATTTTAATTTTATATTCTATTGTAAATTTAATTGTAAATGTAATATGTTCCTATTTCTTGCACTGTGTTTATTGTCTAATGTTATGCACCACCCGCCATGACAAATCCCTTGTATATGAAGCATACTTGGCAATAAACGGTTCTCATTCTGATTCTGAAGAGAACAATTTAAACATTTAGAAAACCTAAACACAATGGACAAATGCATGTTGTTATTACTATTATTGTAGTTTTGGTTCATCTTGTGGTACCAGTGAATAGTGCAACACAGATATACGATACATAAGGCAGATTTTCATGTTTTACAATCTATGAATAAAATCTGCAGGTTTATGCCCTCTCAACCCCATACCATGACAACAGACATCAAAAACAAGGATTAAGTAGACTGGATGATACTATACATGCTGATACACTGTGGGGTGTAACCCATGAATTTAAAGACCATCAAAACAAAGGGGCCTTCTTTTAACTCAGGCAAAAGCAGGAGGAATGTTTTGCCCATTACATGATCACAGAACTAACAAAAGGTCAATGCTTGAAACATGTTTTGTGTCGCCCCGTGGGGACTCCATAGTTTTAATGTTGCTTGACTTGGTGAGATAGTTGGTAAACAACATCCAGTGCTGGACCCGGTGACCCCTTTAGTTTCGTCATTCCGACACGTCCCGTTCCAGATAACTTTGAAGTCAAAGACAAAAAGAGGAAAATGTATCCCCAGGGTCTTTGGAATTCATGTGAGGAACCACAAAAACAACACTTCATCAGGGGCACCATTCAGAATGGTGATCAGCAATATATGGGGAAATTCAAATGAGAAGCATTGTGCGAGGGTAAAGCCAAAGAGATTTGTCTCGTCCATGGCCCCTTCCTCCTTTTTACCGTCCTCTCATGAGTGACTTTGATGTGGACAAGATGATTGAAAAACAAAGCGGCGTAGCTCGGTTTAATTCCAGTGGAGAATAGGTTTGTGGGATGAGTGGGTGGAACTGGGAAACGAGGGGGAGAGTGCAATTTCATAAGAGAGACACAAGAAAATCACATTTCAACCAGTGTATCAGTCTGCTATGTAAAGGAGGGGAGCATAGAGGAAAGAGGGAGGAAGAGGAGGAGATGCAGAGCAGGGTAAAGTGAGCGGGGTGTGAGAAAAGGAGCTCCAGTTGATCGCTCTTTAGAAAAGGCCCCCTACTCTCCTGCTGGGTGCTGCTCAGCTCTTGTCCTCCTGGTACAATGCTGGTGGAGGGGCTGCCCCCATTACCACCCCAGAACCCCCACCCTGTGTGCCCCCCAACTGCCCTCCATGTGCTGGAGCAATGTGGACAGCCTGGACCACAGACCCCAGCATATGGAGGCCAGACCAAGAGGTCTGCTCTCCAATGTGCTCCGCAGCTGGGGATCTGCTGGAGTGGGCAGTGGAGCTTCATGCAACCACATGCTGTCTTCACTCACAATGTTCAACTTCCTGATTGGAGAAGACAAGCTGAAAACAGCCAGACTTATGAAGTCAGTGAACTCAAATTGTCAAAAAAGCCTTACTTCTTTTTTACAGCAGACATTTCAACTTGTCATAGAAGATCACAGGATAGATTACACTACTGGTAGCTTATTGCTTTTGGTTACTTTTTTATAACTTTTACTCAAATAATCTTTTGGTTACTTTAATAATTAAGTAACCAAAAGATTATTTGAGTAAAAGTTACAAAAAGGCCCTTTTCACAGCACTTTCACTTGTCATAGTCAGAAAAGCACAGGCTTGGCTAATAACCTAAACAATGGCTCTGTTCTATTTATGTGTCTCAGTAGGCCATGACAGTTAACCAACAAGGAAGCAGCAGAATGAAATTCAGTCAACATTAAATTTATGTTTTACATCTGTGCTTTTCCTATTGTGACATGTTAAACGTCTGTGAGCAAGGCCTGTGGAGCTGAGTGGAATTTTGTTTATGGTGCTCAAAACATGGGAAAAATACATTTCTAAACTGTGGTTCTTGTTCAGTAGCATGAAGGTATATTGTTGACAGTATTGTTTGAGCCTCTTCAACCCCACTGGCCCAGTACATACAACTTGCATGAACAAGAAGTGATCAAATCTATAAAAGCTTATTGAAAATTCTGGTCCCAAATTTTCTCCCAAAGCTTTGATTTATGTAATGCTCCACTACAGGGAAGTGTAGCATATCAGATATGTTTTTAGATCCAAGTTTAAGTCTTCATGAGCCAATTCATAATTGATATCAGCTAAATTGGACACGTACAGGGAATGTAACCCCAGTAGCTTAAGTTAAACACGGTGCAGAGGAAAAATGTTGAGGACAATACAAATGCAGCCATACAAAAACACAAAGACTACAAGCTAAATAAAGAGAATACAATCTAAATATGTAGCTATTACACACAATATAAGCTGGCCAACTATATACTGTGTGCACAGGGTTGTGGAACAGGTGGTGCCAGTATGACAGTGTAAATATTTCTGGAGAAAAGAGCGCTTCAGGCAAGTCAACGAAGAGGTTTTGAGGTCTCTGCTGACCGTTTAAACTTTGAACGACACAGCATTTGAGCATCTTCTGCTCAAAGCTGTATCAAAGTATGGGCCTCATGATTTAATATGTAACCTGTGTTGCTATGCATGACCTGCCTGCCATCGTTTTATTGCATCAGGACTTAAGACTGAATTGAGTTCAAGTCTCAAGTCTCAAGTGCACACCTGCAAATTAATTTGTTAGTCAACAGGGCTTTCGCACGTTCAAATTTCACATTAATGTGTAACTGCAGGCATAAGATAAATAGCTTTCATTTCAATATCTTACTTAATATAACTTCATTATGGTCGCAAATAGGCACAAACAGATGCAGAAGAATACAGTACATTATGTGAATTGTGAAAAGTTGTCCTGCTGAATGATTGTCAGTGAAACTTTAAGGGAAATATCAGTAATATTTGTGTTGAATATGAATATACATACAGGTCCATATTCACTTAAAATGGAAATTACTTTCATGTAACCATCACTGTCACAACCCCTGAGAGTCCACAGGACCAACCCGCAAACTGAGCTCTTTTATTTACACTTTACACATGTACAAATCATCTAAACCCCATGAATCAAATGATGATCCAAGAACAAACTATATGAACTAAGTACACTTGCCGGTTGCAGTGACAGCTTTAATTTTTGGCCCGTCCTCGACCCCTCAATTCTGACATGAACTAATGTTGACTCATGGCAGGAATATGTGGCCATTCTGATGCTAATAGAAGCTTTAACCACCTACTTAACAACACAGCCCTCACACCCTATACAACTCCACTCAACCTGATCCCAGTGTGTGTGTGTGTGTGCGTGTGTGTGTGTGTGTGTGTGTGTGTGTGTGTGTGTGTGCGTGTGTGTGTGTGTGTGAGGGAGAGAGAGAGAGAGAAATAGAGGGAGAGAGCCAATGAAATGTCACTCTGAAAGGCAATAGTTACAGGAATTAGATCCAACATTCTTTTTTAACGGAATAAATATTAAAAGAGCGTATATGTACTAATACACAGAAAGGAATAATTTTTCCAGCAAAAGGAAAATTACTCAAAGGGATATTTTTGTTATCCCCAACAAATTGAAATAACTTAACTATAAAATTGTATATATTATTTATCACCCCAAATGTCACAATATTTGTGTTAATTAAAATAAAAATAAACAAATATCTCTCTCTCTCTCTCTCTCTCTCTCTCTCTATATATATATATATATATATATATATATATATATATATATATATATATATATATTATATATATATATATATATATATATATATATATATATATATATATATATATATATATATTTATCTATATAATAATATTGTAACAAAAAATATAAAATTCCATAGACCGTCAATTTATTAATCATTTACTGGAAAATATCACATCCATAAAACAGCAGAGATTAAAAGGGGGAAGTAAGGTTTTGTGGGAGGAAGCACTTGTTAACTTTTATTCAGAATAATGCTCAATATAATGTGCATCAGACAAGCAGAAGACACTTTTGTTCATTGTTCTGCATCTTTGTTTTCATCGCACAAAGGGTTGTGGTGATTGTGCTCGTTACCTGTCTGGGTGGCTTTGACTGTCAGGCTTGTGTTGGTGGAGACAAGGGTCACCAGTTAGCAATATGACCCTTTAATACCATGCGGATGCTTGCTGCTTGGCCTGGCATGGCACAATACAGTGCTGGAGCAAGGACAGGTGGTCATTAAAACTGCTGTAATCCCCTCACGGGCAAGAAGACGGAGAGCAAGCGAAGGAGGGAGAGATAGGGAGAGAAAGACAAAGGGAAAGAGACAGACAGAGCAACAGGGAGAGGTGAGGGTGGGGTGCGTTTGATGCTCTTTAGCACAGTCTGCGGGCCGTGCTTCAGAGCGGATGTGTTAACAGTTTCAGGCTCAATGGAGGGAGAAATCCCCACAAAGGGAGGTGTACAAATATTGTGGGAAATCCGTCCGCTCTTTAATATTTCATGAAGGCCCACAATCTATTCATGGGACTCCATTCCTTTGGAGGGGCCCGCATTCAGGCTCACTCCGCAGGCTCAATGGGCAACCCTTAATTGAGTGCCCGCTCATTCTTCATCTCCCTGGCAGATTGTTCCCCATGAAAGCCCTTGCCTCTTCATCCTCCTCTTCTTCTCCCTGAGAGTGGCCAAAGAAAAGGGGGCATGCCTTGCTGGTGGTGCATGTGGGAGGGTGAAATGAGTAATGGGGGGGGTAGTTGTGGATCAAATATGACAATAGGGCAAGAGGGGATGTGCGTAGAGAGGTGGGGGTATATGGGGCTAATTCTTGGGGAGGGTGATGTGTAGAGGGCGAAAGGAGGGGGTGTCATTCCCCTGGATGGCAGAAGAGTGTGGGGTCGTGCAGCCGTGCAGCCAAACTCCCTGCTGTCCTCCACGGCGCGAGTCAGCGGCGCAAGCTAGCCTAGCTCGCGAGAGGTGGGTGCCGGCGGAGAGCCAAGCGGGGGGAAAAAACAAACACAAAAAGCAGAAAAAGCAGTTAATTCACGAGATGTTGTTCACTTAATAAAGAGAAAGTCCATCCGCCTCTCTTTGTTAACAAACAGTTCAATGACGTGGTTGTTCAGTTTATCGGTGCGCTTCATGGACGCCAGTGAAGATCGTCACTGCCAAACATGCAACCCTCCTCCTTTCTCCTTTCTCCTCCTCCTTCAGCCATTGAGTGTTAAAACAAGCAAAACATTAAACATGTCATAACTTCTCTTTTGAATCAGCCCAAACTCTTCTGCTGCAGCAAGGTAGCTTTCTGTTGTGTTGACAGAAGTCACGCTGGCCCACTGGCCAATCACAGCGCATGTTAAAGGTCACGCTGGGCCACTGACCAATCATACGTCAACGGCAGTTCGCGGGCGCTGGCACCTCAAATAATACACCCAGCTAGTCAAACTAAAGATCTGATTTGTTGAAGTCTATGACAATCAAGGACAACGTCTACTATTTACTTTAATCGGCAAAGGCCTGCTTAAACTGCTTTGCTTCCATAGAGACACAGGAGGAGAAAATCTGATTGGATGAAAGCTCCCCTTAAAACCAGCTGCACTGTAAGCAGCAGGCTGGAAGCATAGCAACAGAGGAAGACAGAAGCTGTCAATGAGAAAATAAGCTAATAGGGAAAAATAATTAAAAAAGTGAATAAAAGGTTCATCCACATGAACACTCATTTTCATCTTTCATAGTCTGTTGCTAAATTAACAACAAACGCCCTCTTAGACAAATGGGTGTTTGGGGTTTTGCTTCCTCTGTGCATTTAAAAGGGAACTCCATTGACTATATACAGTACTTGGTGATAAGTTTACTTGTTCGGAGGAGGCAGCAATTTCTGGGTATGAAAAGTGAAATCAATATGGAAGTGTCTTAATCTTGCATTCTTTCGAATGATCAGCAAGGACGAGCGAGAGTGAGATCTCTGGAGTGCCTGTTGATATTAATTTAATGAAAGAAGTGTAGAAACAAAAAGTGTGGCAAACGTCTCTGGCAGAACAGAACTTGTGTCCGTGGACTGTGTGGATGAAGATCTTGCAGATTAATGTTAAGACTCCGTCATAAATGTACACCTCATGCCTGCACTGAGCGCTTCATCCGGCCTAAGGCGGCCTCAGTGGCCTGGCTCAACGTTGTGACCAGCTGGGAGTGTGACCTGGGGCTCCGGCATAATCAGGGTTCCTTTGGGCCTCCAGCTGCAGCCCGGGCTCCTGATCCCTGATTAAAGGTCATCCTGCTCCTTCTAAAGGCCTGTAAGACCCTGAGAGCTGGGCTCGCTCCCAGTGACTCCCCTCCACCCCTCCGATGTGTGTCCAACAGGCTTATGCTAGCTCATGGAGGACGAAGAGGACCTGCAGAGAGGAGTCCAAGAGAGAGGAAAATCCTCTAC
Organism: Taurulus bubalis; assembly: GCF_910589615.1. Taxonomy (NCBI): domain Eukaryota; kingdom Metazoa; phylum Chordata; class Actinopteri; order Perciformes; family Cottidae; genus Taurulus; species Taurulus bubalis. Next base: position 16,565,297 of record NC_136599.1, on the reverse strand, counting down.
ATCCACAGCACAGACACACACAAACATGCATAATTTATCCCAGCGGTACCACGCCTTGGTATCCAGCCCAAGGCACCCCCCTGGTGGAGTGTGGCAGAACCATGCTAAATGGATTCGGCAGAGGAAGAGATTTAAAGCTTTCATAGCGCCCAGTGTGTTCCAGGCGGTCGCATCTTAGGGCTTTGATGGATTGTTCTCAGGTTCATTTCTGGATTTTCTGAGAGATTTTGTAGTGGGGACCTGGCTGTGATTCAATGCAGCCTGGGTTTACTGGGATTTGTATGAACACAGGATTCAATTTTGTTTTAAGTGAATGTCCTGTATGTAATCTTTAAAGGGTCCAGCCACAATCGTAAGCGGTGGTTTGCTGGAACTTTTGAACTCTTTAAGGTTGCTTTCTTTACTCCATGCACCTTCTAGCAGGAGGAGTAAGGGGGAAGGGGAAGTTGTGCCAGAATTCCTCGCTCTACTGTTAATGCAAAGTAGCTGATCTTACCTGTTAAAGATACACATAGCTTATTTATGATTGAGAAGTTCCGCCGAAATGTATGTCTTTTACAAGCCATCCATAAAAATACTGGATGAAAAATATAGTTTTTACATGAACAATATTGAATCAGATGGGAAACAAAGCGTGTAATGCTGTGAGCTAAGGTCTGAGTTCGCTGCTGTGCAAGTGCCTGGAAAAAAGGACTTTGGCTGAAATTTGTAATATGATTGTACTTTGCTTGTTAACCTAACAAGTGCAGATGATTAAATTCTCTGACATAATCCCTGGCGGCCCATGGGCTCAGGAGGAAGTGGTTCAGGAACAGTCTAATCCAGCCATCTCCGGATATGGGACACCCTCGCCATGCCGCTCCACTGGGCCTTTGTATCAGCAGGTATTAACGCCACAAGTGCCGCCTGAGACTGAGATGGCCACATGATTAATATAACTACTGACCGGCTTTGCTGAAAGCTCTTAGAAGGGGGAGTTGGCGGTGTCTTTCATTCATCAAGGCATAACTTTGCACAACTTCTATTTTCCATGACTGCATTTTATAATATAATGGAACTCACCTAATCAACACTTTTTACTTTTTATTTCTTTATATACTCTCTGCTGATTTGATTCATTTTGCCTCTGAACAACAAAATTAATGCTCAACCTTTTCATTAATTGCTCCAAGTGTTAAAAAGCTTGACCTGCCGCATCCCTGGTCCATAAATTAATTCTGTTAAGTGGCAGCACCAAAGCCCACAAATTATTTATACTTTTACTATTGGTCAGAGTGTCACTTAGATAAACACAGCGGAGGTTCATCTCATCTGAGCCACAAAAAGCCAGAGTGTGCCGCTGCCAATGGCTCGGCTGAACTTTGACCCCGATGGGTCACAGAGAGCATTTGTCCCTCGGTAATTGGACAGAAGGGCCCTTTCGCTCTTCATTTAACCTTTGGGGTCCAAATCTTTCTTCCCTGACTATTATAAAGCCCCTGGTCCTGACCCAGTGTTTTCAGGCCTATCTTTCCACCCCCATCGCAAGCCTTTGAAAGCCGGAGAAAAGCTGGAGTGTGCTTGCCCTGTCAGAGACAATGGCAGAGTTAGTGACCCCTGACCCCACAGGCTGAGGCCTTTCTTCCTGGATCAGGCACTGCCTTTCGCTACGGTAGGTTATTGCTCCACAGCTTGGCAACAGAAAGAGGGTAAACACTTGTTAAGATTCTTCTTCTCGAGGCTCACCCCCAATTTCTTTTCTCTCTTGGATGCCTGGCTTGTATTTTTTTCTCTTTTGGGGGGTTTGTGCGTCTGTTTAAGGATGGACGAGCGTTAAGGCAGGTCCCTTGTTTGAAATTCAGGCAGCAGCTTCATAATCTATCATTCTGACGGCTCTTTGTCACTAGTCCAAAGGAGACTGGAGTCACAGTTGCTCTGAGCTTTGAGGAAAATACACTAGCTAAAGTAATGTAAATGGTTTAGACATGCATCTGCTTGTGTTTAGAAGCATTTGGACATTTCTTAAAAAAAAAGCTCTTGGACAAAAGCTCTTGTAAAATCACAAAAACAAAAATCACTAGCATCTTGAGGGTCAATTTATATGATATTTTGAATTATTTTATATAACGCTGACATTAACTATACTTGTGTTTGTGGTAGACTGTGCGATTTGGTTTTAAAATGTGCAAATGTAAAAGTGCATAAACATGTCAATCTGTAATGTGTACAGGCTAATACTGGTTATATAGTTCAAATTATATTGAGTAAATATCACAGTGTTAACTCAAAAGGCATTTATTCAGCACAATAGAAAAATACTTTCTACAAAGGGTTTAATCGATGCATTGGTGAGCTTTTTTGAATGACCCAAGCTTGTTATGCACATAGGGTTAATTCTGGTCCCAGTTTTTGACTCCTGGTGGGACTCTAAATCCAACAAAATTGGGATTTTACTCCATCCAGAAGTACTTCCTTTCCCTAATCTCTTGAGTGCTGCCTTGAATCCTTGTGAATCCCTGCAGTGTTACCAGGGAGACCCTGTCGCCCTCCCTAATGCTGTAGTGTTCACGGTGGAGAGACGGTGGACCTCGTGTGTCCAGATGCTGAGCATGCGGCCGCAGCGAGAGGAGCATCCTGTGAGGCGGCCACAACCATATGGGCTGAAAAGGAGGACTCCTCTGGAGCTGCTGGCCTTCTCCTCGGGGACAGAAGCCTATTGTCCCAGCCCTGCCCTCCATGCCACTTAATGGTGCAAAACAGCGCTGTACAGTATTGTAAGCTGCTCTCTGCTCCTTTCGCCCTGTCGGACCCTCAATAGCAGGGCCCTCTCCCTCTTTCCCTCTCACTCAGTGGGTGTTTTAGTGCCCTCTTCTTTCATCCCTTTCTTCAGCTGCCTCTTCCTTTTGCTACTTTTGCTGGGTTGCTCAATGTTCGCTTGAGTGATGGTCTAATTGTCAAGGAACAATTAAGCCATCTGATTTCTCCCCTCTCCTCTTGTCATGTGTGCTTTGTTTTAGAAGGGGGCCGCCTGAGTACAGGAAAGGGCTGGAGGTCACATCAATATCAGTCTGGGCTTTAATGTAAACCTCCCTCCATGTGGTCCTCAATTACACAAAACGTCCCAGAAAGAGGTCCATTGGAAATATGAGACATTCATTTAATTTCTTCTTGATATGACAATTTGCTCATGAATGACCTGCTCTAATGATGAGCTTACAATTCTTATTCATATCAGAGTCAAACCTCCCAAAACAACAAGACAAGTGATTTATTGTCCCTTGTCTAATATTCAATCCACTTTAAGATCTGCCCCTTGTAGGCCCAATAAACCTGTCTCTCCTTCTGTAGCCAACAAGAAATATGTTCCCTTTTAATAGACAGGTGAACCAAACAGCTGGGAGACAGCTTTGCCCAAGATGGGATGTCTACACTCTTTTACCCCCGCCACTTCTATTGTTAGTGTAATGTCACATCTGTGACCCTGTCTGCTCCCTTCTCCCGTTTTCTCTTTTATCCTTTTCTCGCCTCATACCTTCCGCTCCATTTCATACTGTCTGGGTTCCTCCCTACGCGTGGAGACAAGGCTCTGCATCATAGTACTGCAGTGAGACAACAAGACCATCATGTTAAATCCCTCCTCCACAGACATGCAGCCATTCCCCACATTGAAAAACAGGGCATGTAAACCCACAATTCAGACATTAGGTATGCGACTGCACACGTGCGGTCTGGGTGATATTTTTGAACGATCTTTTGATCCTGCAGCTTCAGTTACACACATTCAAAGCAGTAAATTAGGCAGTCATAGTGTGAGGTAGGATTCATTTGTAGATTTTCCGTCTTGGGACGCATCACTGAACTAGAGGTGAAAACACTTTCTGTAAAACTTTGTCACGTGACTAACAGGTCTGCAATTTTGTCTCATATCTTCAGAGCAGCACTAATAATAGCAAAGTGAGAAGGGATATAATGTGAATGCAGATGCTTCCATACAGGGCATGAGGGGTTACATGGTTTATTAATAGGTATAAAACATGTTGTGACTCATATGCTATGGCACTACCATCACAAATACACCAAATGTGGGAATATTTTTTGGGAAGAGTGGTGTTCGTCCAGTAAAGAGCTCCAGGGACTCAACGAATCTCAGACAAGGAGCACTTATTTTAATACATCACCCATCTGTAAATACACTAAATACTCTCTGTTGGATTTGGAGTTTGGAGTCCTTGTTGTTCATGAAAGCAATATTGGATTTTTGATTTTATGTTCTACAATCGGATTTCAGAACTTTTGGTGTGGACTCTTGTGGAAAATCAGGGATTCTTTCCAGATCTAACGTATGCTTAACTTAAGGTTAATGAAAACGTTCTTCCAAATGGTTCTGAAGATATCCGACATAAAATGTAGTCTACTCTGCACCGCTGAAAGTCAACACATGGAAAGATTTCCTTGGATACGCCGACGGGATTATGTTTACTTTATTTACTAAGTGTCAATGCATTATTTTGTTATTTGTCTTTGATTTGGTTTGGTTTGAACTGTTAAACTGTTTTACGTTTTGTCTAAAATGAGAAAGGGTCGGACGGGATGTTTTTACCTCGATTTTTATTTATTTAAATCATCTTTTGGGGAAAAATAAGATAATGCACTTCCACAATAGTATAGTGGAATACTCTTACAGATGCAGAACTGTTGATCTTCGGAAGCAACGCAAAAGCGTTGGCATTTGCCGCACTGGTCATGAGAATGGCTGGAGAAAATGAGTAATGTTGATGTAATATTCCTTTTCACAATCCACAGTTGGTAATTTTTAAGATGAAGCTATTCCAACATAACAGCACTTTACAAAGTAAAAGTAAGTAAGTAAGCTTGATAGCTAAGAATAACTTTTTTTAATTTTTTTTATTGTCAGAGTATTTTTCACATCCCAGCTAGTGGTTAATGATCAGTCTGTGAGGGCTCGCTGTGTGACAGCAATGCAGGGCACTGTGGTGCTAATGAGAGAAGAGGACGGCCAGGCCTCCCCTACCACACATACAGCCCTTTGTCTCTCCCTCTGCCCCCCATCATTAGCTTAATGTGGCCCTCTCTCTCAACTAAAAAGGCCACTGCCAGTTTGGCAATGGGTTCACAGATGCAAATCTCTGCCCGGTGCTAATGGGAGTAAATGAAAATTAATTGATTCTCATTCAAATAACTTTTCAGTTGCCTGTTCTCCCTCTGTGTTTTCTTAATATTCTCAATATAACAATACACGCTTGCCCCACCACCTCAACAATTCAAACATATTGCAATATGCTTTCCATTGCTATGCAGAGTGGACGACACAAAAGCTAGCCAGGGAGCACATCGTTCTGACACCTAGGTATGTATGAGATGCGTACCTTCGCTCTTTGAACCAGACCATAGTCTGGGATGTGGCCGGCTTCTTAAACATTTAAAAGGCTGGGTTGTTTCTTTTTGCTCACCTGCAAAGTAATAGCATAGAACTCACAATAATTATTTTTGCTTGCAATCTCCCCCAATTTCAGAGTTAGTTCTTCAGACTCTACTGAAATGTTGCTTTTTGCACATTGGATCAAGTTTGTAATCCAACCAAGGCTTTGACAATTCATTTTCTCCAAAACAGGATGTGGCAGGCAGTTGATTTTTCCATCAAAAACTACTTTTACTGACATTTGGCAATAGTCAAATGCTAATTATAGACACCTTCATCAAGCAGTATCTATGAATACCATACATATAACTGAAATGCAGCAAAAGCAGTTATCATTCTCAGGTTAAACAGGGCTTCACATCAGAGCCTGCCGTGGTTTCCCTAGAACACATTAAATGAAACACCGGCTATCATGTAAGTCTAAAAATAAGTTTTCTGGATGCTTGAGCAAGACATTAAAGGAGCACACCAATTGTATGCATGGTGCTGACTATGACAACTATTTAGCTTTCCAAAGTTTGATAAAACAACACTGAAGATGTTAAAGTTATCTTGGGCTCAAGACTTAACATTTTAACAGAAAGCCTGCATTTCAAACAAGAGGTGTGACCATTTAGGCAAGGGTGGTCTAATTAAAGATGTTATCCAGTTGCATTATAGGATCTGGTCTTTTGGAGCCTGATCCAAATTAGAGACTGAAGGTCAGGATAAATTGGCTTCCTCTTCTCTGGTCCCCAAACCAAAAAACGTCCTCCTTGTTTTTTACATCTTGAGATTTGATGTCAGGCCGGTAATCAGCCCCATCAACACCCCTTCATACGGCTGTGATAACGAGGGATGATCGATGGAGATGTCACATTTGGAAGATAAGGAAGCTCGGCCCATGGGTCCCTTTTGCTCTGCCTATCCAGCCTGTTTGTTTACCAATCAATCGATCACCTCCTATTTTCCTTTTGTGATTAACCAAGCCTCATTTTCCTTCTCCCCCTCTCTTGCAGGCCGAGGAGCAAAACACAGAGGACTAGTGAAACATTAACCAGACGGAGGAGGAGGGACAAGGATGAAATGAGCCTGGAGGGATGATGCTGTTGTTATCTACCAATGGGATGATTGTTCCTGAGCCTGTAAAGTGCTGCCCGGGGTCAGCTGAGGGGTCGCAGTAGACTTTCAGCCGGCTTTATCTTCTGGATGAGACAGGGGCTCATTATGCTGATAAACATGACCATATTAGACAAGTATATGACTTTCAAACTATAGGGGCCAAAAGTAAAAGCAGGGGATTTTATGCCTTTTCTGAATGAACAGGATGTCACTTGCAACAGTGACGAAGTTTTAAGAAGCCTGAGAGCATCTGAGTTGACAAGAAAGGACGCATAGTCGTTATAACTGCCTGAACAGTTATATCTGTGTATCAGGTTGAATTGATGGAAAGCTGTGAAAATTGCCCACATGGTGTTTATCTCACCGAGTGAAAAACATCACGACCTCCCAGGAAGTGCTATTCATATAAAACTGAATCACATTCCCTGGCTTTGGCCAATGACAGATAGCTTTACATCACTCCACAGACCATACCGTGAGACCACAGCGCTCATCAATTTAACAAGCAAAAATGTACAAAAATACACCCCCCCACCCCCCTCTAAAAACCACACACACACACACACACACTCACACACACACACACATACACACACACACACACACACACACACACACACACACACACACACACACACACACACACACACACACACTCCCTCGCCCACCTCCAAAGTGCACACATACAAAATCACACAAAAACCAACACGTTTCAGAATCTCAAACCAATCAAACCCAATAAAACTAACAAAGCTGGGCAAGTTTTTTGAGTAGGGTATGAAAGAAAACGAGAGATGGCCCTACAATGAAAGCTAGTGAAAGGAGGGCCATTTGCTAAGCTATCATTCATGAGGTATGGGTCCCATGCCTGTACAAGCTTGCTCCCAGCTCTACACACTTGTTGCCATTGTGACACACTGGCAGAGAGAAGCCTCTGTAGTCCCGGGGATCAATTCAAACCCTGACAACACCACACTAAACCAGGGTGCCATTTGTTCAGAGGAACCCCCCGAAACCCCTCCCCCCCCCATCTGTCAGGGGGCCTCCAAGGCACTTTGTGTCCATGTGTATGTGTGAATGTGAGTGGGTGGGAAAGGGGGAGTGGGAGAGGAGGTTAATCAAGATTTGGATGCGGACGGGAGTGGGAGGAGGGCCCGCACGGAGATGGAGTGTGTGTATGTGTGCGTGAGAGAGTGAATGTGAGGTAGGGGAGCACGGTCTTTATGCTGATTTTCCTTTTTCTTTCAAGACGTTAGAAGAATACTTTCTTTTACATCCCCTTTTCCTTCAGCCAGGCGGTCCTCTGCCACCTATGCTGCCCACTTTTATGCTCCTGCAAGGGTGGTCATAGGGACAGAAATCTGGGAATCAGGTCAATTATGGATGGTAGCTTGCTGATAAGAGAGAAAGAAATTGAGCAAGAGAATGAGGGAGCAACAGGGAGAGGGAGCAAGACTGCTGCTTTTATATCGTTTGGTTGAATACTGCGCGGTCACAGCAGCAAGTCTGGCCTGACCTACTCGCCTGTTTTGTCAGATCTGTTGTGACGCTCCTAACTAGATCTGTTCTCACACAGACCTCCCCCTTGAGTGCCACATAACTTTTCTTTTTTTTGCATGGTAGTACTCCCTCCGGTAGTTTCACACGCATCCATGCACACCTGCAAATTCTCAAACCACAGCTTTGTTTTCTATTTATGTCCATGCCATTGATGATGCAGAAAAGACGCAACAAAGCAGGACAACTATTTGTTCTGTGCTTAATTAAGTAACCGTAAGAGTCCCTTTCAAACGCTTCCGTGCGGCAAGCCGTCTCAAAGCAGAGCTCCTGTTTAGTTCACACATCCGTGGCCCTAAAAACCAACCGGGCACTGTTTCCCGCTGACCGCACTGTTCGATTGGGGTTCATGTTGGTTCTTGCTCACAATGGGACAAGTGCTGACCTCTGGCCTTGGTACTGACCCCCTCTCTTCCAGAGGTTAGGTGCTGAGACAGATGTGGGTAAACTTCCCCGTGTGAACAAAAGAGTGGGGCCCACTTGTTAAAGGACTCTGTTTTCTTCCTCGTCTTGGAGAAAGTAAACCTCAGAGTGGAAGGTGGGTCTAATTGGGAAAGTCTGGATATGAGGGTTCAAATAGCAGTGGACCAGCTGAAGAGTACAATGGATATCAGTGAGGAAATGGGAGACTCATGAAAAGGTTTTGGTATGTCCATGCTCCTAATTGGCGTAATGAGCATCAAAAGAGGCTTCTACTAATAAGTGCAACTAGTTACACACCTTTTTATTGAACAAAACAGGAGCATTTAGAACTGAAATTATCAATTAATAGAATTAAATAGTGTCCACACATATATATTTAATCAACATTACAAACAAATGCATATTGTAAAATTGCATATCTTTCCAAGAAGCTAAAAGATTAAACTAAACCCAAAATAAACCGGGTTTCTTATATCTGATAGCTTGAAATGTATTTTAAACACTGAATCTGAACAACTCAGTTTCCCCTGCATGCTTTTCTGATGAGGAACCAGTAGGTGGCACTCCATGTCTGAAGGCAATTAGGTCACACCAGTGAGTTAGTCTCAACCACAGGTCTTAACACAGAGCTGCAGGCTGAGCGATGCTACATAAACTATCATCAAACAATATCCATCAGCATTTACAAATGATAGATTACAACTTATGCTAAAAGTTGTCTCCAGCTTGTGTTGTAAATATTGTTTATTTCACGTGTCTATCTTTTGCATAGTTGTTGCATGATTCTCAGTATATTCACATTACAATTCACTTGCATTTAATGTAAACTGAGTCATGTCAATCAGTTCCAACGCAAAGATAAATGTTTTTAACCCTCAATAACGTGCAGAATTAAAGATAAAGTAAAACCCAAGTGGGCTGTGAGGAGGTCAACCCATCTGTTCCTCTATTTTAATTCACACATAGACTTTGTGACTACAGGTTTTGCAGGATAAGATTCTGTAAACACTATAGATCATTTATATAAATGTTGCATATATTACTATACAATAGACTTATTGACCTAACCGATTAGTCTTGATCTACACTTACATTCTCACAGTGAAATGCAATACTTTAACTTCTCACATGATTATTTGTTTGGGTGAATACCTTGCATACCTTTACCACAATTGTTCAGTGCTTAATGCCCCTAAAATCATTTAGCATCATATTTTAGTTTCACTCTGATCTTTAGCTTTCATTTATTCAAATACAATTATTTTTTTGTAAACTATAATGAGTTCATAGGGCGAACACACAGATGATCGCTCTTATTATATTTTTCCTCTCAACTTACAAGATTTAAGTGAGCGAATTTCTCACTTTGGTTGCCTGGGTTATCACCAGTTATTTTAACATGCCAGTGAAATACCAAGCCCAGATTCTGCTGGCTCCTGTCTAATGAGTGCTGGTGAAACTAATAATTAAATGCATCATACCAGTAGAGAGACAATGGCTGAGAAAGGTAATAACAAGCCATTTAAATCACCCCAAATGGGACAGCCTGGCTGGATTCAGGGGAGACCTTTTCTTCAGCCTTTCAGACGTAGCCCAAAAATGTGAGAGGTGTCTGCACAGAGCAGCATCTCTCCCAGTGTGTCAGTGGGAGTAAGAGAGGCGTGAGTGTCCTGAGTGTGAACCTTTAATTTTTCCCTTTGCCAAAGAGTCATAAATGTCTTGTTCCTATTGTGTGGGAACTCATCTTGGACATTGTCCCTGTGGCTCTGCCCACCAGTAGCCAATAAGTGGAACATGGTCTCCTATCGAGCTGCAGTCTAGCATTCCTGGCATTTCCAGCCGGCTGTCTGGCATAAGGTCGAAGAGACACCGTCAAGCCGAGAAACCTTGTTTTGGTCCCTTTTCCTGGTGAGGAGGTTTTAGTTGTCTCCAGAGTGGAATGCCATTGTCTTCAGCATGGTCTCAGTGCAGAACCAAAACAAACTCATTTTGACCTGATGCAATGACATTTCCAGCTTCTGACCAACTACAACAACAACTATCAATATAACACAAAGACAAGCCTGGCATAACCCCCTGCTTACATTTGTGGCACTTTTTATTGTCCTTTTTAACATTGCCTGAAATGTACCCACCGATTCCTGCTGTTTGGATCACGTTAAGAGGGTGATAGTTTCTCTCAAAACTAGTAACACAAATACAAGGCTTGAATAGGTTTGTGTGTTCAAATGGAAATAATATAATGTGAAAATGACTTTGCAAATCCAATCTGGTCTTACAGAATACATGAAATGACCATGACCTGTTAACAGCACATTACATGGTGTTGGCACGTAAAACCTACACAGGACTTTAAAACACCAGCCCGGTGATTAAGATGTGTTTCCTAAACAATACCAAGTGGTATTGTTACCTGTATGTCACGTTTGTTTTGTTGCGCTGAATTAAACAAAGTTAAATTGTTTCCATGGTGCAGACATGTCATTTTAACACAATGTGATCCACCACCACTTAATGCACTGTTAACCGGTCATCCTCCTTTTATGTATTTCTGTGGGACCAGGTTGCAAAACTGCAGCCTTGATCATTTTCCATATTCTATTACATAAATGCACAAGTTATCAAAGTGAGATTTTGACTAGATAATAAAGTGGTTCCAAAGTTCCAAAGTTATACCTTGTGCTAGTGGGCGCATACTTTCCCTTTGGACAGAGCCAGGCTAGCTAAGCTAATCGGCTCCTGGCTCTAGCTTCATATTTAGCATCAGCAAACAGACAAGAGAGTGGCATCAAGCTTGTCATTTAACTCTTGGCAGTATTGAAAACAATAAATTAAGAACTGTATGCCAGTTAAATGCTTTCTCAGTCAGTGGTGCCCAACCTGTACATTTCACAAAGGTGTTGCAAGATAAATCTGATGGGCCATGAGATTATTAACAGTAGAGAATAAATGATCACTACCGATGAAGCAACTCCAGAAAGAAAGATGATCACAAGAAGCTTTTGACTGATTTCTACCTATAAGGGGAATTCTGTATTTAGGGTGGATTTCCTATTTAAGGGCCGCCACTCACAGTCTAATGTCTTCCCTCGCTGGGGTTCCTTCCTGGCTCCACTACTTCAGCTCCAGATTAAATGAGTAAAGAAGAGAGGGTGCAGCATCGCAGGCTATGTCGAGGTCGGCCATGAATTGCAGTCAATGAATCAATCAATTGGAGTCATGGACTCAACGGTAATGCCAAATAGAGGTAACCAGGGGCTTTCTTGTCCTTGTGTCAGTATGAATTGGGGATTGATAACATTCTCAATGGTGGCATTTTGCCTCGCCACACATTTAGAAGTTACATATAGAAGTTACAAAAAACACACAAGCTACATGAAAGCTTGAAAAAAAGGGTTTCTTTTAGAGCTTATTATTGTCTATCATATGAATGTTATTGCATTTTGTTCTTTCTTTGTTTTCTGGATCATGGAATAAGGAGTTTACTTACTCAGGCAGGGATGGTGATGAAAGAAAACAGTATTGAAATATTAATGAATGGTTTAAACACTAGAAGCTCTTATTATTACTACTTGATTATTCCTACTTGAGGGGAAAGTTGAGGAGGAGCATTAACTCTTACTTGCAGTCATAAAATAAAGTGTTAAAGTGAAAACAGCATGCACTGTGTGTAAGCGAACCCCGAGGCCCAGAGTTACCGCTCTGGATTTAAAGTCTCGTTACTGGGAGATTATTAGACTTAATCTAGTAAAGAGGAGCGTGAAGTTCCGATCACCCTGAAGGCCTCAGAGAGTCTTTTGAAACAGTGGGGGAATTCATCCGAGCCAGCCATATGTTGCCTCCCTCGTGCCTTCCCTCTGAGGGGGGAGAGGTGTGGCTAATTCAGTGAAGCCCATTCAAACATCACCTGAGGCTGTTAGCTGGCAGGTAGCACCTCAGCTAGCAGTCAGATCGATTTTATGTGTTGTGAAAGGCCTGAGATGTTGATGACGGAGCACCGGGTCACCCGCGGTGTGGAGGAGGGTGAGCTTTGCCTCAGGGCAGGTGGTGCTGCATGCCAGTGGAGCGGTGAGGTGCTGAGGGTGACCATCATGGGAGCCCTTTGAACTGCAGGCTGCAGGTGGAATGCGCTTAGTCAGCAGGTCACTTTTTTCATCCTGCTTAAGGGGTGAGCATGCAGAGTCAAGCTAATGCTAATTGTCCTTGATGTGGTGGCCTGTGACTGAGATTTACCAGTCATCATGACAAATCCATTGTCCATATACCCCTGCTCCTCTTTGATCTGATCAACCAAATGCTCATTATACCCATCACTACTTCCGAAGGTTTGCATGCAACAGAAAACTATTTGCAGAGAAGATAAAAAATTAAAAAAAACATATTCTAATTCTGCAACCAGGGTGTCCTGAATCTGCATACATCTTTTCTAGTATTGACCCTCAAGGGGTTTCTTTCACCTGACACGATTCATGCCCAGGACCAAAGATCTGAAATAGGAGTGAGCCTAAGGGCCACAGCTATTGTTTTTACTAGCTGAATAAAGCCATGATGTCCTCCCTACTGTTTCCTTCAACATAAATGTCAGAACATCTAATCCTCAATAGAAACTAATTTTGCAAGGCAAATGAATGATAAATGAGTGGAAAAAAACACTTTGCTTCCAGGCATATTTGCAAAACCATATATTCTACAGTATAATTAGAATAACTACAAAGGTTATTGTTCCTTGTAATTAAGTGAAATATTTTGAAGGTATTCTCAAAAAAACAGTGTTAATGGGGTTTATGTTATCTGCGCATTTTTTAGGACAAATTCTCTCATGTCTGCTATTTAAAAAAATTAAAATAACTAAAGAGTCAAAGTGTGTTTTGATTGTCCAAAAATATTGCTGAAGAGACTTTTTCTTTTGGAAAGAGCAAGGCATCTATGAAAGAGTGCCCATGATATTACATTTCTGTCATGTGCATTTAATCCACTGAAATTATTTTGTGGAATCATGAACTATTTTGTCTGTATTGGTGGTTGTTCAGTGTTTTGTAAGCCCATGCAAACTGGACAAAAGCTCAGAACTGATCATTTATCAATTTAAAAACAATGACTTGATGTAGAGAAAAATACCTTCACAAATACAACTGTGTGGCCCTGATGAGATATGAAGGAAGATTGAAGGTTCCTTCCTTATGGATATTGTGTAAACATCAATACAATAAAAACATGTCACATGCTTTGGTTGGGTGGGTTTTAGAGGTTACTACTTACATTTGTGCAATTTATTTTGTTTTAATTGGTAGCATCAATTATATTGTTTAAAAGGAGCACATGTATTCAGCAAATCTGGTCAGGTGTTCCTCAATAGGACAGGAGAATTTAATTTCCCAACAACATTATGTGAAAGTATTTGAAAAATTCACGTTTCTGCAAAGTTAAATTCCATTGGAGAGGATGTCGTTCGGATACTGTGATGTCAAACAGCGAACGCAGTCAGCTTGACTGGAGCCACATGACTCAGGAGACCTGCTATTTCTTCATGGGAATCCCTTTGTGTCTCCGCAGACCCGGGACATCTGACCCCAGGGGCTCCAGACCATTGGAGTATTGCACGCAGACACACCAACATGCCTCAGCATCACCCCCATGAATAAATACCGATTCACAGAAAACAAACTGCCTCCAAACAAGGGTGTGATTTGTTAGTCAAAATGAAGATGAGATATTGAATTTGCATCAGGTGGCTAGACTTCAAAGAAAGCGTACACCAAAGGTATTCGTTTCCATAATTGTTTTATTGACTGTTTGTACTGTGGTGATAGCATCAACACAAACAGTTGTAAACTTTCTGTCTGACTTTTATAAGAAGGGGTCTGTGAACAGGTTCTCCTGGTGGATTAACGGAGAGAGGTGTGCCTTTGCTATAAGGGAATAATTAAACAGATTAAGCTTGATCAACTCAGGACTGTTGGAGCATGTACTGTATATCTGATGGTGCTCTATGCGGTCCACTATGCTGCAGCAGCCCTGTCCCCGCTGTGCGTCACACTGCTGCTCACAGCCAACACATCAAGGACTCGGCCCCCGTATTCCCCTGTTAGCCCCCAGCCAGCCTCCAGGTGGGCTCTGCTAATGAGCCCCAGTCGTAGCTCCAGCGTGGGCCTCTTCTTCCCAGGGTTGGTGGGGCCACAGAGGGGGCAGAGGGGGTCTGCTGGCTGGGTCAGCACCAGGCAGGGGGCTAGGGCTGGGACAAGGAAGAGAAACACAAGAGGGAGAGCTGAAAATCACACGTTTCAGACCTTATTAATGGTGAGTTTGTATATGAGTGTGGGAAGATTGAGTGTGAGGGTCTTGTACGGCAAAAGGTTGTGCCACATGGTGCATTACGAAACAGAAGTCCATTTTGTGCTCTTTGATCTTTGTTTATTGTAATTGACTACACAGTAGTCCACTTGTTTCTGTGCTTGTTGAATAGGCCAGGCGGTAGGTTCTCTTTGCCTTTACAGTGTGAGATACTCTAGTAAACAACCCCTCCTTCGTCCGCGATGTGATACACGTGAAAGAGACTGCAGTGACTAATGGGAGTGTTTGTCTGATGCTGCCAGCCTCCGCTTTTGTTTCCTGGGCTTTTGATGTGATTGATACATGATGTTTTCAGAGACACAAATCGTCTCCTCTGCAATGTTTGGCCCTAAATAAAAGTTAAAGGGAGGGTACGCGCTGTGAAGTGTGTGAATCTCCACATCAGAAGGAAAAGGAAGGGCGTGTTAAGTTTAGAGGGGACTTTGATGATGGGATGATGTTCGAGGTGACCACAAACATGGACACCTCTTCAACCCTTGGCCCTTCAACCCTTAATGTCCATTGCTACATTCATGTTAAACTAGTAATGACCAACAGACTTAATAGGTTTCTTTGCCATTTTACTCTGGACAAAATCCCAGCAACTTGTCCTGCTAGTCTGTGTCCTTTGGTTTACCTCTGGAATGTGCTGAGCCCAGCCTCAGCAAGAAAACCATGACATAAAGGATCGAGTCAGGGATTGTCACTCCGCCAGCGTCTTGCAAAGTCAGCATCTCATGCGTTCAAAGGGGTGGAAAGGGAATTCTCTGTAGTTAATTAGAGTGCTGCCTTTTTCATGTTGAACTCTGTTCTTATGTTAATCAGAAAACTGTATTAGGTTTTTAACTGTTTGGTAAAACTGGCTTATAAGACTAGATTTAAATTAACCTGATGCTAAGTGGAAGGCTGAGCCAGAGATAAGGAGCGATCGTTATGTTAAAGTCTGGAGCTATTACCGGCCTCTGAGGACAGAAGTCAATGTCTTCATTTGTCAAACACACAACAATCACTGCTGATAATTAAATACTTTGGCTCCAATATCTCTCAACAGTGAAAAAGGTTTCAAAAGTAATATCTCGGCAAGTTATTACAAAATAACAAGTGTTGTGCTCAGTACAAAACCTGGGCCTTAGCCACAGAGCAACTCAACCGCCTACAGTTCAGTTGGAGATTCAGGTGTGTTATGCTCGTAATAATATGTGTTTGTGCTGCTAGCCTCAAGCAGGGCTACATATGTCTGGTAAGATCACTTTGTTCTCACTCCACATCAACAGATTTTTTGATTTTCAAACATTTATCAAATTTCACGCAGCTACCTCTGGAGCCACAAAAAGCTTCATACAACTTTTTCCATATGCAGTAGAACCCCTTAATTCTGCAAACTGATTGTTATGTGTACAGTCAGTGGAGTTGCCCTTAAAGACAATTTAGTCATACATTTCAATAATCTAGGCACAAAATGTTAAATGGAAAATGTAACCACTTTTTGAAACGTTCCTCAGCCGATATGAAAGGTGGTAATACATCTGTGACTGCCACACTGCCACACAGCCTGCAGCCTGTCACCTCGTCCCTCTGCGTTTTTTCGGTTCTCTAAACTCCATTATGGGTGTAAAAAGAGTTTGTTTTATTGGGGCACCATTTCTGCACATGTTGGATCTCCTGTGGTGCTGGTCAGTCACAGTGGAAAAGCTTTGCGTCATGGGTTCACGCCAACGCCATAAAGGAGTCTTTGTCACCGATGAGCGGGGTCATCTCTCTCTTCCACCGGCCAATAAACGTTCACATTCTCCACTTTTCTTATGATTTTGTTTAGCTCACAGCCTCCAAACAAAAGTGCAAAGACTTGAGTTATTCACAGGGAAATGAATAAAAGATTAATTTGCATTGATTTTGCTCCTCCACAAAAGGAGTCATTTTTTGTCCAGAAAATCTAGAGAGCAAAGCATTTCTTCAACCAACAAATTGAACAAAAAGATCAATGGCATCTTTTTATATGGCTATCAAGGAGAGACATCTCAAAATTGGTGCTTTGTGTTATATTAGCTTGAGAGATTTTCCACTTGGTCTGCAGACATAGACTGTGACTTTTGTGTGGAATTTACGCTTTGCTAACAAATTGAGAAAACATCTGTCTTAGTCCTGTGAAGGTTTGGAGAGATTCTTTATAAATCAAAGCTGATTGAGGAGTTGCTATGTTAATGCAGCGAGAAATGTGTCCTTTTCTGCTCTGTGTTCGTCTGTTTGACTTATTCAGCAGCATTCACCACAGCCTGTGAAAAGTCTTGTTCTCCTTTTACACGTGTTTGGTTTGGCTGGAATGGATTAGACACAAATTCAGTTGAAACCAAAAGAGAAAAAAAAAGCTGATTTTCTGCCTCGTTTTCTATGTGAATATTGTTTATTTGCCACCACAGTGACAATTGAAACAGACAAACTTCAGTAAAGCATAAGAAGCTTTCTTAAAAAAATATGTATACATGCAGTTTTCACAATTACAATTTATTGTATTCAATATAGGCTGCAGAAACATGGAAAGATGGATTTAGCCAAATAAAAATCAAACGCTAAAGGATGGACACAGCGTTTGTGTTTATGAAGTTCATGAAAAGCACTCATATTATGTCCCCTGCATATCAGTCAGCTTGCATTTGTCTTTATTAAAACAATTTTCTTGGCTCCATGATATAATTTACAAAACATAAACATGTCCACCTTATAAAAGAAGCTGTAAATCCGTTGTATGTCATGTGTATATCGAGCCAGGAATTAAAATGAACGGGACAAATTAAGGTTAACAGGAACATATGCATATTGTTGCACTCAAACATCACTTCTTTGACACTAAGTCGATTTTTAGATTTTCCTTGCCCTCCACGTTTGATCCTTTGTCTTCGCGGTGCCCACCCTCTGTTTTAAACCCAAGAACTTGTATGCAGAGGGATGAGGGGGTTGCCAGTCCCATGGAGCGCAACCTTGTTCAAGAGTGCCCAAGAGGGCCATATCTGTCATAGCACATTCCACTGTGGAGCTATGATATGAATGAAGTGCTGTGGTGTGCCCAAGCTGCAAGTGTGGAGCTCAAAGGGCTGCTGAAATGCTGTAATGTAATTATGTGGACAGTCTCTCAGATCCATTAGCTTGAAATGGTTCTACAGCTCCCATTCAGTCAGTGGGCTGCCATGTCTTTTCTCAAGGGGGGCTCTGAAGTCATCTGAAAAGACCTCCTCTGTACTCATTGTGCTCATTGTCTTTGTAAGCCTGTTATTAGTGGGGGAATCAAGTTACGGCACACCACTGATGAGAACTTCAGAGATTTTACAGTTACAGGTGGGGGGTTTATTCTTAACTGGGCATCTGTGCATATTAATCAAATCAAATTTAAAGAAAAATAATTGATTTCACCATGGGGTCAAGAACTCTCCAAACCTTTTCTTCCTTTAATGACTTCCTCCAATTATTAAATCTGTTTAAAGGTGAATTATTTCGAGTTATTTTTTGAAGACGTATGCCGCTAAAATTAAATGTAGTTATGAATATTTGCCTCCACCTGGTTTTTGATCATCTGAATGCTCTGACTTTTTTCAGCAGATGGGAATAATTCAGGACATGAATCGTTTAAAACAACAAAATAAACTCAAAGAAAAAACATTATTCACATCTTGCAAAAACATTAGTCTTTCCCCATGTAATGCAGAAATATATATCAAATTTTATTGGCACAATTTCTGGATATTCTTTCCAAAACATAGCTTTTTGCGAATTGAAAATATGGCCACAACAACATGTAATCTTTTTATTTGACAGCAGAGACGTTTAGGATTTTTTAAAGAAAAACAAAAACATGTATCTGATGATTTAACTTGGTAATTACTGTTTTCTTTAGTCACTGTGTGTAACACTCACATCTTGTTAAATCTAAGCAATATAAATGTGTTTATCCCACTTAAAAACTATTTAACAAGCTAGCCGTGAAAACTCTACTCTCATCCAAGTTTCTAGATACAAGTGTAGATTGCATTAGCGTTGTAGTTTACAAAACTTTCCTAAAACATTTATTTGGGAATCAAATTAAAGGTTCCAGCAATTTCCAAAAATTGATTTAGTGCTTTGTGTTTACCTAATCTCTTGCATTCACACAGACACCAGTGGAAATGTCCAAATGCGTCACTGCACAACTTTAAAGGCCTTTTCCCATGCATAGCAGTCTAGTGACCCATTCTAAATAACCTATATCATTGGGGAACTGTGGTTTATAAAGGAGTCCATTGGAACCTCTGCTGAAAGGGTTTTTTTGGGTGGAAGCCTGGATGAAAAGTGCAAAGAGGAGGATAAAGAAAAAGTATAGGAGATGTCAGGACGCCTTTGGAAGGAAAACAAACTGCAGAGACCAATGTGAGTTGACTTAATCTGATTAGACTAACCTCATCAACAGCCCACTTAAAAGGGAGAAGAAAGCCCTGAATTGGGGCGAGAAGCAAGAGAAAAGGGTCCCTCTCTGTTCAGAAAGCCAAAGAGGCTCTGTGAATACATCACATTGTACTGGACATGCTGGTCTGCAGATGGTAAAATGACAACAAGCCGCTTGAAAAGTGAGGCAAATATAATTGATCTCAGGGTTTTTTTCTGCAGGTATGAAAACAGCCGGGGGAGTAATGAGATTAAGGAAGAATAAAGTGAAAGTGCATGAAAAATACCACTTTCCCTCACGTTTGTGGTGCAAACATGCAGCTTTGAAGCCTTTGACTGAACACACCCTCCCCTGCCATGCCATGAGAAATATTTCCAAATTCATATTAATTTATTTAAATTCTGACCTCTTTTAAAGCACCCTGCAGTCTTGGTAATACATCAAACACAGAAAAGTTGAACAGGAAAATAGCTGTTTTAATACCAGCACAATTGATGGGTGTAAAAAAAAACTTTTTAATACATCTGGCCACTCCCTAAATTTAAGAAATCCCTAGCAACAATGCACATGAAATATCTCGTCCTGGAAGGGGAAAATCCCCTCAGATCATTTGCCAATGTCTGTGAGTGAAAGGGTACACACCTCTACGCAAATATTTGTTCATATTTACTTTAATTAGTTTCCATAATGAACCATCAACCCTGCGTTTGTGGTATTCTGCAAATCCCTCTACTTAAAGTGGGAGGTGAATGCAGCAGCCACAGGTGTCCTTTCACTCAGAAGCTTAGATCTGCTGCTGTTGGGTTTCTGGCTTTACTTGTTTCAGAAACCTCGCAGCACTAACTGGTCCTAACAGGACCTTTGAAGTCCTGCTGTCATCTCTGATGTGGAAACAGAACATCACACGATCGTGTCCTGATCGCCATCTTGCATCTGGATTTTACTTTGTGTCACCAGTGGTGGAGGAAGTATTCAGATCCTTTCCTAAAGGAAGAGTTGTAATGCCGCTCTATACTCAGTTATGAGCACAAGTCCTGCAGTGAAAAAGGGTCTTTAGTAAAAGTACATTTGTGTTATTAGCTACGAGTGAGGACCCTGAGGTTATATTCTCTCTGAGATACCGTTGTACAATTAGAAACTTTGTTACATATTTAAAGTTGACTAGTTTTAGATCAGTGAGTAAATGAATACATAATTCAGCATTGCTCCACATGAATTTTGAGCTTTGAAATGGCATTTAGACCTTAATGTTGAATAAGAAACGTAAATTGAACTTAGCAGATAAAATACAAAATAAATCCAATATATTACAGTATTGGAATTATTAAGGATGTGTCAAATGTAAGCTGTATTGTACAGTTGGAGTTGGTAGAGGTGGAGGTAATTTAACTATTTTGTATCCACAAAGTAACAAGTAACAAAGTTCAATATTTCTCTCTCAAATTAAGTGGAGAAAAACAATAAAGTAAGCATAACATTGAAATGCATTCCACCGCTGTGTGTTACCAACATTTGACATCTTTTAAATACGTTTTTTCAGGTTCAGCGGAATTCAGTTTGGCCACTTTTCTGCTTTGCTTCTTTGAAATAGCCACAGTATGTGAAACAAAGCAAAAGCCACCCAACAGGCATCGTGGCTGCTCGCTGTCTGGGACTCATCGTGGTAAACACACCGACTAGCACTTGATTGGGGAGTGTGTATAAAGGGATTGTCCAGCCGACACCAGCTAATACAGATATAATTGACTCTACTTCTGCATTCTGCACATGGATTTGGAGTGCACAGGCTCATTGTACAACAACAAATTAAGAAGGCGGCTTTCAAAAGGAGCCGCTGAGCATTCACCGGATCTGGACAACAGACTACTGAACTACAAACACAGCTTCTCCCTTCTGGGCCCTTTCATCTCCCCCTGCAGACCTTCACCTCATAAAGCTAAGTCAAAAAGCAAGTACTTTTGGCTCTTGTGGTGAATGTTGATTGTCTCTTATTACACAGCAGTGATTTTACATTCCCAGCGATGTCGGCATCAGCTTTAATGGTGCTCTAATGACGGAGTGTCTCAAAAAGTTTCTTTCAGTTGAAGGGGAATTCCTGCTCTCTTTGTTGTCTGAGCCCGAGATCTTTGAAACGCAGGAATGAAGAGGGGGGAATTATTGATGGATAATACCGAGAGTTGTCAGACTCGTTCTGACTTCAGATCAGGTTCAACAGGTGCCGCTTCACCTATACAGAGTTATTAAACCCAAATCGCATTAACTCCACTGCTGCAGGGAGCAGTTGTGTAATCTGCGAAGAGCTCTGTAGAATTAGATCTGCATCATTTGGGCCGATCCAAAAGCAAATAAAGGCGATGTGAGCCCGAGCACACACAGCTGGCTCTTGAGACTCAGGATCCTGGGTAAACAAGGGTCCAGCATGCCTCAGCACAGCTCCCCCATGGAGGGTGGGGGGTGCACTGAACAATGACTGATACTCTACTAGAGACTGGACTGAAGCGGGGCTTAGCAAAATTTTATTACATTTGGCCTGTTTCAATAGACTGCCGGGCCAAAAGAGGATCACAGACTTTGTCACCAGTTTTAAGATTACTATGACATCTACGCCTCCTTAGACTTTGTAAGGCTCCTATTGTTGCAGTACACCTCCTGATTTAACATGGAAATCTGTTGCACTCTCACATAATAAAGGTTTCATTGGTGTTCCGGCTGAAAATTTATGAAAGGTCACCGGAAACTGTCACATTGTGTTTTAAGAAGAACCTGGTATCAGCAACTTCATGTGTTACTTTATCTTATTTTTATTAATAACCATATCAGTGTTTTTGCACTACTGGGACAAACATCAACATCAAATTAGATTTCTTCAAAGCTTTTTTTGTTTCTGTTTTACAAAAAGCTGTAAAACTGGCTTACGTTAGTTAATATTGCACAGTAAACATCATGTCTGCTTTTATGTTTGTAATCGACTCAGCGTTTGCTGCATTACAAATTACACATATAAAGTACATATTATAAACTTTATTTTGAATAAAAGTTGATAACAAAATAAGTATTGGCATGTATGTCTGTAAAATCGTTAATTATGCAGTTTTATGTGTGTATTTGTACATTCACATAGATTTCACATGCAGGCATATACAGATCCTACTGTTTGAGTACAGGGTGTATATGTGTGTGTGCATGTTTGCACACATGTGCAATAATTGCATACTAGATATAAATAAAACATGTATATACACAGCATTTGTTGTTTGCAAAACCTTTGATTTTTCGGGCATTATAGTTTATATAAAACATATACAGCACATATTGATTTTGTAATATGGATATAAAGGATATACTGTATATACGACTATTTCCTTGAGTGGTTTCTTTCTCAGATCTTCCTCTTGCCACTTAATTTCTTACTTTCATTTGTTCACTACTTTTGGGTAAAATCTGAAATTTGACCATCTTTGATTTGAGTCTGATTTAATAACCATTAGTCAGATATAAGAATAACTATAAATTCACCAGATTATGAAAACATTAGGTGCAATACACACTGTTACTATATAAAATAGCTTTTGTATTTTGCAAAATGTTTTGTTTATTACTAATTTTCTATTAATTTGGACACATATGTGCCACCTTGTGGTCATCTCAGTACAATGCTCATAAAAAAGTGTTGTTCTTTCAAAAAACGGTTGCCTCTATAGTTCCTAGTTTATATGCCACAGCAAACAAAAACTAAAAAACTAAAATCACAAGCAGTTTTAGAACTTGTAAGGACATTAACTGATATAAATAGGAAAACTATTTGCAGAGCACAGACAAGATACTCTTTACATAACATATAACACATCCATACACACCTATTCCACTAGGGTACAGTTGATGTAGGCTTAATTCTAAATGACTTTATTAATGCTTTGTTAAGACTTTGACTGCTTGTATTTATGTACTTTGGTAAATGAGATTGAATAACGTTTTACAAATCCGTCGCTAGATGGTGCTCTTCTCCTTCAAACATTGTCACTAACGGCATGTTTCAAACACTGGCACATAACTCTAATAAAAATGACCTTAAATCTTTGGGGAAATGTCTTTGTGTTTTGATAATTACACATTCATCATCTACTATTTTCTTCTTAAATATGCATCATATGAAACGCCCTGTCACAAAAGCCTTATAGTTGATTGTTGGGTTAATATTATTTTCTTGTAGCTTACTTTTAATGCAGACATTTTCCGGTGATTTTCCTTTCCATAAATGCTATTATGCAATAGGGCTGCGGAACAACTGCCTCTTCTTCAAAGGAAGCTGAGATCCTGCGGCCCAAATACATTTCAATATTAAATGTAATCCATTGTAATGATTCACATGTGCATGTTCTACTGTATTCAAGTCTACTGTTACTATCACTCTATTCTACTTAAATATAATGTTTCCAGATTCAGGCTCGACATTATATGCTTCTTGGTCTCCAGGATGTAATCTGCAAATGCTGGCACGTGCTCCGCGTAGACCGGAGAAGACTTTAAGGGAACGGCACGCGGACAGATGTGCCCCCTTCTCTTCCTCCGCCTCCTCCTCCGCCGCCTCCTCCTCCTCTTCCCCTTTGAGCGGCTTCCGCGCCGGGATGATTGACATGGAGCTGCTCACACAGCCAATCAGAGTGCGCTCTGCCCTATTTGCATAGCGCTGCCGCATGCCATTGGCCTGGTGCGTGCTACTGCAAACCGCATCGCGTGCCATTACCGACGTCTTCTCCGTGGAGGCGCACGAGGAGTCTTAAAAATAGATAATGCGTATTTGTTTTCATGCAGGGCCAAGAAAATGTTTATGCTTGACAACGTTTATGTATCGACTGTGTCGCTATTAGTCGCAGCAGATTTTTAAACTTAGAAAAGAGAAGATACAAGTTTGTAGGAAAAACATGAATATGTTGGGACTTGCAAAACACACACACACACACGAGCACACATGCACACACACACGAGCACACGCGCACACACATTACACCATTCACCTAAATATTCACTTTACTCATTATTTTGTCAGAAGCATGAATCAATATTCAGCGATAAAACAGTGAAATAATTCATCTTCATAAACACAAGTATGCTACTGCCTGCACTGTGGCTTGGTCAATACTCTACATTCTTCCAGTACACACACACACACACACACACACACACACACACACACACACACACATACACACACACACACACACACACACCAAGCCTATACCATTTTTGACGTGCACGGAGCAAAGTTGGAAGCAAACATCCAGCGCATTCCCTCCCTTATCACTTCACAGCCCTGCCGCCGCGGCTCGCTCCGCTTTGTTGTTTGTCCCTGCAGGGCTGATTGAGCAGCGCGTGACTGACGGCCCGCGGGGGTGTTGTCCAATCAGCGGTCTGCCCCGCGCCCAATGGGTGAGTCCTCTCTGCCATTGGCTGAGGCGAGTGTGGGAAAGAATGCAGAGAGGGTTTCACACGAACTGGGAGCACGCGAGCCGTCTATAAGTACCGCCGCGGCGTGTGTCGGCGGCAGAAGCGGAGACTGTAGCGCGCGCTCCTGAACTCAGATGACCGCTCAGCGATAACAAGCGACGTAACGCAAACTATAACCGGCGGGACTGTCAGGCATCACGCAAACGTTCAACGCTTTCATTTACCCCACCTGGAGCTTCTAAAGAGGATTTACTTCTTTACGCTTTTACCTGGTTTGCTCGACAATGCCAGCTGACACTATGGAGAAGCAGACGGCATCCCCTCTGGCCGGTGCTCCTGCAAACGGAACACACACACCGGACAAGCCGAAGAATGCCAGCGAGCATAGAAAAGTAAGTTTATTCTGTATTTTGTATTGTTCTTAAGGGAGAACTTTGCAATGATTATTGTTCGTATTGCAGTGAACGCGTTTGTTATACACATGACGTGCGCAGTGTGCAAGTCGATATGTGTACATGGAGATCAAGAGATTCATGTAGAATTGTTCATTCTTTGCAGTCATCCAAACCCATCATGGAGAAACGACGGAGAGCAAGAATAAACGAAAGCCTCGGACAGCTCAAGACTCTCATCCTGGACGCACTTAAAAAAGATGTAAGTTGAGATAATTTTAACTTCCATTTTGTGTTTTTGAAACATGTCGTTTTTAATTGAATGCATATTCAACTGCTCATGTCATGTCCTATGCAGAGCTCCAGACACTCCAAGTTGGAGAAAGCGGATATTCTGGAAATGACAGTGAAGCACTTGAGGAACCTGCAGCGTGTACAGATGAGCGGTAAGTTCAATACAATAAGTGGATATTTAAAACACTACGTATGAAAGCATGAGGAAGCTGTTGAAAGAGTCACAAACGCGTCTCTAATTTCCGCCCCCTCTCTCTCTTTCCCAGCAGCTCTCTCAGCAGACGCCACCGTCCTGAGCAAATACAGAGCCGGATTCAACGAGTGCATGAACGAGGTCACCCGCTTCCTGTCCACCTCCGATGGGGTGAACACGGAGGTGAGGTCGAGGCTCCTCAACCACCTGTCCAGCTGCATGGGCCAGATGATGGCCATCAACTACCCGCAGCAGGTCGCGTCCCAGCAGGCGCACCTGGCTCAACCGCTCCACGTGCAGCTCCCATCCACGCTGCCCCTCAACGGCATGGGCTCCAAACTCAGTCCCGGCGAGGCCCTCTCCCCCAAGGTCTTTGGTGGGTTTCAGCTTGTGCCCGCAACTGATGGACAGTTTGCGTTTTTGATCCCTAACCCGGCCTTCGCCTCCGCCACGTCCCCCGTCATCCCCCTTTACGCAAACGCAGGAGTGCCTCTTACGGTCAACGCCAGTCCCGTGCACGGAGGCTCGTCATCGACTGCAGCTTCACCAGTCCACGGCATGACGTCGTTCTCCGGGGGGTCCCAGGCGGGCAGTCCGGTCGGAGTCAGCGCCGGCTCGGAGGGCAACGACCCTGTTTGGAGACCCTGGTAGCGCAAGGGACAAGAGACTCATGCCAGACTAGTTTGCATTACTTTTCCAGTTTAGACATTTAACTGACTGCACAGACAACTGTTGCGGGGTTTGAACCTGTGACTTTTTCGCTACGGGACGGTAACTCTAACCACTTAATGCCCCCAGTAGTTCTCATTGTTTCGTTTTATGGAACATTGTTTGCCTTACTTGGCACACTTTTTTTTGTTATTAGAATTTGTTATCTGATTCCAACATTTGGATGTCGGTGATAAATATGCTGTACTTGTGGAAGATTTATAGGATTTTTTTGTATTATGAAGTACTTTTTATGAAAAGATTTTAGTTTTGTACAGATTTGTTGTTGATTGTTATACCAAAGCTGTGTTTTATATTCTTTGTTGTTTTGTGTTGAAAAGAAAAACTGAAGTTGGCTGATGGCCCATTGTTTAAATAAATACTTTTCAGAAATGAATGTATTGTCTACAGCCTGTTTCTATCATCATACTGCTTTATTATACTATTTAAGAGTATTATGGGTCATTCAGTCGTTTTTGAAGCCATGCGTAAAAGGCACATTTCATACATAAAAGGCACAGGTGAAGTGCGGGCATATACCATTTAAACAGATTCACAGTGGTGATAGCTAAACCCAAATCGAAGCTGCAATCTATCGATTATTTTCCCAATATGAACTCCTATATCGATTAATCTACAAGTTGTAAGTTGCCACCTTGTCACCAGTTTGGCGGGAGCTCCTTACATCTGGCCCGCTGGAGAATGGTCCAGCGGACAATGGGGGTGTATTTTTCTATTGCTATAAAGGTAATTAAAAGTTTGAAAGGGGTCTCATCCTGTATGCAGCGGGAGCTTTAAGAAGTCTTAAACCCTATTCACGAGCCTGGGAAATGTGCTCAGGGGTTAATGTCACTAACAGATTGCCTCGGTGAAAGGAGAATATGGAAGGATCCTCGCTTCCTTTTGTGTATCAATTGTTCAATTCCACTCCCAGTGGGCCTACACCTCAATAAAGGAGAAAACGAGGGAGCTTGGTTCGACTTTGTTTTGATGGCGGGGAAACTTGAGGAGGTCGGGAAAGATAAAGAAACGTATTGCAGGTTGAAGAACATGTTCAGCGATTCTGACTTCCTCTTGAAGTCACTCGCTTTCTCTCTCACGCAAACGCACTGACAAGATCAGATCATGGGAATTGGCCTTTTTATTTATATACAGTCCGTGGCCACATATGGCCAGGTGCTTTTTCCTCTCAGCTTCAAGCAGTTTTTTCTCCCTCCCAGTGTATTAAAAGTCTCCCTTTCAACCCGCCTCCCTCCCCTGTCTCTGTTTGTCCCAGGGTGTAAACTTATCTTTCTCCGGTGAGTGGGGTCCGGAACTGAGGGCCGTGTCTCTGGGCCGGGTGGCGTGGCGCTAGCCGTGTGTCAGCCACATGCAGCCAGCGGGCCCCTTTACTCGGGATTAGGTTACAGCCTGTTGACCGCCGCTCAAAACCCCATAACATTTAATACTCCACCGGCGCGCCGTGGGTGCGCATTGCTGGCACAATGGAGTCGGTTTAAAAGTGTTTCTTCGCCCTGACCACCACCAGCAAACACATGATAAACATTATGCTTCCTTCATTTCAAAATATCTTTAGTTATGCAGAAACCATATTGACAAATATGCCCGGCCAGAAAACATGCATTTGGGATAAAGATCACATGATTAAAGAAAGAGTTTGGAACAAGTTACTTATACAAATACGCACATAAATAATTAATGAAAACACGCCAAGTTATTGACACTCTCCTAAAAAAAAAGTAAGAATTGTTGACAAAATAAAAATAAATACGCTTTTCTGTCCTGCGACTTGGCCTAATTGTGGTTTTGGCACTGATAACTTGCCCTGCTCCTGATATTCATCTTCCTCTAACAGTTGGACTGGTTTGTTATGAGTTGCGTTCTCACTTCCCCGCTGAGTGCCAGTGCCCTGCAAATGACACCGTCTGTAAACGGCGCACTGAAACCACCGCCAGTGATGCTCAAGCAGCTTCCTCCTGCGAGGAGGCATACTGAAACACTAGTTGGCAGCGTGTGTGGGTTCTGCGGTCGCTTCTACTGCCTTCGTGTCTGAGTTGATAGCTCAGAGATGCCTTTGTGGAGCTGAGGTCGTGAGAACCGAGCGAACTAGTCCGCCTGCGGCCGGGCACAGCGCCAGTCAGTAAATCCCCGCTGGCAGGCCGGGTCTTGCAGCCGCTCTGCGGAGGTGAGGGTGAGGAGGCGAACACACACGCGTGGCCGCCAAGAAGCGAGCCTGGACCGGTGTAAATACGAGGCATCGTTGGAAGTTGACTGGAGAGTCTATCCTATTTTTAAATGGCAACATGTTGCATGCTGTTAGCAAGCCAGGTTAAAACTGCGGTTTCTGCCCTGGTGTTGCAATAAAAAGGAAGATTAATGAAGCACATATTCATATACTGTTTGCACCGAATTAGCAAGTAAAAACAGTATACTATAAGACAAGACATTTAACAAAAGTGATAAAGAAACAGGTGGAGGAAGAGAGAGAGAGATAGAGAGTCACTCTAAGATAAATGTAACACAAAGCATTGGAAATAATAATCATGATAACAATGATGACACATAATGACACAGTAGAACATGCATTTAGGCTGAAGTATCATGGCATTATGCAAATGTTAGATGCTATAGAGTAAATTAGACCTATATCCGGATAGGCTGGTTGGATCCTCAATTCTGCATTCTTGGCCTGCTCCAACGGGGCAACAATATATATATATATATATATATATATATATATATATATATATATATATATATATATATATATGACATTCGTATTATCAAGCATATATAGAAACAGGCGGGAATCCGTCTTCGCCGATGAAAAGAATTTCTATAGAGGACTGCATGTCCCTCGGGGATCTGCGCCATTACGTCCCCTGGGAGAAGCTGCTATTGAAGAGGGTAGGGGTCGTCAGAGGAGCCACAAATTATCATTCTCATTAGCGACTGAATGGAGGAACGCGCGCACAACGTTGCCGCCAAACTCTTATCATCGGTTCTCCCTCCAAATTCCCAATTGCCAGCACTTAATGCTTGTAGTTACAGCGAGTGTTGCATCTTTCATGCAGGACTGCAGCACATAAGGGGAGGCACATGTCTCTCGTCTCCTTACTTTAATTAAACACCATGCTGGACATCAACTAAGCTCATCAAATTAATAAACAGGGCTCTCAAGTTTTTAAGACGGGTAAGAGTGACATATCCTCCTCCTCCTCCTCCAAATAAAAATGCATATTGACAAACTGTTTTAATCTGAATTAAAAAAGGAAGTATTGTAAGAGTTAGCAAACTTTTGATTTTGGTGTTATTTGAAGGATTATTGTTTCTCTTTCTAATTTTGCCATGTCAATTCATATTATTTGAGAAAGGTATTGTTTTTAAAAAAAAAAGTATTTCACTTAATTCATTAAAACAATTGAAACTTGGACGTTATAGTTGTCAATAGAGATGTGTTTTCTGGATCAGCCTTATAGAACAGCGGTTCTTAAAGAAGCCATAAGCTTTAAACATGCTAGGCAACCATGTGCCATTACATCCAAAGATATAATCAAGAGATTGTCCCAGCTAATTCCTTCTCACTGGTTGAAAACTTTAAAAACTCCCCATTTTGCAGATTACCTTTGTCAGGAGACACATGCTACATTCATTTAGGATTATTCTCAATATCTCTCAAGCAGCAGATCACAAAGAGCCTTTTTTTTTGCTGCGAACAGTTGTCTTCTACTCTGAATATGAATATAGAAAATACTCTGTTGCCCGGAGGATTGTTTGAGAGCTCCACTGCTCTCACTTTCACACGGATGCCCGGCTATATTTGCTCCTCAATGTGAAGACGCTGCAGCTACGAGGACATAAGGACATGTTCTGCATGCTTTGGCCACAGGTTTTGCTCAGGGGAAAGGCGGGGCTGGAGCATGCATCAAGCATTAAGTGTTTTTATGTGTCAGCCGGTGTGTGCACATGGACACTCCTCCTTGCACCTGTTTTCTGAGAATCAGAGGGAGTGATAGGGAGAGGCACAGGAGGAGACAGATAGACAGATTGAGAGGAGTGAGGCCTGATTAAAAGGTGTTGAAACTAGTCCAAATGCTTCCCTGAAGTGTATGATTCAACAGTGACTTCTGTGCAGGTGTTTGTTTTGAAGGGCGTTGGAGACTGGGGATTAAGTCAGTACATTTTTAGTGTCATTTCCCATTTGACTCCTTGCCACTTTATTATCAGGTGTTCCCTTTTTTATGTTTTAGCCACACACGCTTTCCTCCTCCCACCACTCGCTCTTTTTTGGCTCCCTCCATGCAAGCTTCAGTCCTGTCTCGGTATTTATAGCAAGGGACCACTTATCCCCGGGACTGGGTGTGAGGTGTTGGGTGTGTGCAGACGGAGGAGGTGAGGCTCAGACCCAATGGGACGCGTCAAGCCTGATCAAATTTCACAGGGTGCCGTGTGGGCTCCGTTGATCCTCTCTGCTTGTCCACAGAACGTATTTCTGAGGCCAGGTTTGGCTTTTCAGCCGCTTCTCCTGTTTCAAGACATGAGGCTTGTGGCTGACAGCCTTTGCAACTAGTGCAGATTCCACAAGAGAAAGTAAAGAGTCCTCTTGACAGGGCTATAGAGGTCAGCCTGCAGACTCCTCGGGGGCCTTGAAGGAGCTGTGTGTTTGAATGCGGACACATTTTATTTATGTATCTATTGAGGGGGTCATCCCTGTCTTTCCCCTGCATCTGTCGCTCTATTTTAGCTCTGGGTCAGAGTTCAGCAGCACGAGTCTCAGAGGTAAATACTTAAATAAGGGGGTCCTAATGGGATGTATGAAACAATGAAGAGATGTTATAAGATTGTGGAGCTTGAGAAAAGAGACCGTGAAAACAGTTTCCCATTTTCCCACGAATATCAGAAATAACACTGATTACCGTTAGTAAGAACACTTACTTTGTGATTATAGAAATATAATAGACTTGACTGGACTCATTGTTATGATAAATAAAATATTGTTCTTACTGTTGAAGGTGATTAATAGGCTGTTATTACTTTACACTATAATACATGTTAATGTTTTAAGTTATACAGGATAAGACATACATCCAATAAACAAATGAGTGTCATCAACATACAGGATGCAGTGTTAAAGTCCACATTGTGACACAAGCAAACGTATTTGAAACAATCAAAATCTCACATGATAAATAATGGAGTATCATGTTCATTGTCGTGGCGAATATGATTATTGATCGGTGATCAATGTGTCAATTTCCCTTAATGTTTAAATTGACGGAAATAGATAACTCAATATCACCACCTAGTGAAACCCCCCAGGACTGCATTCCAGCGTGTGAGCGTGTGTTTGTGAGGGTGCCTGCGTGTGACTCACCCTGTGTCTCACCACATGCCCAGACGTGTCCCCAATTTGACACTTGAAAACATCATGGGCAGTGATCTGACTCAAGTGTGTCTCTTCAAGTTGCCACCGCCTGTTGTTTTTGTGTGAGTGTATTTCATCCTCTTCCTCTCCTTCCTCTTCTTTCTCTGCTTCCGCTCCTTCTGTGTGTGTGTGTGTGTGTGTGTGTGTGTGTGTGTGTGTGTGTTTGTGTGTGTGTGTGTCTGTGTGTAAAGTATTCCATTTGTAATACTCCACTAACAACCTCTGTTTTCTCGTATCAAACACTCGACTCTGTAGGTTTGGAAAGCAGAAGCTGTAGTCACCTTGGATTCAAAACAATTACAATGGAACTCAGGCTTTTGACATCACTCATAAACATACAACCTCTATTTCTTTACACATATTCTTGTTGCTGACAGTTAGCCCTTGACATTTTTCACTCACAACAATCTACTACTCACAACTTTCAAATGCAGGCGACTGAGATACAAAACCTGTATGAAACCATGCTGGCAACCAATAGAAACAGTTTGTGCTTAATAGCTCTTTGTCTCTCTTTCACTCACTCTCTCTTTATGTTACAAAAGATGCAAAGTAAGCATTCTACACAATTTTGAAACGATTATTACCAGAAGATCACACAGTCCCTGTCTTGTATTCAGCAAATGAAATATAGGCGTATTTGACAGAAGGATATTCTACTTTGGGAGGTGTTGAAACGTCGTATTTCCTGACCGGCGATCCCACGGTGCTGAGAAAGGTGCTCCTCTCTGGGCCCTGGCTGAGCTAGGTGGTGACAGCAGCACTGTTGCTGGAGCATTATCACTTTAGCACAGTAGAGACGAAGGCATTGTCCCCTAAACAGGATGTCCTGGTGTCTGGTCCCATCTCATATGGGCTATCCTTTGTTTGAGTCTCTGTCTGTGGACATTGGGGCAAATCCTTGAAGCAGAGGTGACCAGGATTGGAAAAGTTGCCATCACTATTATAAAATGTAGGGATCTCCCTTCCTTCCATGTCAGTAGATCAGCTTGTTTTTTTTTTTCCTTTCTTTGTCATGAAGTCTTCAACACATGGCTTTTGATGCAAAATGCCAAGCTGGAACTGAAAATGTAGTGTAGGCGATGAGAGCATGTGTGTCATCGTGTGTTTGCACTGCGTGTGGTAGGGAGTTATGAGATGAGCCCTTGTCTTTTTCTTTTCTTTTTCTTTCTTCTTCCCCCTCCGCCTCTTTTCATGCCCTGGGAAGGTAAACACTCATCCTCTTTGCTCGTGTTTTTCTTATGGTAACTGTTGAACAGTGTGTGCTCCACTCGTGGTTTTATAGCCTTGATTGTCATGCAAGAGGAAAGGGAGACAAGTGTCAATAAGTGGATGGCCTCACTCCAAACAAATGCGCCCGGAGAATGGGCAAAGAGAGCTGAGAATGCAGCTGGGTACACACATGCACACACGCACATGTACACGCACGCACACACACACACACACACACACACACACACACACACACACACACACACACACACACACACACACACACACACACACACACACAAACAAATGCCCAACTCCCTGAAGACATTATTCAAACGTCATTCAAACCAGATATATTAGGCCAAACACTGATCAAGTGGCTATAATTTCCATTCATTTTAAATCCCTATGGGACATAACACTTTAATAAAATGGCTAGATGAAGCTTTTACATCTATTAAAACTAACGTCACAGTAATAGGATTCAGGTTTTGAAGAGCTGTTTAAGCTGCACACTGTACCTCTGGAACACAACAACCCACAACCCTCAATATAAGCGATATGCATCTTCATTTGATTTATTGTAATACAGTAAGTGTTAAGGACTGAGCATACCTTTAGATATGTTTTGACCAACTTTATCACAAAGGAGCTTTACCTTCATGCCTATTCTGTTTGGTCTTAATTTGGGATATTTGTGCCTCTTATAATTGTCCGACCAGCTATTTGATGTTAGCAGTAGACAGATCTGGTTCACCTATTGATAAGCGGATGATTATGCACTATCCTGTTCCAAATCAAAGAAAAATACTGTTGAGAAATCACGTGTTAGTTTGAATATTACAACTGACATAACAGGAAATGTTCAAACACATAATTTATCACTACTTTCAAACTACCCTCAGACATCAGTCACCCCACTGTCATACTCTTATCTATGTAACAAACAGCTTTTTAGTGGTGCTTAGCGATGGCCTGACAGAAGGTAAACAGTGCCTCTGCAGCCGCTGCGTGTGTCTCTCTGTCTGCCGGCGGTGATCGCTCCGGGATGGATGGCCTTCCGTCCTGCACTCATCTCCATGTTCTGCTCCGGAGAGCTGAAGTAACCGGGCCTCATGATGAATACATGGAGACTTGATAAGATTAGCACGGGCCAAACACACACACGGGGCACTGTCTGGCATGTTATTCTCAGTCGCAGCCCATTCATGAGGGAATCCCTCCCTCCGTGAGAGTCTGGCCGTGTGTCTCTCACCGACACTCTTCATGTCTCTTGCGTTATTTGGAATGTTACAGAGGGATGCTGCATTTTCTTTTTCTCGTTCGTAAGTGTCTGACTCGTCAAATAAAGGTTGAGAATAAGCACAAACTACAATAGAACATATAACAAAATGAAAGATAAACAATTTAAATGAGCAAATGAACACTCCTCTTGATACATGTACTCTTTGCTTCTCTATAGCTATTCTTTGCATGTACGCAGCTACTATCTCCTTAGTTTTTACATTTAAAATCCAGCTTCAGCTCCACTGAACTCAACTCCACATGTGATTGTTAGTAGAAAATATTTGAAAGAAATGCTAACTGTTTCGCAAATCGTTCAGTGATGAAAATGGATTGAAAAGTAATCTATTATATATCTTAATGTGGGAAATGTTTGATTGTTTCTGCCTGTAATTTCATTAAACATAATGTTTACCACATTCTGTTGTATTGCTCACCTCATCTCTCCACCAATGAAATAGTCCCTGATATCTATTCACTGTTCTCTGTTCATCCAAAGCAACAGGGACACTTCTTTATTTAAACTGCCTAATGTGACTGAATCAACACGTAGTTGTACATAAGAAATTATGAATAATTTTCCATTTTGTGATAAAAAGACACATGTTGGTGTATGTTTCTAAGAACACTAATACCTCTAACTCATTGTTAAAAGGTCTGAGAACAGGCTGATCAGCCTAATGTGTGTGTGTGTGTGTGTGTGTGTGTGTGTGTGTGTGTGTGTGTGTGTGTGTGTGTGTGTGTGAGATGACGGCCACCCCCTGCAGTGTTGCCCTGCGTTGACTGACAGCACCAGTGCGGCTGTACAATAGCTGATCTTTGCTCTGTGTCTGACTGTATAAACACAGAGTGGGATGGCTCCCTCATGCAGAACTCCAGTATTGATCACTTCAGCGAGATCCCACAGCCGCACTCATTGTCCTTGTCCCTTTTCTCTCCTGCCAATCAATAGCTCTTTGTGTTGATTTTTACCCATTGACAAATCACTCTGCCCCAATGCCTTTGTTAAGCTGTCAATCAAGCAGAAGGTATCGCCTGATCTGATCCTCATGCAGTCCATAGTTTCATACTCCAAGTGGGAAGAGTACAATCAGTATTAAATAGCAGGAATTGCATGTACCAGCCTACAAGAAGCAACATTTCCCTAACAAAGCAAACTGCTAATTAATAGCTGGTATCATTACCTTCATCTTCTCTCTCTGACAATGCCAGCGCCTATCAAGCTGTCGGCAAATAAAAGTCTTGTGAGTCATTAAACCCCATTGTTTAAATGAGTGATCGCGAGAATGTGACTTGAGCCCTGATGAAGTCGGCCTCAGAGTGAGATCTGATCTACTGACATGAGCACATTCCTCAGCCTCAGAGATTCACAAGGTATAGATGAGTCAGTCTGATGAACCTGTTCATCGGATTCTATTGTTTGGTAACTTTGTCAGAAGTCACTGAGGTCATTAAAAAATATTGTTCTTCTCTAGGA